>NC_052149.1:227628455-228002859 GCF_902713615.1 Scyliorhinus canicula | reverse complement strand
GGAGGTGAGGGGGGTCGGTGGTGGGGAGATGAGGGTGGTTGGTGGTGGGGAGGTGGGGGAGGTGGGGGAGGTGAGGGGGGTGGGCAGTGGTGGGGGAGGTGAGGGGGGACGGTGGTGGGGGAGGTGAGGGGGGACGGTGGTGGGGGAGGTGAGGGGGGGTCGGTGGTGGGGGAGGTGAGGGGGGGGGGTCGGTGGTGGGGGAGGTGAGGGGGGGTCGGTGGTGGGGGAGGTGAGGGGGGGTCGGTGGTGGGGGAGGTGAGGATGGTCAGTGGTGGGGGAGGTGAGGGGGGGTCGGTGGTGGGGGAGGTGAGGGGGGGTCGGTGGTGGGGGAGGTGAGGGGGGTTGGTGGTGGGGGAGGTGATGGTAGTCGGTGGTGGGGAGGTGAGGGTGGTCGGTGGTGGGAGAGGTGAGGGGGGAGTCGGTGGTGGGGGAGGTGGGGGTGGTCGGTGGTGGGGGAGGTGAGGGTGGTCGGTGGTGGGAGAGGTGAGGGGGGAGTCGGTGGTGGGGGAGGTGAGGCTGGTCGGTGGTGGGGGAGGTGAGGGAGGTCGGTGGTGGGGGAGGTGAGGGGGGTCGGTGGTGAGGGAGGTGAGGGTGGTCGGTGGTGGGGGAGGTGAGGCTGGTCGGTGGTGGGGGAGGTGAGGGAGGTCGGTGGTGGGGGAGGTGAGGGGGGGTCAGTGGTGGGGGAGGTGAGGGGTGGTCGGTGGTGGGGGAGGTGAGGGGGGGGTCGGTGGTGGGGGAGGTGAGGGGGGGGTCGGTGGTGGGGAGGTGAGGATGGTCAGCGGTGGGGGAGGTGAGGGTGGTGGGGGAGGTGAGGCTGGTCAGTGGTGGGGGAGGTGAGGGGGGGTCGGTGGTGGGGGAGGTGAGGGGGGGGTCGGTGGTGGGGAGGTGAGGATGGTCAGTGGTGAGGGAGGTGAGGGGGGGATCGGTGGTGGGGGAGGTGAGGGGGGGGTCGGTGGTGGGGGAGGTGAGGATGGTCAGTGGTGGGGGAGGTGAGGGGGGGTCGGTGGTGGGGTAGGTGAGGGTGGTCGGTGGTGGGGTAGGTGAGGGTGGTCGGTGGTGGGGGAGGTGAGGGTGGTCGGTGGTGGGGGAGGTGAGGGTGGTCAGTGGTGGGGGAGGGGAGGGTGGTCGGTGGTGGGGGAGGTGAGGGGGGTCGGTGGTGGGGAGGTGAGGGTGGTCAGTGGTGGGGGAGGTGAGGGTGGTCAGTGGTGGGGGAGGTGAGGCTGGTGGGGGAGGTGAGGGTGGTGGGGGTGGGGGAGGTGAGGGTGGTGGGGGAGGTGAGGGTGGTCGGTGGTGGGGGAGGTGAGGGTGGTCAGTGGTGGGGGAGGTGAGGGGGGGGTCGGTGGTGGGGTAGGTGAGGGTGGTCGGTGGTGGGGGTGGTGAGGGGGGTCAGTGGTGGGGGAGGTGAGGGGGGGTCGGTGGTGGGGGAGGTGAGGGTGGTCGGTGGTGTGGGAGGTGAGGGGGGGTCGGTGGTGGGGGAGGTGAGGGTGGTCGGTGGTGGGGAGATGAGGGTGGTCAGTGGTGGGGGAGGTGAGGCTGGTCGGTGGTGGGGGAGGTGAGGGGGGGTCAGTGGTGGGGGAGGTGAGGGGGGAGTCGGTGGTGGGGGAGGTGAGGGGGGGTCGGTGGTGGGGAGGTGAGGGTGGTCGGTGGTGGGGGAGGTGAGGGTGGTCAGTGGTGGGGGAGGTGGGGGTGGTTGGTGGTGGGGGAGGTGAGGGTGGTCGGTGGTGGGGGAGGGGAGGGTTGTCGGGGAGGTGAGGGTGGTCGGTGGTGGGGAGGGTGGTCGGTGGTGGGGGAGGTGAGGGTGGTCGGTGGTGGGGGAGGTGAGGGTGGTCGAGGGTGGGGGTGGTGAGGGGGGGTCGGTGGTGGGGGAGGTGAGGGTGGTCGAGGGTGGGGGTGGTGAGGGTGGTCGGTGGTGGGGGAGGTGAGGGTGGTCGGTGGTGGGGGAGGTGAGGGGGGGTCAGTGGTGGGGGAGGCGAGGGGGTGGTCGGTGGTGGGGGAGGGGAGGGTGGTCGGTGGTGGGGGTGGTGAGTGTGGTCGAGGGTGGGGGTGGTGAGGGTGGTCGAGGGTGGGGGTTGTGGGGGAGGTGAGGGGGGGTCGGTGTTGGGGGAGGTGAGGGGGGGGTCGGTGGTGTGGGAGGTGAGGGGGGTCGGTGGTGGGGGAGGTGAGGGTGGTCGGTGCTGTGGGAGGTGAGGGGGGGTCGGTGGTGGGGGAGGTGAGGGGGGGTCGGTGGTGGGGGAGGTGAGGGTGGTCGGTGGTGGGGAGGTGAGGGTGGTCGGTGGTGGGGGAGGTGAGGGTGGTCGGTGCTGTGGGAGGTGAGGGGGGGTCGGTGGTGGGGGAGGTGAGGGGGGGTCGGTGGTGGGGGAGGTGAGGGTGGTCGGTGGTGGGGGAGGTGAGGGTGGTCGGTGCTGTGGGAGGTGAGGGGGGGTCGGTGGTGGGGGAGGTGAGGGGGGGTCGGTGGTGGGGAGGTGAGGGTGGTCGGTGGTGGGGAGGTGAGGGTGGTCGGTGGTGGGGGAGGTGAGGGTGGTCGGTGGTGGGGGAGGTGAGGGTGATCGAGGGTGGGGGAGGTGAGGGGGGGTCGGTGGTGGGGGAGGTGAGGGTGGTCGAGGGTGGGGGTGGTGAGGGTGGTCGAGGGTGGGGGAGGTGAGGGTGGTCGGTGGTGGGGGAGGTGAGGGTGATCGAGGGTGGGGGTGGTGAGGGAGGTGAGGGTGGTCGGTGGTGGGGGAGGTGAGGGTGGTCGGTGGTGTGGGAGGTGAGGGTGGTCGGTGGTGTGGGAGGTGAGGGGGGTCGGTGGTGGGGGAGGTGAGGGTGGTCGGTGGTGTGGGAGGTGAGGGGGGTCGGTGGTGGGGGAGGTGAGGGTGGTCGGTGGTGGGGGAGGTGAGGGTGGTCGGTGGTGGGGGAGGTGAGGGTGGTCGGTGGTGGGGGAGGTGAGGGGGGGGTCGGTGGTGGGGGAGGTGAGGGTGGTCGGTGGTGGGGGAGGTGAGGGTGGTCGGTGGTGGGGAGGTGAGGGTGGTCAGTGGTGGGGGAGGTGAGGCTGGTCAGTGGTGGGGGAGGTGAGGCTGGTCAGTGGTGGGGGAGGTGAGGGGGGGTCGGTGGTGGGGGAGGTGAGGGTGGTCGGTGGTGGGGAGGTGAGGGTGGTCGGTGGTGGGGAGGTGAGGGTGGTCAGTGGTGGGGGAGGTGAGGCTGGTCGGTGGTGGGGGAGGTGAGGCTGGTCGGTGGTGGGGGAGGTGAGGGTGGTCGGTGGTGGGGGAGGTGAGGGGGGGTCGGTGGTGGGGGAGGTGAGGGGGGGTCGGTGGTGGGGGAGGTGAGGGTGGTCGGTGGTGGGGGAGGTGAGGGGGGGTCGGTGGTGGGGGAGGTGAGGGTGGTCGGTGGTGGGGGAGGTGAGGGTGGTCGGTGGTGGGGAGGTGAGGGTGGTCGGTGGTGGGGGAGGTGAGGGTGGTCGGTGGTGGGGGAGGTGAGGGTGGTCGGTGGTGGGGAGGTGAGGGTGGTCGGTGGTGGGGGAGGTGAGGGGGGTCGGTGGTGGGGGAGGTGAGGGTGGTCGGTGGTGGGGGAGGAACCACTCGACCACTGCATGGGCATCGTTGTAGCGGCGCTCAGCGTCGGTCTGTGGCCTCCGGATAGGCGTCGTCAGCCACGACTGCACCTGATAACCCCTGTCGCCCAGCAACCAGCCCCACAGCCGGGGGTGTCCCTCAAACATGGCCGGGATGAATGATTGGGCCGGGATAAAGGAGTCATGCCCACTGCCAGGGTACCTGGTGTAGAGGTGCCGGATCATCATCCTGTGGTCACAGACCACCTGCACGTTCATTGAATATGTTCCCTTCCTGTTCAGGCACATGGTCCTTTCCTCAGAGGTGGGCCGCATGGCGGAGTGCTCTCCATCGATCGCCCCCTGCACCATGGGTATCCGGGCAACAGCGGCGAAACCCACTGCGCGGGCATCCTGGTGGGCGCGGTCCACAGAGAACTGAATGTACCGGTCCGCGATGCCGTACAGAGCGTCGGTGACGGCCCGGATGCACCTGTGCACCGATGGCTGGGAGATGCTGGACGGATCTCCACTCGGCAACTGGAACGGCCCCGTAGCAAAGAAGTTGAGGGCGACCATCACCTTGATGGCCACTGGAGGGCATGTCCACCCCTGGTCCCACGTGGTGCCAGGTCTGCCATCAGGTGGCAGATGTGGGCGATAGTCACCCGGCTCATCCGGAGTCTCCTCCTGCACACCCTGTCCGGGAGGTCCTTGAAGGACATGCGGGGCCGGTACACACGTTGTCTCATCGGACGCCTCCGTGGCCGTGGCACCGCCTCCTCCTCCTCGTCATCCTCCTGCTGTAGCTCGGCGTGGTGCTCCTCCTGCGCCTCTCGGGCGTGTGGCCCTGCAGCCTGGGCGGCTTGCATGTGCCCCACTGCAGCCTGCTGCTCTACAGCAGGCTCCGCCTCCTCCCTGTCACACTCCTGCTCCAGCTCCCACTGGGCCTCATGCAGGGCAGCGGCCCCCACCACGGCAGCCAGCAACGCTGGGAGATGGCTAAACATTATACTATCTGTAGGGGGTGGGTGTAGACAGGGTTTCAGCGTTGGTATACACCCCTCCACGACCAGGTGCCATGGGCTGCATGCTCAGCCCAGTTGCCGGCACGCGACCCACCCCTGCCCCCTCGGTATCCTGACACCCGTCGGCCGTGCCCTCTGCCAGGGCCACCGCCTGGTGGCATTGCCCTCACCGGGGGGGGGGCTGCCGTGTGTGCTGCCCTGGACTTACCCGCTGGTGGGTGCCGGCAGTTTAGTGGGGGGTCTGGCAAACGTCAGGACGGGTAAGGGTTGGGTAGACAGCCACGTGTCAGCCGTCATGGCGTCGGGCCGTTGGATCCGCTCTGCAATGGCGGGCCTGGGCCGCCCGCAGCCGTTGTTGCCCCCACCGATCGTTCCCCACCCCCATCCCCGGATGTGTGCCCCTCCCCCCTCCCGGCCCCCCCCCTCCCCCACCCCCACCCCCGGCAGCGGATGTGTGGGACCACCTCCGCTCAGCCCCGGCTGCCTCCCCCACATCACCCGCAGACTCGGCCGTGCCGCTCCCCCTCCCGGGCTGCCCACCCCCAACGCCATCAACCAGCCCCCGGGGGCCGCTCCACACCATCACCCACCTCCCCCCTCTTGACTAGTTGACGCTGTTTCATACCATGTTAGAACGGCGCCGGCGTGACATCTGGTCACGGCCGGCGGGACTTCGGCCCATTCGGCCCGGTGAATCCCTGCTCCATCGGAGAATCGCCGCTACGGCCGTTTTCGCCGATTCTCCGTGCGGCCGGGGGCAATGCGCGGGCGCCCGTTTTGGCACGCATCAGAGAATGGTGTCCCGGCGCAGAGCGGCGCTGCGGCGATTCTCCGACCTGGTGGGAGGTCGGAGAATCCCACCCACCATTTCTTTCACAACCTTCTCAACATGTCACATTACCTTCAGAAATGAATAAAATCACTTTCCCAGAGAGAAAGTGGGGTCTGGATGAAGAATTCTATCCCAGCAATCCCGCTGGTCATACAACCCCAGCTCGAATCCCCAGCCACAGCCCTTTCACCAGCTTCCCTCAGCTGGGCTGCTCTTACATGTTGCTCCAATCTGTATGCGCTGCCTCACTGTGGGGTGTTGACTCAGCTGGGATTCAACGCTGGCCTGTCACTCACTGAGCTGGGATTCAGGGCTGTGAAGTGTTGGCTAGTATAGACTTGAGAGATGAACAGACACTTCCAACACTGATGAAGGTTCAATTCAATTTTATTAACTATTTCTAACTAACTAACACACGATGACTGTGGGTCTAAATGATGCTAAATTAAACTAGAGACCTAAGCCTTGTCCGAACCAGTTGATTCTCTCAGCACGTGTTGTGAGTCTGTGCTGGGCTGGATGAGTTCTTGTTACACTGAGAGGCAGCACCCAGAATGAGCGGGAACCGTGGTGCCCTCTGCCTTTATAGTGTGTGTATTCTAACTGGTGATTAGCTGCGGTGTTTGTACATGTTGATTGGTCCCTGTGCATGTCCATCAGTGTGTGTCTTCCCCATGATATACTGGTGTATATTATGACATCCCCCCTTTTATAAAAAAATGTTGATATAGGCATGTGCTAATAAATAGTGTGGGTGTGTGGAGAATGTACCTAGCTACGTGTGAGGTGTGAAGACATATGTACAAAGCTATATACAGGGAACAAGACTATTTACAGGGGAAGGTGCCTGCTGCAGATGACTACCATGAACTGGAACAACCAACGAATCTATTTACAAATCACTGGATAATGAATGCAACAATAAGGGATATGGGAAAAAGAACATTTCAGAGAGTCCACATGTGTACAGAGTTCATAAGTTCAGTCTCTGAGGTGGGCGACGAACTCTGGTTGACCTTAAGGGTGGCACACCACTCATCATCCTGGCTGACGCTGTGGATGTGGACGGGGTCAGTGCCATGCTTGGGGGACATTCTGTTCGTAGTAATGATGCCGATTTGGAACGGGACCTGTGGGTCATTGCAGGCACAGTCGGAATCAAGGTCTGGAGTAGGTTCATTGATGGCAGGCTGGGTAGCCCTGACGTCTCTGTGGGGCTGGGTGAACCTCCTAGAAACAGCAGGCATGGAGGATCTGCACATTGCAGCGTAGTGGCCTAGTTTGCCACACTGCAGGCAGCGTCGGGACTTTGCGGGATGTTGCCGTTTTAAGTGGGAGGAGCCGCAGTTGCCGCACGCCGGAGCGTCGGGACGTTCATCGCGCCACCGCGCATGCGCGGGGCGATCCAGCGTAGCGCGCACCTGTGCGAAGCGGTCCATGATGTCAGCACGCTCGCTGCATGTAAGTGCGGGACTCCGCGAAAAGCGCGCGAAATGGCCGCCATCGTTCCGATCCAGAGCCTGAAGAGATTTAATCATCTGGACCCGTTCTGCCTCGTAGAGGGCTTGCCGCGCCGTTTCAGCAGCCTGGATGCAGGAGTAGCGCGTGGAGGCATGTTCATGAAGTACACAGGTCACAATGGCCGTGGAGAGAGTGAGCTGCTTTACTTTTAGTAGCTGCTGGAGCAGGGGCTCAGATTGAACACCAAAAACAATCTGGTCACGGAGCATGGAGTCGGAGGTGGACCCGTAGTTGCAGGACTGCGCAAGGACGCGGAGGTGGGTAATAAAGGACTGGAAAGGCTCGTCCTTACCCTGCATTCGCTGCTGAAACATGTATCTCTCGAAGCTCTCGTTGGCCTCGACCGCGCAGTGGCTGTCGAACTTCAGAATTATGGTCTTGAACTTCGATTTGTCCTCCCCCTCATCGAAGGTGAGTGAGTTGTAAATGTGCAGAGCGTGGTCACCGGCTGTGAAGAGGAAGCGAGCAATCTTCCATGCGTCCGAGGCAGCTTCCAGGTCCCTGGCTTCGAGGTACAGCTGGAAGCGCTGTTTGAAAAGTTTCCAGTTCAAGCCCAGATTCCTAGCGATGCGGAGAGGCAGCGGCGGGCGAACGGAATCCATTCTGTAGGATGGCGCGAGACTGGTGGAAGGCAGATCACTGAAAGGTAGGTCTCAGAAGTGCGAGCATTCCTCAACTCCTGGTATCATGATGTGTTGGCTTGTGTAGACTTGAGAGATGAACAGACACTTCCAACACTGATAAAGGTTCAACTCAATTTTATTAACTATTTCTAACTAACTAACACACAATGACTGTGGGTCTAAATGATGCTAAATTAAACTAGAGACCTAAGCCTTGTCCGAACCAGTTGATTCTCTCAGCACGTGTTGTAAGTCTGTGCTGGGCTGGATGAGTTCTTGTTACACTGAGAGGCAGCACCCAGAATGAGCGGGAACCGTGGTGCCCTCTGCCTTTATAGTGTGTGTATTCTAACTGGTGATTGGCTGCGGTGTTTGTACATGTTAATTGGTCCCTGCCTGTGTCCACCAGTGTGTGTCTGCACCATGATGTACTGGTGCATATTATGACAGGCTGGTATCTCACTGAGCTGGGATTCAGGGCTGGTCCCTCACTCACTGAGCTGGGATTCAGGGCTGGTCACTCACTGAGCTGGGATTCAGGGCTGGTCACTCACTGAGCTGGGATTCAGGGCTGGTCCCGCACTGAGCTGGGATTCAGGGCTGGTCCCTCACTCACTGAGCTGGGATTCAGGGCTGGTCCCGCACTGAGCTGGGATTCAGGGCTGGTCCCTCACTCACTGAGCTGGGATTCAGGGCTGGTCACTCACTGAGCTGGGATTCAGGGCTGGTCTCTCACTGAGCTGGGATTCAGGGCTGGTCTCTCACTCAGCTGGGATTCAGGGCTGGTCTCTCACTGAGCTGGGATTCAGGGCTGGTCACTCACTGAGCTGGGATTCAGGGCTGGTCTCTCACTGAGCTGGGATTCAGGGCTGGTCTCTCACTCAGCTGGGATTCAGGGCTGGTCCCTCACTGAGCTGGGATTCAGGGCTGGTCACTCACTGAGCTGGGATTCAGGGCTGGTCACTCACTCACTGAGCTGGGATTCAGGGCTGGTCACTCACTGAGCTGGGATTCAGGGCTGGTCACTCACTCACTGAGCTGGGATTCAGGGCTGGTCCCTCACTCACTGAGCTGGGATTCAGGGCTGGTCCCGCACTGAGCTGGGATTCAGGGCTGGTCTCTCACTGAGCTGGGATTCAGGGCTGGTCTCTCACTGAGCTGGGATTCAGGGCTGGTCTCTCACTGAGCTGGGATTCAGGGCTGGTCTCTCACTCAGCTGGGATTCAGGGCTGGTCTCTCACTGAGCTGGGATTCAGGGCTGGTCTCTCACTCACTGAGCTGGGATTCAGGGCTGGTCACTCACTGAGCTTGGTTTCAGGGCTGGTCCCTCACTGAGCTGGGATTCAGGGCTGGTCTCTCACTGAGCTGGGATTCAGGGCTGGTCACTCACTCACTGAGCTGGGATTCAGGAATGGTCACTCACTCACTGAGCTGGGATTCAGGGCTGTCACTCACTCACTGAGCTGGGATTCAGGGCTGGTCCCTCAATCACTGAGCTGGGATTCAGGGCTGGTCACTCACTGAGCTGGGATTCAGGGCTAGTCACTCACTGAGCTGGGATTCAGGGCTGGTATCTCAGTCAGCTGGGATTCAGGGCTGGTCCCTCACTGAGCTGGGATTCAGGGCTAGTCACTCACTGAGCTGGGATTCAGGGCTGGTCACTCACTGAGCTGGGATTCAGGGCTGGTCACTCACTGAGCTGGGATTCAGGGCTGGTCCCTCACTGAGCTGGGATTCAGGGCTGGTCTCACTGAGCTGGGATTCAGGGCTGGTCACTCACTGAGCTGGGATTCAGAGCTGATCACTCACTCACTGAGCTGGGATTCAGGGCTGGTCACTCACTCACTGAGCTGGGATTCAGGGCTGGTCACTCACCGAGCTGGGATTCAGGGCTGGTCTCTCACTGAGCTGGGATTCAGGGCTGGTCTCTCACTGAGCTGGGATTCAGGGCTGGTCCCTCACTGAGCTGGGATTCAGGGCTGGTCCCTCACTGAGCTGGGATTCAGGGCTGGTCTCTCACTGAGCTGGGATTCAGGGCTGGTCTCTCACTGAGCTGGGATTCAGGGCTGGTCCCTCACTGAACTGGGATTCAGGGTTGGTCTCTCACTGAGCTGGGATTCAGGGCTGGTCTCTCACTGAGCTGGGATTCAGGGCTGGTTTCTCACTGAGCTGGGATTCAGGGCTGGTCCCTCACTGAACTGGGATTCAGGGCTGGTCTCTCACTGAGCTGGGATTCAGGGCTGGTCTCTCACTGAGCTGGGATTCAGGACTGGTCCCTCACTGAACTGGGATTCAGGGTTGGTCTCTCACTCACTGAGCTGGGATTCAGGGCTGGTCACTCACTGATCTGGGATTCAGGGCTGGTCCCTCACTCACTGAGCTGGGATTCAGGGCTGGTCCCTCACTGAGCTGGGATTCAGGGTTGGTCCCTCACTGAGCTGGGATTCAGGGCTGGTCCCTCACTGAGCTGGGATTCAGGGTTGGTCCCTCACTGAGCTGGGATTCAGGGTTGGTCCCTCACTGAGCTGGGATTCAGGGTTGGTCCCTCACTGAGCTGGGATTCAGGGCTGGTCCCTCACTGAGCTGGGATTCAGGGCTGGTCCCTCACTGAGCTGGGATTCAGGGCTGGGCCCTCACTCACTGAGCTGGGATTCAGGGCTGATCACTCACTGAGCTGGGATTCAGGGCTGGTCCCTCACTGAGCTGGGATTCAGGGCTGGTCACTCACTGAGCTGGGATTCAGGGCTGGTCACTCACTGAGCTCGGATTCAGGGCTGGTCCCTCACTGAGCTGGGATTCAGGGCTGGTCTCTCACTGAGCTGGGATTCAGGGCTGCTCTCACACCCAACTCCCGATGTTTACATCCACTGCATTATATCTGATTCTAGGTTTCGAGTTATCCGTGTTGAGAAGGGTCGATGGGCACACGAGGTGGGCAGCATTCCCGCGATCGAAATGCGTCCCCAAAATCAGTCAGCCGCGACAGAGGTGGAGATAGAAGCTGAGGAACTCTCAGCACTCAGTGAAACCACACAGACTGAGGCAATGAAACAGGTGCGTTCTGCTGTCATGAGCTGAGGTCTGACCTCGTCTTGCACTCCCTCCCTAAACTCCACCCCTCTCTCCCCTTCCTCACTCCCCTCCCTGAATCCCACATTCCTCAGTTACCTCCCTTGCCTCCCTCCATCAATTCTCACTCATCACTCTCCCCCTACTCCACCCCTCCTCTCTCCCTACCTCTACTGCCCTCCCTCCCCATGCTTAAAGCTCTTCTGGCTGACCGGGGCACCTCCTCATGGCAACTTGCTGAGTAACATCAGTGAAAGGCAGAGGGCAGCTTTTGTCTGTCACAGGACCTGGGGGTATGGGGAGAATTGAAATTCATGTTATTTCATTTTATGTTATTCTAGGAGTTGGATCTTGCCCAGAAATGACTCTGGAGCCAGCATTTCCTAGGTAGGTTCATAAAAACATCATTTTGGAACGAAATACAAAATAATTCGTAATAACTTGTGTGGCTGAAATCTAATAATCGCTTGCACATAGCTTGTCACTTAGTCGGCCAACCTTGCTGAATCTGTCAACCTCCCCCATTCTCACTTTGCCTCGCTCGTCTTCTTTATCTCTCCCTGCACCTCTTCTCTCTGACTTTCACTCTCACTTCCTTGCTCTGTCTTTGTTGCTCAGACCCTGACTCTGTCTGTCTCTGCCAATCTCCCCTTCTTCTGCTCTGAGCTGAGCGGTTGCAGAATCTTTGCCCTGAATGTAAAATTGAGTAAATGTTCGGCGTGTCGACGTGTGTGATGTGGTAGCTGAACTTTACTGGACACGCGGAGAGTCCATTGTTCACTCTGTAAGGATGTTCTAGTCTAGGAACTGGAGTGTGCGCCAATGTCACTTCCCATTGTGTGTGACGGTGTGACTATGGCTGTGAACCTGTGTGCGAAGGTGTGACTAATAATAATAATCGCTTATTGTCACGAGTAGGCTTCAATGATGTTACTGTGAAAAGCTCCTAGTCGCCACATTCCGGCGCCTGTCTGGGGAGGCCGGTACGGGAATTGAACCCGCGCTGCTGGCATTGTTCTGCATTGCAAGCCAGCTGTTTAGCCCACTGTGCTAAACCAGCCCTTATGGCTGTGAACATGCGTGTGACGGTGTGACTATGGCTGTGAACATGCGTGTGATGGTGTGACTATGGCTGTGAACATGCGTGTGATGGTGTGACTATGGCTGTGAACATGCGTGTGACGGTGTGACTATGGCTGTGAACATGCGTGTGATGGTGTGACTATAGCTGTGAACATGCATGTGACGGTATGACTATGGCTGTGAACATGCGTGTGATGGTGTGACTATGGCTGTGAACATGCATGTGACGGTATGACTATGGCTGTGAACATGCGTGTGACGGTGTGACTATGGCTGTGAACATACGTGTGATGGTGTGACTATGGCTGTGAACATGCGTGTGATGGTGTGACTATAGCTATGAACATGTGTGTGATGGTGTGACTATGGCTGTGAACATGTGTGTGATGGTGTGACTACTGCTGTGAACATGCGTGTGATGGTGTGACTATGGCTGTGAAAATGCGTGTGATGGTGTGACTATGGCTGTGAACATGCGTGTGATGGTGTGACTATGGCTGTGAACATGCGTGTGACGGTGTGACTATGGCTGTGAACATGCGTGTGATGGTGTGACTATGGCTGTGAACATGCGTGTGATGGTGTGACTATGGCTGTGAACATGCATGTAATGGTGTGACTATAGCTGTGAACATGCGTGTGATGGTGTGACTATGGCTGTGAACATGTGTGTGATGGTGTGACTACGGCTGTGAACATGCATGTGATGGTGTGACTATGGCTGTGAACATGCATGTGATGGTGAGACTATAGCTGTGAACATGTGTGTGATGGTGTGACTATGGCTGTGAACATGTGTGTGATGGTGAGACTATGGCTGTGAACATGTGTGTGATGGTGAGACTATAGCTGTGAACATGAAAATGAAATGAAAATCGCTAATTGTCACGAGTAGGCTTCAATGAAGTTACTGTGAAAAGCCTCTAGTCGTCACATTCCGGCGCCTGTCCGGGAAGGCTGGTACGGGAATCAAACCGTGCTGCTGGCCTGCTTGGTCTGCTTTAAAAGCCAGCGATTTAGATTGGTGAGCTAAACCATGCGTGTGACCGTGTGACTATGGCTGTGAACATGTGTGTGACGGTGTGACTACAGCTGTGAACATGCGTGTGAAGGTGTGACTATAGCCGTGAACATGCGTGTCATGGTGAGACTATGGCTGTGAACATGCGTGTGATGGTGAGACTATGGCTGTGAACATATGTGTGACGGTGTGACTACAGCTGTGAACATGCGTGTGAAGGTGTGACTATAGCTGTGAACGTGCGTGTGATGGTGAGACTATGGATGTGAACATGCGTGTGATGGTGAGACTATGGCTGTGAACATGCGTGTGGTGGTGAGACTATGGCTGTGAACATGCGTGTGATGGTGAGACTATGGCTGTGATATTACATTGAGTTAATTCTGCTCTCTGTGGCTTTTCAGGTCTTGAGTCTCCCGTTCTGGACAGGAAACAATGTTGGACAGAGATGAACATAAATAACCCCAAAGGCCTGGACTGATGTCAAACGCAATCTCAGCACAAATCACCAACCCTCAACCCAGACAGGGAGAGCTCATGACTGAGACTCCCTCTCGCTTGCGTCGGTCTGCGTATCCTACCTGGGAGCTCGAATCTCTGCTCCGATTGCCACAGGTGGGGATGTGCCAGCGGACAAACCGTCAATGAGGCACTAAAATGGTCAGCTGGGGAATCACATTTCTGCCTGAGGTACCAAACCCTGAATCTGTGCTGGGTCTGGGGGTGATGAGAGGGGAAGGGGGAGGGAGGTCTCGGGGTTTAGCCACCGCCTGCACAGACCGCGATGGAACGGTTCAATCCGAATCAGCTCCAAATGTGGCCACGCGGTCATGAGGTTGTGCAGACCTGACGTGCACAAGGCCTCTTGCACACTCTGGTGGAGTTAGCCTGAACTGCAGGGCTTCATCACACCTGATTCTCTCGGGGAAGAAAGTGAAATATGTCCTTCTGATTTTTCTCCTGGAGATTAATCCGGTCAATCCTGGAGGATTGGGAACCCTGAGTCCTGACGGGTGGAATAGAGTGGGAGAGGAGCCTCTGTACAAGGACTTGCATTTCTGGAATATCTTTCACCGCCTCAAGTTGCCCTAAAGCATTTTACAGCCAATGAAGTCTTTTTGAAACGTAGTTTTAGTCGTCATGGACGGGTCCGGAAAGGAGAGTCAAGAAATGGTTTATTTCCAAAAAGGAAAGTATTTACACGTAACAGTCCCAGTGCCAGTCCCGGAGTACTCTGCGGCTCGGCACCTACCTAGGCCAGGAATTAATAATAATAATCACTTATTGTCACGAGTAGGCTTCAATGAAGTTACTGTGAAAAGCCCCTAGTCGCCACATTCCGGCGCCTGTTCGGGGAGGCTGGTACGGGAATTGAACCCGTGCTGCTGGCTGTGTCGGCATTACAAGCCAGCGATTTAGCCCACTGTGCTAAACCAGCCCACTGGGGGCGTCTGCCCCTCAGCAGGGGGGCGGGAGTCCAGTGCTCCACAAGGCTCACGGGGAGATTAATCGGGTTCACCCCGTGGGTCTCGCAGAGGTTATAACAATAGTGATTGTTGTAACGTAGGAAACGCAGCAGTCAAAATTGTGCACAGCAAGCTCCCACAGACAGCAATATAATACCCAGATAACCTGTTTTTCAGTTATGTCGCACGGTTGAGGGATAAATATTCGCCAGGGACTGGGGAGAATCTCCCTGCACGTCTTCACAATTGCAAGATTATTTTACATCAACCTGGGAGGGCAGACAAGCACTCAGCTTAATGTCTCATCTAATAACAAACAGCATGTCCATAGTGCAGTGCTCCCTCTAGTGGTGTACGACCGGTATCAGCCTCAGTTATGTGCTCCTAGACGGTATTCTCCGACCCCCCCCCCCCCACCAGGTCGTAGAATCCCGGGGGGGCGGCGCGAATCCCGCCCCGCCGCTCCGACGCCGGCTGCCGTATTCTCCGCCGCCAGTTTTTGGGCGGTGGCGGGGATCACGCCACACCAGTCGGGGGCCGTTGGCAGCGTCCCCCCCCCCCCCCCCCCCCCCCCCCCCCCGGCAATTCTCCGGGCCTCGATGGGCTGAGAGACCGTTAGTTTCCAGCCAGTCCGGCTGGCGTGGAATGGACGTGGTCCAACGCAGCGGGTCCTGGCTGATAGGCCGGCTGGTGGTCCTCGGGGGGGGGGGGGGGGGGGAGACCGGCCGCGGGGGGGGGACCCCACGATGGTCTGGCCCGCGATCGGGCCCACCTTTCTGTGGGTGGGCCTGTGCCATGGGAGCACTCTTTCCTTCCGTGCCGGCCCCAGTAAGGCTCCGCCATTTGCCGGCGTGGAGAAGACACCGCCCTGTGCATGCGCCAGAATACGCCAGCCGGTCTGCACATGCGCTAAACCACGCCGGCAGTTCTGCGCATGCGCTAACTCGCGCATTCCCTTCGCCGCTGGCTGGCGCGGCGCTAACCCCTCTGGCGCCGGCCTAGCCCCCGGAAGTGCAGTGAATTCCGGTTGGCCCGACGCCGGAGTGGCTCGCGCCGTTCTTGTTGGCGTTGGGCCAATTTGCCGATTGCGGTGAATCCCGTCCACCTCTGGGGTTGGGTTTGAGCAGATGGTGTCAGAGCTGGGCAGGATGTGTCCGCTGCTCTTCCGTGCAAATTGAAATGTCAGTTGTGGAATTTTTCCCAAACGGATGGAAACCACTTTAAAAAGTATTTTGCAGGAGTGGCCGTCACTTGGAGGGTCAGCATTTATTGTCCATCCGTAGTTGCCCTGGGAAGATGGTGATGAAGCGCTTTCTTGACCAGCTGCAGTCCGTATGGTACAGGTACAACCCTGGTGCTGTTGGGATTGACTCAGCACCAGTCAATGCACCTTGTCTGAGGTGGTAGGTGCCACAGGTTTGGAAGGTGTTGTCGGAGGAGCCTTAGTGAGTTGCTGCAGTGCATCTTACAGATGGTACGCACGCTGTCACTGTGCATCGGTGGTGGAGGGCAGGAATGTTTAAGGCGCAGATCAAGCGGGGCTGCTTTGACCTGGATGGTGCCGAATCGCTCGAGTGTCTTTGGAGCTGCGCTCGTAAAGGCAAGTGGACAGTATCCCATCACACTCCTGACTTGTAAATGGTGGAAAAGGCTTTGGGAATTCAGAGTATCACCACAGCAACCTGGAACCATCAACTGGTGAAACCGTTCAGTGAAACTTGGTGCTGAGTTGCAGAGATTCACAGTTTTAAGGCAGCCTGGGTATGTGTCTGCCAGTTAGTCTTCAGAGAGCCAGGGGGAGTGAAATTGGTCTTCAACTAGTCAAACCTCTGCTGGCTATGTCTTACCTTGTACCAAGTGCCACTCACCTATCACCAGTGTTTCCTGATTTACATTGGAGTCTGGTCAAACAATGTCTTGGCTTTAAAATTCCCCTCATTGTTTTTAAATCCCTCCATGGACTCGCCCCTCCCCATCTCTGTAACCTCCTCCGGTCCCACACCCCTCTGAGATATCGGTGCTCCTCCAATCCTGGCCTTCTGCACATTCCCAATTTTCAGCGTTCCGCCCTGCCGTGCCTCCAGCTGCCTGAGCTCCGGAATTCCCTCTCTGCACCGCTCAACATCACTTCATTCAGACCTTCCTTAAAACCTACCCCCCCTCACCAACCCTTTTGGTCACCTGATGTGACCGGGTGCCATACATTGTTCCACAATGCTGCTGTGAAGCACCTTGAGGTGTTTCATTATATTATCCCCCTTAATTGGAAAAAAAAATGGCCTCACGGTAGTATGGTGGTTAGCATCAATGCTTCACAGCTCCAGGGTCCCAGGTTCAATTCCCGGCTGGGTCACTGTCTGTGTGGAGTCTGCACGTCCTCCCTGTGTGTGCGTGGGTTTCCTCCGGGTGCTCCGGTTTCCTCCCACAGTCCAAAGATGTGCGGGTTAGGTGGATTGGCCATGCTAAATTGCCCGTAGTGTAAGGTTAATGGGGGGATTGTTGGGTTACGGGTATATGGGTTGCGTGGGTTTGAGTGGGGTGATCATTGCTCGGCACGGCATCGAGGGCCCTGTTCTGTGCTGTACTGTTCTATGTTCTATTATCGGTGCTATATAAATATAAGTTGTTGTTGGCAAGCACAAAGCAAAACGAGCTGCCTGTTCATAGAACGACTCAGTGCAGAGTGAGGCCATTCAGCCCATAATGCCCGGTCCAACTCTTTGTAAGAGCGATCCCACTTTTCCACTCTTTCCCCCAGCCATGTCAATGTTTCCTTTTGAGGTTTATTATTGAATCTCCTTCTGCTGCCCTTTCATCTCAGGATTCACTCTGAACCCGGTTCACCTGCCTGATAAAGCCACGTTTCACCCCTCGGGAGACAGTTAAAAAATTAAATAAATTTACAGTACCCAATTCATTTTTTTTTCCAATTAAGGGGGAATTTAGCGAGGCCAATCCCCATACCCTGCGCACCTTTGGGTTTGTAGGGATGATACCCATGCAGACATGCAAACTCCACACGGACAGTGACCCGGGGCCAGGTTTGAACCCCGGTCCTTGGCGCTGTGAGGCAGCAGTGCTAACCACTGTGCCGCCCACTCCCCCACTCGGGAGATGCGAATTCACCATCACACATCACTCCTGGCTTGGGTATCGCTCCTCCTGCCTCCGATGTTGCCCGTTCCTTGTTGGTGCTCAGGCACAATCGCCTTGAGTGGTAAAGGGGCTCAGAGGCCGATTTGTATTCCTGCGTTCCCAGTTTTGATTGGCTCTGAATCCTTTCCCCTCCTGCCTTGGGTGTTGCCCACACGCACCTCAGTGCTTTTGCGGTGCTTTTAGTTTGAGCTGGGTTGTGGCCACACAGTCTAAGCTGACACCTGTCCCAGGCCTGGCCGGTTTGGGTCAGCTTTAGGGAGACACGTACAGAATCAAGCCTATTGGCCCTGTTCCAATGCTGTTTCTGCCCAACACAAGCTGGTTTTGTTCAAGGGAGTGGGCAGAAGGAGCCCATCAATACGTGGCACGGCGTGAGTATGCCACTTTGGAGGGGGCGGAGCATTTTGAAAGCGGCACCGCCCCCGATTTGGTCAGAATTGGGTATTCACCAGCCGATCGCCGAACACGACCGGAGAATCCCGCCCCTGGTCGCTCCCCACGTGCCGTCCCACCGGGTCACCATTTGTGGGGACCAGTGCGGAATGGCACCCAGCTGGGTCCCCTCAGCGAAGCCGGTAGATGCCAGGCGGCCATTTGATCAGGTGGCAGCGTGGCTAAGTGGGTGTCTAAGCTCACTCAGCCTTACGAGACCGGGTTCCTCCCATTGTGGGCGGGACACAGATCGCGAGACCTGATTGGATCGCGCAAGACCTAACGGGCAGTCGAGAATCCCGATTCGAGATCCCAGGGAGCGCAGCAAAGATTTTCCAGACTGATTGTTGGGATGGCAGCACTGAGGTATGAGGAGAGATGGAGTTGGTTAGGATTACATTGGCTGGAGTTTGGGAGAATGAGGGGCACCTCATAGACACCTAACTGGTCTAGATTGGGACTGGGTAGATGCAGGAAGGATGTTCCCAATGGTGGGTGTGTCCAGAACCAGGGGTCACAGTCTGAGGATACGGGGTATATCATTTAGGACCGAGATGTGGAGAAATTTCTTCACCCAGAGAGGGGTGAGCCTGTAGATTTCGTTACCACAGAAAGCAGCTGAGGCCAAAACAACAAGAAGGAGTTAGATATAGCTCTTGGGGCTAAAGGGGACAAAGGATACAGGGGGAAAGTGGGAACAGGCTACGGTTGGATGATCAGCCATCATCATAATGAATGATGGAGCGGGCTCAAAGGGCCGAATGGCCTCCTCCTGCTCCTATGTTTCCATTTACTTGCATCCTTTTTAACGTTCTTCACAATCTCAGGATGTCCCATAGTGCTTCACAGCCAATGAAGTACTTTTTGAAGTCCTGTTATCCTTTAAAAAACATGATAGTTAATTAATACACAGCAGGATCCCACAAAATGCAATCAAATAAATATATAGTTTTAGGGGTTGGCTGAAGGACAAATGTTGCCCAGAACATAGGAAAGAAGTCGCCTGTCCAGCATATCGCCTGTGGCTGTGTATAGGCACAGAGTACGACTGTGCTCAGAGTTCCTATGGCAGGAGCGGATCTACCTGGAACGAGATCTTTCCCAGAAAGTCTCATTTGCCCCCTCCATCAAGCAAATACAGTCACTCCTATTACTGTCAGAAGCCACCGTCAGGGTTGACGTTGAAGCAAAACATCAGCCACATCACAGAATCTCACAGCACAGAAGGAGCCATTTGGTCCATCATATGTACCAATTCCTTGAAAGAGCGACCCCATTAACTCCACTCCCCTGCTCTTTCTTTGTTTCCGGTATTTCGCCAACTCCTTTTTGGAAGTTACTACTGAATTCAGTGCCTCCCCTATTCCAGGCTGTGCATCCCAGTGCATAGCTCACTGCACACAAATATTCATCATCTGCTCTCTGTTTTTTTTTGCCAAACATCTTCAGACTATTGATCCCTCTGCCTTGGTAAACAGTTTCTCCCTATTTACATTGTCAAAGCCCTTCATGATTTTGAACACTTTTCTATCGAACCTCCCCTCGATCCCCTCTGCTCTAAATGGACCAACTCCAGATCCTCCAGTCTTCCCGTGTGGAGAAAAGTTCTCCATCCCCGGTACAGGTCTGCTAAACCTGTTCCGCATCCTCTTCTAGGCCTTGGCATCCTGCCCAGAATTCGGCCCGCAGTGCACATTGAGCTGTTAAAAAGTGGATCACCTCACCTCTCCCAGACACAGTCTGATTCATTGTTGAGTCAGACTCTAAGACTCAGTACTCCAGCTTCTGGTATCAATCGAGTTTACACCTGTATCACAATGTGAATGTTCACTTGTTCCACAACTTTAGTCCACTCTGGGCCAGGATCTCGTGCCTTGTCATGCCGTTCGTTCAATTAATTCTCAGAACACGGCAAGGCGGTATTTTATTGCCCCATCCCTTGAAAGTGCGGTAGCAGGCCTTCTTCTTGAACCATTTGGTGGGATGTTACATTCAATTGAGTGCAATAAATCTGCATTTATTCTATGACTGGCTTAAGAATGTCTGTACATTGGACGGTCAAGAAGGTTGTCCGTCAACATGGACAACACTAACCTTTGTGTTTTGGTGTAATATATTGTACATCTTTCTGTAATATATTTTCTTTTTCTTTCATGTTCCATCCAAACTAATAAAAATGAATTTAAAGTACAGCATTGTTTTTATGTCAAAGGCAAAAGGTACAATTTAGCGTTTCAATTTTATGCCTTTAAAAATTGATCCGCAAAAGAGGCCCATAAAAAAAACATTTAGTTTCTGGTACCGGGAGACGTTAGCTTAAACAAGGGTTTCTCACCCAGCCTGGCACTTTGAGAATTTTAATCGAGTTGTTAAAACACGGGAAATAAAAAGTTGGTCTCGGTAAAATTCAGCGCGCAGCCGTTAAAAAAACATATTTTGGTTCACTAATGTCCTTGACGTCCTTTCCCGATCTGGGTCTGATATGTGACTCCAATCGTTCACCAACGTGGTTGACACTTAACCATCCTCTGAAATGGTCCAATAAGACACTGGTGTAACAGTCTGTGTCAAACCCAGTGGTTCACGAAGGTGGCCCCACCACTACCTATCCAGGACAAAAACGGATGGCCAATATATACCAGCCTTTCCAGCGATGCTCAGCCCCAAGTAATGAATTTAATAATAATAACAATAATCGCTTATTGTCACAAGTAGGCTTCAAATGAAGTTACTGTGAAAAGCCCCTAGTCGCCACATACCGGCGCCTGTTCGGGGAGGCTGGTACGGGAATTGAACCCGCGCTGCTGCCTTGTTCTGCATTACAAGCCAGCTATTTAGCCCACTGTGCTAAACCAGCCCCTGATTCAATGAAATCAAATGAAACCTGTGCCCTTGACCTTAAATTCGCCTCTAATACTCCCGAGATGTGTCATTACATGACGGAGGGATGTGGTCATGAATCCAGGACTCGCGACGGCAGCTCAGTGATTTGGCTCCTAAACTGATCAACAAAACATCGGCTGCCAATTAAATCAAAGAAATAAGTCATCGCCAACGCCCCCCCCCTCCCCCCAATTTGTTAAACCCCCTTTGCTGTTTCTGCGAGAACTCGGAGGGCTGGTCAGTCAGCTTGGCTTCAAAAAATGAGAAAGATCATTGGTTGGGGCCTAATTACAAGTGAATTCCAAACACCACTGCTGGATGTGTATCCATTGGCTGCATCATACACGTTCACAAGCTTCCCAGCGTTTGAGGAATGTCTCATTACACGAGAGGCTCTACATATTTAAATTGTTCAGAGTGAAGATTGGTGCTCTGGAAGAAAGCTCTCGTCAGGAAAGTTGTCATGTAGCTGGAACCTGATACACTCATGTATCAGAATGACGATGCATTGGCTGCTCAGGGCTCCATCTGCGGATGGTGGTGGTGGTGAATTCTAACCAGGATCACGGCCTGGCCACCCTCGTGTCTTCTGTGTGCAGCACCAACTCGGGAAGCAAAGACCTGTCACCCATCCCTCCAATTGGAGGAGGTCCTATCTGTCGGGACAGAATTGATTTGCTAATATTTCAGACGAGGAGTTCCTCATCCTGCTGGGAGACGGGGCTCACTGATGGTGGAGGAGGCGCGTTTCGAATCTGAAAAATCAAAGAGCAAAGAAGGATCTTGTCAGCCATCTGTTAAACAGAAATTCAGGCCATTTCGACCAGAAGTGTTTTCTCCAGAATAAGTCTGAGTCTGACCTGCCCCCCCTCCCTCCCCCGCCGGGCTATGCTCAAACTGCAGGAGCTCCGAACCAAAAGGGAGCTTTGGGACATCACCTCAAACACAGATCTGAGATTACAAATAAGCCTCTGCTTTCCACCATAGCAAAGGGCAACAGACGCACTGGAAAGCAGCACCCCAGAGTCATTCTGAGTCAACTGCTAAACTCTCCTTCGCGGAACCCATCACCTACTCCACGCTCACCAATGTCACTGCCAAAATCCTGGAACTCCCTCCCCGACAGCACGGTGGGTGTACCTACGCCGCATAGACTGCAGCGGTTCAAGAAGGGAGCTCATTACCAGCCTCTCAAGGGCAACTAGAGATGGGCAAAAAATGCAAGCGTTGCAAGTGGCACCCATAGCTTGAGAACGAATAATAAAATAATTAATTTCTCTCCCCTCAGGCACCTCTCAGGGATCAATCATTTGCCCAACTCCCCTTCTACATCCACAAGCCAAAATAGTGAGCGTCACCGGGAGACTGCAGGGGACATGGTAATACAGCACATATCTCGGTCAAACATCAACCCACTAAGGGTCAATTGAATAAGAACCTTGACTGGCTTTCCCCTGCCCAGCCCAGGGTTATTGAAACAAACAAGCAAACTTCAGACTCCCTCCTGAAGCTCCCAATAACAACTGATATTTATCCAGCACCTTTAATATGATATAAGGCCCCAAGATGCTTATTAGAGCGATTAGCGAACACAGTGGCCGCGGCAGGTAGGAGAATCCCGGGGGGGGGGGGGGGGGGTGAGAATCGCGCCACGCTGCCCCGATGCCGGCTTCCCCAGTGCCATTTTTCGGGTGCCGGCGGGATTCCCGCCGCGCTGATCGGGGGCCGTTGACAGCCCCCCCCCCCCCCCCCCCCCCGGCGATTCTCCGGGCCCCGATGGGCCGAGTGGCCGACGAGTTTGGCAGAGTCCCACTGGCGTGGATTACTCACCTCCCACACAGCGGGCCCTGGTGGCGCCAAGGTGTGTGTGCGGGGGCCGTCCTGGGGTGGGTGGGGGGGGGGGGGGGGGGGGGTGGCCTGGCCCGCGATCGGGGCCTACTGATCGGCGGGCGGACTGGTTCCGTGGGGGCCAGCTTTACTCTCCGCCGGACCCCTGTAGGGCTCCGCCATATTGTCCAGGGGCCGGCGCGGAGAAGGGAACCCCCCGCGCATGCGCGGAAATATGCCGGCTGTTCCACGCCGGCTGGAGCTGCAGGGACCACTCCGCCGGCAACCTAGCCCCCTAGAAAGGTGAGAATTCCTCACTTTTGGGGGTTGTTGATGCCGGAGTGGTTGGCACCGGTTTTCACGCCGGTGAAAGGACATAGCCCCATTATTGGAGAATCCCACCCAGTGAGCCATCGAAGGAGAAAGTAAAACAGGTAGCCTAAAGTTTGGTCAAAGAAAACTTTTCAGGAGCCTCTTAAATGAAGGACAGAGAGGTGGAAAACCAAAACCTCGGACCCAGGCAGCTGAAAGCACACCCACCAATGGTGGAGCAATTAGAATCAGGGACACACAATTAAGAGGCCTGTATTGAAAGAGCACAGAGATCTCAGAGGATTGCACGGCCAGAGGACGTGACAGAGACAAGGAGGAGGGAGTTAATGCAGGGATTTGAAAATAAGGATGAGTATTTTAAGATTGAGGTGATGTTGGACCGAGAGACAATGTAAGTCAGTGAGTTTAGGGGCGATGAGTGAATGGGACTTGGTGAGAGTTAAGATGCAGACAGCTGAGGCTTTGGAGAGAGAAGAGTCCAGGAGTGAAAACTAGGACTTCATGGGGTATGTGGTCCACAGGGTGATGCATCCGCCCAGAGGGACCCGGAGCTCAGTGACAGCACTCTGCAAACCCCTATCCTCTCTTACTGGTTTAAGTCGTCCAGCGGCCATTCCGGCAGCAGGCTCCAGGATCTGGGCTTCCTCCTTCTGGACACCACAATCTGTAAGGGGAATAAAGTGGAATTGACTGTCCTTGCACAAGAGTCCCTGAAATTTAAACACTCAACAGTTAGTAGTGGACATATCACTGGAGGATTTATCACACAACCCCACTTGGGAAAGCAGTCTTTTCTCCAAATCAGCAACGTGCAATTACCGACCAGTCCTTTTCACAGACAAACGAATGAGCTAAGAATGTTAAGTAAGAAATTGTAGCAGAGTGGGCCATTCGGCCCCTTGAACCTCTCCACTGTTAATACGGTCAACGCTGATCTTCAACCTCAACTCTACTTTCCCGACCCTTTCCCAAATCCCTTAATCCTCTGAAAGACCAAGAACGTGTCTATCTCAGGCTCTCAATTTTAAATACATTCATCGATGAGGCACACAGAGCCACCCAGTGTGGAGAATTCCAAAGATATTAGGGAGGACACCCTTGGTCAATGAAGTGGAAAAATGGAGACAGAGAGGTGAAAGATATTTGGGGAGGACAATCCAGAGTTGATTCCCCAAAGCACGGATACTAATGGTGGGGCGAAGGACCAGGACAAGGCCATTCAGCCCCGTCGAGACTGTTATGGCGTTTAACAAGTTCATAGTTAGTCCACAGCTTAACTGCGTCCACTTGTATCAGCTCCATATCACTGAGCACCCCTGGCTAGCACATGTCCAATGATCTCTGATTGAAAATGTTTGAGTTAGCATCTCCTGATTTTTGTGGGTGAAAGTTCCACACCTGAATCACCTTTTGTGTGACATGTTCCCAAGCTTTTCGCTTGAATGGCCTGAATCCGTTTTTAAGGTGGCGTTCCCTCATCCAAGACTCCCCACACCAGCATTTTAAAAAAACTCTGTCCGCCCTATCAATTTCTTTCAAAATTACCCCTTAACTTTCTAGATTCCTGGGAACACACGCCCAATCTCTCTCTGCTCATAGTCTGACCCTTGTGACGAATGGAGGATTTTAGGACTATTGGATTCCAAGTATTGGGCAATTTAAGGGCTAAACACCTGGGGTTAGAGTGTGTTTGACTGCAGTGGTCACATTTTTTTTTTTAAATCCTGTTTTGCAGGGGCCTGGGAACATTTAGGAGCTAGAAGGTGAAATTGACCAGAAGAATGTGTTTTTCAGTCTGGGCTAATAATGCTCTCTGGTTTGACTCGGGTCAGTCACTGGAAAGTTAGTTTGTTTTCCGGTTGGTGTGATGATGTCATTGCTGGGCAGAGCTAAGAGATTCAGAGACATTTTGAAAAAGCTTTGGAGAAGAGTTGAAGTCTGATCTGGGAACCCTTGTTTTGACCACAAATAAAAGCACAATTCTCTCCCAGTAGGATAGTTTTAAAAATAATAATAATAGTTAAAGCAAAGCAGTCTTGGCTGAAGACAAGAATGAGGCTGAAACAGCCCAGTTGAAACAGTTATTTGAAGATATTCAGCCAGAGTCTGATGGGGTTTTAACAGGAACCAAACACCTGTCTGTAAAGCAAGTATTGCTCTCTGCCATGCTGCTTTTAAGCTGGTTTGAGAGTTGTATGTTTCTTGTTTAAATTGAAATTGAGTCATAGTGTTTAAAGGGTAATTGTAAGCTGTTCTTTTCAGGTCTGATGTTAAAGAGTTTAATATTGTATTCATAATAATGTTTTGCTTTAAAATATCAAATTCCTACTTTTTCATGCAGTCACTCCCGGAGCGAATCATTCCTTCCGCACAGACTGTCAAAATAAACTAAAATGTTGGGGTTTCAGTCCCGTACCCTAACCACTGTTGGGGGCTGGTCTGGGATTATAATACCCTGGGAGCCCTGGTAACGTTCTGATGAATCTTCCCTGGATATGCTCCAAGGCGCAATTTTCAGAAGTGAGCACAGAACTCCAAAGCAAAAGTGAATGGATAGTGTTAAGATTCATGTCAACCATGATCTTGTTTAGTGGTGGAATAGGAGCTAGGGGTTTAATGACTTCCTCCTATACCTCAGTAACAGATGAGGGTCTAAATGGGCGAATCTTTCTCCTGTGTAATGAGCTTGAGAGGCGGACTGGTCTCTTCAATGCAAGACTCAATGGGTCAACGACACACTAAACGTTCTTACCAATGTTGTTAGGTGATGCCTGGAGTCTCTCTTGCTGTGCGGACCCCGCACTAGTAAACAGCGTCAAACCAGATTCAGGAGCAGGAGGAGAGAATGGGGGAGGAGACTGCGAAGTGGGGTCCTGGGAAATAAAACAAGCTGATGAACAACCGTTCAGCTGCTGCATCCAAGCACCAAAACAACACAAAGAAACACAACCAGAAGAAAATTAAATCCCTCCCAACCCCCTCCTGATCTCGAGAGGTGAAAGTTCCACCCTGTGCGATGCTGAGACAGAGGCCAGGTCCTGTTAGGCCTGGGTGTGAGGCCTGGGTGTGAGGCCCGGGTGTGAGGCCCGGGCGTGAGGCCCGGGCGTGAGGCCCGGGCGTGAGGCCCGGGCGTGAGGCCCGGGTGTGAGGCCTGAGGCCTGGGTGTGAGGCCCGGGTGTGAGGCCCGGGTGTGAGGCCCGGGTGTGAGGCCCGGGTGTGAGGCCCGGGTGTGAGGCCCGGGTGTGAGGCCCGGGTGTGAGGCCTGGGTGTGGAAGGGTTAATGGCAAACTGTGAAGAATAATCACAAAACAATGAGTGTGGGGGAGGGGAGGAAGTTCAATGTTGAAAGAAGATAAGAGATATATTCAATCGATGGATGGAGGCTGTGACAAAGAGTACAGGCACAGCGATTGAGGGATGCATGGATCTTCGTAGCAAGGTGCTACGAAGAATGAATGATTGATGGATTCTCCCATCACTTCAATGGATGGGTTTCCAGGAAGGAGACCAGTTTCTCACTGTGTGGCTGGGTGATGCCTCGTGTGCAATGCTGAACCAAATTTTGATTCGCAGCTCTGATAGCAAATGTCACATCTTGAATCACTGTTGGAGGGGTGGGTGAAGACACTGGCTTTGCAACATGCTCGCTTGTCTTCTAGGGACCTGACCCAGTTCACCTCAAACTTTGAGATGGCTCGATGACAGACTTCTCCATCTAAAATTGTCACGGTTGATCATTTTTTTGTCCCTGTGAAGCCCTCTTACAGGTGAAGATGTTTATTAAAAATGCAATTGAGATCCTAAAATGAATCCAAATGGGCACTCAGTACAGAAGCTAGGTGGTGATGTTGAATCAGTACAGGATCTCGTTTGGATTATAGCTGGAGTGCTTAGTGGTATTCTGGGACAGCCAGGGAGGGTATTAGAGACAGAGGAAGAGAGCAGTGACGATTGATAGAATGTAGAAGGAATAGGAGGGGCCAAGTTGGTTGAAACATCAGGAAACGGGAAGGGCCAGAACGGAAAGATGTGGAAGTTAAGTCAGCACCCTATGTCGGCAGAGAGGCAAGATAGTAAAAGAGTTAACTGAGCTACGTCAAGTCTGCACTGACTGATTAAAAGCCGCAAACTTCCTGTGTACAGTACCCGCACTGACTCCAGCTCCAGTTCTGTCTCTTCCCCAACCAGCAGCTCAACAAGCAAGGAAGGGAACACTCCGGCTCGACCATTGAACTCTCCTTCCCAGAATCCATCATCCACTCCGCGCTCACCGGTGTGAAGGATCTTGATCAGGCCACCTTCAGGGAAACACAGCTCCTCCGCACTCTGTCCTTCATAATCGTACAATGCCCTGGCCAAGCATGCTGTGGAAAACAACATCCCCAACATCAGTTTCTCAATGTGGCTGTCACTGCAGACCAAAGATGTTGTGAAGTTACGACATCCTTCAACAGACCACACTGTTCACTATTTCTTATGTTGACCGAATGACCACACAACCAGTATATTAGTTCAAAAGACATTTTATTAACAAACACACTTGTTTTATATGCAATGATTCATGCGGCTACGCACTAAACTAAACCTAATAACTAAGATTACCTTTACTTAACTTTGGGGTGACCGGCTCTGTGTGGGTAGATAAGGCCTTTATCTGTGTCGGATGGAAATCGTCAGGTTCGTCTCGGCTGGGCTCGTCCTTCAGGTAGCGATCGCGGGTCCTTGAACTGGGCTGGTTGATATGCTGCAATTAGTCGCACACAGGCCGGCCCGAAAGAGGCCGATCCCTAGTGCGCAGGGCTTCTTATCCTCCTTCTCTTTCGCACCCTTTTGGGCGGTCCTAACTCCAGATCCAATGGATCAATAGGGTTTCGATCACCCTCATTGATCCTGGCCAATTAGGGGGCGGATGCCTCGATGGCTGGGCGGGTCCTAGCTGTCACTGTCCCAGGCACATAGGCCTTTCCAAATAAGGGGAAGAGGCGCCGGTTAGTCTGCTACTGTTGTGGTTCCTTGATTCAAATTCTATTATCCTGGGGGAAATGGTGATTGACTTTTAATGGGTGCAAGTTTCGGTCAGATTTTGCTTCTTTGCACAATACACAGAGGCTGTGTACTTGTCTGTGTCCAAGTTGACCACAATTCCCATGGTCCTTTGCAGGTGGCTATTTTAGATGGCTACAACACTCCACCCTATTATTGGAACCCAGTAAGAAGTCTTACAACACCAGGTTAAAGCCCAACAGGTTTGTTTCAAACACGAGCTTTCGGAGCACTGCTCCTTCCTCAGGTGAATGCGGTGCTCTGAAAGCTCGTGTTTGAAACAAACCAGTTGGACTCTAACCTCGTGTTGTAAGACTTCTTACTGTGCTCACCCCAGTCCAACGCCGGCATCTCCACATCAATTATTGGAAAGTCAAGGCTCCCTTAGCAGCACCATCCAAACCCACGGCTCAGAGCAGCAGGTGCATGGGAATACCACCACGTACAAGTTTCCCTCCAAATAAGGGCGACATGATGATGCAGTGGTTAGCACTGCCGCCTCACACGCCAAGGACCCGGGTTCGATCCCAGCCCCGGGTCACTGTCTGTGTGGAGTTTGAACATTCTCCCCGTATCTGCGTGGGCCTCACCCCTGCAGCCTAAAGATGTGCAGGTTAGGGGAAATTGGCCTCACTAAATTGCCCCTTAATTGGAAAATAAAAATTGGGTACTCTAAAAAAGAACGTTCCCCTTCAAATCACACTATCTCAATTTTGGACGACATCACTTGTTCGATGCTCCCTTAGTGATGCCCCCTCTGATAAGGGACTTAGAGGGGCAGGTCTGAAGGGGCAGCAGTGTCAGAAGGCGATACTGAGCATGTGCAGCACTGTCAGGGCGGCATCCTGATGGATTGCAGTAATGTTAAATCGGCAGTTCTGAGGGAGTGCAGCAGTGTCAGCGGGGCAATACCGACAGTGTGCTGTACTGTCAAGGGCAGTACTGAGGGAGAGCTGCACTGTCAGGGGCAGTACTGAGGGAGTGCTGCACTGTCAGAGGGTCAGTACTGAGGGAGTGCTGCACTGTCAGGGGAGGTACTGAGGGAGTGCCGCACTGTCAGAGGGTCAGTACTGAGGGAGTGCTGCACAGCCACAGGGGCAGTACTGAGGGAGTGCTGCACAGCAACAGGGTCAGTACTGAGGGAGTGCTGCACTGTCAGGGGCAGTACTGAGGGAGTGCTGCACAGCCACAAGGGCAGTACTGAGGGAGTGCTGCACTGTCAGAGGGGCAGTACTGAGGGAGTGCTGCACAGCCACAAGGGCAGTACTGAGGGAGTGCTGCACTGTCAGGGGCAGTACTGAGGGAGTGCTGCACTGTCAAGGGCAGTACTGAGTGAGTGCTGTACTGTCAGGGGCAGTACTGAGGGAGGGCTGCACAGCCACAAGGGCAGTACTGAGGGAGTGCTGCACTGTCAGAGGGGCAGTACTGAGGGAGTGCTGCACTGTCAGAGGGTCAGTACTGAGGGAGTGCTGCACTGTCAGAGGGTCAGTGCTGAGGGAGTGCTGCACTGTCAGAGGGTCAGTACTGAGGGAGTGCTGCACTGTCAGAGGGTCAGTGCTGAGGGAGTGCTGCACTGTCAGAGGGTCAGTACTGAGGGAGTGCTGTACTGTCAGGGGCAGTACTGAGGGAGTGCTGCACTGTCAGGGGCAGTACTGAGGGAGTGCTGCACTGTCAGAGGGTCAGTACTGAGGGAGTGCTGCACTGTCAGAGGGTCAGTACTGAGGGAGTGCTGCACAGCCAGAGGGTCAGTACTGAGGGAGTGCTGCACAGCCACAGGGGCAGTACTGAGGGAGTGCTGCACTGTCAGAGGGTCAGTACTGAGGGAGTGCTGCACTGTCATAGGGGCAGTACTGAGGGAGTGCTGCACTGTCAGAGGGTCAGTACTGAGGGAGTGCTGCACTGTCATAGGGGCAGTACTGAGGGAGAGCTGCACAGCCACAGGGGCAGTACTGAGGGAGTGCTGCACTGTCAGAGGGTCAGTACTGAGAGAGTGCTGCACTGTCAGAGGGTCAGTGCTGAGGGAGTGCTGCACTGTCAGAGGGTCAGTACTGAGGGAGTGCTGCACTGTCAGAGGGGCAGTACTGAGGGAGTGCCGCACTGTCAGAGGGTCAGTACTGAGGGAGAGCTGCACAGCCACAGGGGCAGTACTGAGGGAGTGCTGCACTGTCAGAGGGTCAGTACTGAGAGAGTGCTGCACTGTCAGAGGGTCAGTACTGAGGGAGTGCCGCACTGTCAGGGGCAGTACTGAGCGAGTGCTGCACTGTCAGAGGGGCAGTACTGAGGGAGTGCTGCACTGTCAGAGGGTCAGTACTGAGGGAGTGCTGCACAGCCACAGGGGCAGTACTGAGGGAGTGCTGCACTGTCAGAGGGGCAGTACTGAGGGAGTGCTGCACTGTCAGAGGGTCAGTACTGAGGGAGTGCTGCACTGTCAGAGGGTCAGTACTGAGGGAGTGCTGCACTCTCAGAGGGTCAGTACTGAGGGAGTGCTGCACTGTCAGAGGGTCAGTACTGAGGGAGTGCTGCACTATCAGAGGGTCAGTACTGAGGGAGTGCCGCACTGTCAGAGGGTCAGTACTGAGGGAGAGCTGCACAGCCACAAGGGCAGTACTGAGGGAGTGCCGCACTGTCAGAGGATCAGTACTGAGGGAGGGCAGCACTGTCAGAGGGGCAGTACTTCAGGAGTGCTGCACTGTCAGAGGGTCAGTACTGAGGGAGTGCTGCACTGTTAGAGGGTCAGTACTGAGGGAGAGCTGCACAGCCACAAGGGCAGTACTGAGGGAGAGCTGCACAGACACAAGGTCAGTACTGAGGGAGGGCAGCACTGTCAGAGGGGCAGTACTGAGGGAGAGCTGCACAGCCACCAGGGCAGTACTGAGGCTGGGTTTTATGCTCAAGTCTCTGGAGAAAGACTTGAACTCAGAACCTCTTGATTTGGAGGCGAGAGAGAGGACAACTAACTATGCCTTAGGCCTAACCATCTTTAGCTGCTCCGCTCCCCCCCCCCCCCCCCCCCCCCCCCCCCCTCCCTGCACCGTAAGGCCAGAAGTGGGAATGTTCGCTGATGATTGCACAGTGTTCAGCACCATTCGTGACTTCTCAAATACTGAAGCAGTCCATGTCCAAATGCAGCAAGACCTGGACAATATCCAGGCTTGGGCTGACAAGTGGCAAGTTACGTTCATGCCGCACAAGTGCCAGGCAATGACCATATCCAATAAAGGTAAATAATCGTTATTGTCACAAGTAGACTTACATTAACACTGCAATGAAGTGTGAAAAGTCCCAAGTCGCCACATTCCAGCGCCTGTTCGGGTACACGGAGGGAAAATTCAGAATTCTCAGCTGGTACAGGACTGGAACCCGCGCTGCTGGCTTTGTTCTGCATCACAAACTAACTGTCTAGCCCACGAGCTAAACCAGTTCTGAAGAGAGAATGCAATCATGACCCCTTGACATTACCATTGCTGAATCCCCCACCATCAACATCCTGAGGGTTACCATTGACCAGAAACTATGCTGAACTAGCCATCTACAAACCATGGCTGCAAGAGCAAGTCAGCAGCTAGGAATCCTGTGGCAAGTAACTCCCTTCCTGACTCCCCAGAGCCTGTCTATCTGCAAGGCACAAGTCAGGTGTGTGATGGAATATTCTCCATTTTCCTGGCAGCTCCAACAACACTCAAGAAGCTCAACACCATCCAGGTACCCCTTCCACAAACATTCAATCCCTCCATCACCAACATACAGGGGCAATAGCGAGTACCATCTACAAGATGCATTGCAGGAACTCACAGAATCACTACAGTGCACAAGGAGGCCATTTGGCCCATCAGGTCTGCACCAACCCTTCGAATTGGCCCACGCCCCTACCCTATCCCCGTAACCCCACCTACCCTTTTGCACATCAGGGGGCAATTTGGCATGGCCACTCCACCTAACCTGCACATCTTTGAACTGTGGGAGGAAACCGGAGCACCCGGAGGAAACCTACGCATACATGGGGAGAAAGTGCAAACTCTACACAGACTCGGGACCCGGGAATTGAACCCGGGTCCCAAGCGCTGTGAGGCAGCAGCGCTAGCCACTGTGCCACCCACTCACCGAGGCTCCTTCAACATCACCTTCCAAACCCAAGACCTCTACCACCTGGAAGGACACGGGCAGCAGATACCTGGAAACCCCACCACCTGGACGTTCCAACCAAGCCACTCACCATCCCGACTTGGAAATATATCGGCCGTTCCTTCATTGCCGCTGGGTCAGAATCCTGAAACCCCCTCCCTAACAGCACTGTGGGTGTACCTACACTGGTGCAGTCTCCGAGTCTCAGGTGTTCCTTATCTGAGGAAGGAGCAGTGCTCCGAAAGCTAGTGATTCAAAACAAACCTGTTGGACTTTAACCTGGTGTTGTAAGACTTATTACTGTGCTCACCTCAGTCCAACGCCAGCATCTCCAATTCAATATATGTCTTGACAGACAAAAGAACACAATGATAGATAATTGTGCTAAAGGCAATTGAAGAAATTCTTCTACCACTTGCTGAAGTCTGAACATTACCTTCCCGTGCGGGTGGGGTGGGGGGGGGGGGGGGGGGGGGGGTGTGCTGCCTTGGGCAAGGCACCGAGTTCTTTCGTTAACTGTAGGTCCTCCTTATCTAAATAATTTCACCTTCAAAAATACATTTGGACTCTGAGGCCTTCAGTCAAACCCCACAATCTGATAGCCCATTGGATCTATCCACCAGGAGTCAGGTTATTGGCATTTACTTTCAGATGGTTCTGTAACCCTGGCCACAATGCATTGTGAAACTGCTTCACATGTCATTTCGCCAGACAGCTCCTCCCCTCCCCTCTCAACACCGGCAGCTCCCTCTCACTGACCAAATAGTCCGGTGGCTGACAGGATCATGGATCTGTCCCCTTCTTTCCTGGGATTTCACCCCCCCCCCCCACACCCATTTGGGGCAGCACGGTAGCATAGTGGTTAGCACAGTTGCTTCACAGCTCCAGGGTCCCAGGTTCGATTCCTGGCTTGGGTCACTGTCTGTGCGGAGTCTTCACATCCTCCCCGTGTGTGCGTGGGTTTCCTCCGGGTGCTCCGGTTTCCTCCCACAGTCCAAAGATGTGCAGGTTAGGTGGATTGGCCATGCTAAATTGCCTTTAGTGTCCAAAATTGCCCTTAGTGTTGGGTAGGGTTACGGGGATAGGGTGGGGGTGTGGGCTTGGGTAGGGTGCTCTTTGCAGGAGCCGGTGCAGACTCGATGGGCCGAGTGGCCTCCTTCTGCACTGTAAATTCTATGATGAGCAATAAATTCAGCTGGATAAAAGTGGGTATGCCGTGGAATTGTTTGTCTCATTGAAATGCGCCACCTTGCTGAACAGTTTGCGAACCGTTCGTCACATGGGCTGCGTCCGTTCAAGGCGGCAGCTCACCACCAATTCCTACGGCCAATTGGGGGTGGGCAACATGCTGGCCTAACCAACAAAGCCGGAAGAATGAATTTTTTAAAAATCTCAGAATTGAGTGTCCTTTTATTTCCTCAGCCTATGGTGGGTTTTCAGAAGCAAAACCTGCTGCCAATGAATCAACACTCTGTGATTAACCTCTTCCCTCCGTACCTCGTCGTTAGGGGAGGGGGGTTCCAGCGAAGGTTGACCCTGCCCCCTGGCTCCACACCTAGGCCTCCACAATGGGTGAAACACCGAGCTTGGACCTACCTCCATCTGCAGCCTGCTCCAGGCCGCTGCTGCCCATCAGTTCCTGTTCAGCAGAGCTGCTGGACGAGGAGTACGAAGCAATATCGGAGGCCGTGACTGCGGAGATCCTGCTGGACAGACCGTGGCCACTTGGGAACTGGAGATACTTCTCGGGAACGTAGCCTATTTGGCCAGACTTATTCAGAGCCTAATGGAAGGGAAAAGAAACGGGACTGAAAATAAAAACAATTTGAAGAACTCAGTAAGGGTTTGACCAATTGGGCCAGTGGGCCGATGAATGGCAGATGGAGTTTAATTTGGATAAATGTGAGGCGATGCATTTTGGTAGATTGAATCAGGGCAGGACCTACTCAGTTAATGGTAGGGAGTTGGGGAGAGTTACAGAACAAAGGGATCTAGGAGTACAGGTTCGTAGCTCCCTGAAGGTGGACAGGGTGGTGAAGAAGGCATTCAGCATGCCAGGTTTTATTGGTAAGAACATTGAAAACAGGAGTTGGGACGTCTTGTTGAAGTTGCACAAGACATTAGTGAGACCACACATGGAATACCATGTTCAGTTCTGGTCACCGTATTATAGGAAGGATATTGTTAAACTAGAAAGAGTGCAGAAGAGATTTACGAGGCTGTTACCAGGATTTGATGGTCTGAGTTATAAGGAGAGGCTGGATAGGCTGGGACTTTTTTCCCTTGAGCGGAGGAGGCTTAGGGGTGATCTTATCGAGCTCTATCAAATAATGAGGGGCATAGATAAGGTCGATAGTCAACATCTTTTCCCAAAGGTAGAGGGGTCTGGAACTAGAGGGCATAGGTTTAAGGTGAGAGGGGAGAGATACAAAAGAGACCAGAGGGGAAATTTTTTAACACAGAGGGTGGTGAGCATCTGGAATGAGCTGCCAGAGGCAGTGGGTGAGGCGGCTACAATTTGTTCCTTTAAAAAGCGGTTAGACAGTTACACAGGCAGGGTGGGTATAGAGGGATATGGGCCAAATGGGACTAGCTTACTGATAGACACTGGGCGGCATGGACAAGCTGGGACGAAGGGCCAGTTTCCATGTTGTAAACATCTCTGACTGTATGGGTCGGAAGGTTGGGGGGGGGGGGGGGGAGGGGGGGGGGGGAGAGAGAGAGAGAGAGAGAGATGGGGGGGGGGGGGTCAGTTGATGCAGAAACAGCCTGTCAAGCTAATGGAACCATATGCAAATAATGGGCAGCAAAAGGTATATCAGCTCTGGGGGACAATATAAAGGAAAACTAAATTAACTAGAGGATAAAGGGGAAAGTGGGACTAATTGGTTAGCTCTTTCAAGGAGCTAGGTCGAACAAAATGGGCCGAGTGGTCTAGAATCATAGAAAGAGTAAAGACAGAAAATAACCAACTGGACTGCAGCCCCTCAGAGTTGTGAATGGCCATCACTCAGTATCTCTGGTGAGCTGACCGGTAGCGAGTACCCTGGGAGCGGCACCAAGACCCTTTAATCCAAAATCTTCTGACCTCTGACCTACGCACCGCTCCCCCCCCCCCCCCCCCCCCCACCGAATCTACCACACTGGGTTGGGTTGTATGGTATACGGTACTCTGCCACTGCTTTCTTGTCTCTTATTAAAGAGACTTTATAAGACCATTCGGCCCATCAAGTCTGCACCACCAATCAATGAGATCATGATCGTTCTGAAATGATAATCCTCAGGCGGGTTTGAGCGGTTTGAGCGGGGTATCTCTCAATCGGCTGCAGCGCCGAGAAGCACCCCCGCTATTCAACGGCACTTGGCCATTTTTCTCTGCCTTGGAGGGGAATGGCCCATCATGGCCGCACTTACATCGTTCCCTGCACTGACAAGCTCAGCTCACTAGTGCAGGAAGAGTATTCGTGGACCTGTTTTTAAAGGCAGCCCCGATCTTTCGACTCCCCTCTGCATCACCAGCGCAGCCTCTGGACCCCCCACACCCCCCACCCCACTGCACCCACTTACTTATTTTTAAAAAAATTTTGAGTACCCAATTCATTTTTCCCAATTAAGGGGCAGTTTAACGTGGCCAATCCACCTACCCGGCACATCTTTGGGTTGTGGGGATGAAACCCATGCAGACACGGGGAGAACGGGCAAACTCCATACAGGCAGTGACCCAGGGCCGGGATCGAACCTGGGGCCTTCGGCGCCGTGAGGCAGCAGTGCGAACCCACTGCGCCACCGTGCTGCCCACACCAACTTACTTCTTCCGGATTCCTCAAACTCCCCCTCACCCCACCTCGTAAGGGCAAGGCATTCTGTGCCTGGCATGGGCAACCTGGAACCCAGGCGCCTTGGCACTGCCAGCCTGGCACTCTGGAAGTGCCCCTATCAGCCAGGCAGTGCCACCCGGGCACCTGGCAGTGGTGCCATGTTGGCAGTCTCAAGGTGCTTGGGTGCCAATGGGAATACCAGGGTACCACTCTGTCCATAGCCCAACCACCCGGGGGTCTCCCATGGCCTCTGAGAACTCCGCCGGAGCTGTTACGACTTGTCCATGTTTGTGAGGACCAGTACTAAATGGCGGCCAGGCAAGGCCTCGCTGGGGAAGCCATTAGTTCCCGGGTCCCGGGAGAATACACCGCAGACATATTTAAATGAGCTTAATGGAACATTTGAATTTGCTGATTGGAATGTGGCCCAGCGAGGGCAGGATCCAGATTGCAATGTCTCATGGGGTTTGATTGAATCTCGTGAGGTTTCTCAAACGTTGCGAATCCCGCAAGAGGCTCTCGTGAGATTCAAAGGCCTTGTCGCGACCCCAATTCGGGCACGACGAGGCCAGTAAATCCCATCCTCAACTCCACTTTCCCACCTCAACCCCATAAGCCTCGGCTCCTTTACGGAGTAAAATTCTGTTTATCTCAGCCGTGAACATACTGAAGGACCCGGCCTCCACAGCCCTCTGCGGTTAGGAATTTCACAGATGCACAATGCAAGCGGCCTACAGAACTCACCTTCACCCAATCCTCCATGTCGCCATCTTCAATCACCTCCAGCTGCTCTTCCAGAGTGATGGTCAGTTCATCAGACTGTGTGGCCTGGGAACAGGAGGAGAGGGACTGAGGAAATCACCTCTTGGTTTTATAAATACAGGTACAAAAGCAAATAAATGATTCTAAAGCGTATGTCACACTGGTTCAGACTCGGGTGGAGTGTTGTGTCCCCGATATTGGGCACCGCACTTCAATGGATGTGAAGGTCATGGAGAGGTCGCAGAGGAGATTGACGATAATGGGACCAGGAATGAGAGACTCCAGCGATGTGGAGAAGTCAGAGACACGGGGATTGTTCTCCTTAGATTAGAGGGAGCGTCGGGGTTAACTGGATACCTTTTTCGAGGAGCACAGTGGGCTCTTCCATGTAGGAAACTACAAGATTCTTTTCAGTGAGCTCACACAACCTCTGCCTGCGAAATGTACCCCGGCCAACAACAGGCCGGGAGATTGAGCACAAGTTCCTCATTAGCAAAGTACAAATGCCGGCTGTAGGCATGACTTTAACATGAGAATTAAACAATTAGATACTGGCAGCAAGCCGCGGAACATCATAGATTATCATAGAATTTACAGTGCAGAAGGAGGCCATTCGGCCCATCGAGTCTGCACCGGCTCTTGGAAAGAGCACCCTACCCAAGGTCAACACTTCCACCCTATCCCCATAACCCCACCCAACACCAAGGGCAATTTCGGACACTAAGGGCAATTTATCATGGCCAATCCACCTAACCTGCACATCTTTGGACTGTGGGAGGAAACCGGAGCACCCGGAGGAAACCCACGCACACACGGGGAGTATGTGCAGACTCCGCACAGACAGTGACCCAAGCCGGGAATCGAACCTGGGACCCTGGAGCTGTGAAGCAATTGCACTATCCACAATGCTACCGTGCTGCCCTTTGAACATGGTACATGCAAAACAAACCTGACTGCTTGGGAGATCTAATCTCCTGGTGCCCTTCCACACAGTCTGCAGGGTGAGTTTATGTGGCTTTCACAAGCAAGGTGGGTATCACAACTGAGTCCCTTCCTGTTCCAGTCCACAGGTACTAGACAGTTACCCAGCAGGGACTCAATGGAGTGTGACCAGGCCATTTTCCATCAGGCCCCAAGCCCCCCAACAATGCAGGGTCCTGCGGTGTTGGCCTAATACCAATATAGATACATTCAGCCAAGCTGACCTGGTCCGGGGCTTCAGCGCTGCATTTGGTTAGCCCATCGGGAAGTTTGAGCAATATTTTACTCTTGCTTTATAGGGTTGCGCGGTGGCAGGGACCCGGGATCAATTCCAGCCTTGGGTGACTGTGCGGAGTTTGCACGTTCTCCCCCTGTCTGCGTGATTTTCCTCCGGGTGCTCCGGTTTCCTCCCACAGCCCAAAGGTATGCAGGTTAGGTGGATTAGCCAAGCTGAATTGCCCTTTACTATCCAGAGGTTAGCTGGGGATATGGGGACAGGACGGGGGAGTTTCCTCAGCAGGGTGTTCTTTCGGATGTCGTTGCAGACTTGATGGACCGAATGGCCTCCTTCTGCACTCAAGGAATTCTATGATTCTATGAAACCTGAGTCCATAATCCAGACTGACACGATCATTACAGTACTGAGGGAGTGCTGCACTGTCAGAGGGTCAGTACTGAGGGAGTGCTGCACTGTCAGAGGGTCAGTACTGAGGGAGCGCTGCACTGTCAGAGGGTCAGTACTGAGGGAGTGCTGCACTGTCAGAGGGTCAGTACTGAGGGAGTGCTGCACTGTCAGAGGGGAAGAACTGAGGGAGTGCTGCAGTGTAGAAGGTCAGTACTGAGGGAGTGCTGCACTGTCAGAGGGTCAGTACTGAGGGAGTGCTGCACTGTCAGAGGGTCAGTACTGAGGGAGTGCTGCACTGTCAGAGGGTCAGTACTGAGGGAGCGCTGCACTGTCAGAGGGTCAGTAGTGAGGGAGTGCTGCACTGTCAGAGGGTCAGTACTGAGGGAGTGCTGCACTGTCAGAGGGTCAGTACTGAGGGCGCGCTGCACTGTCAGAGGGTCAGTACTGAGGGAGCGCTGCACTGTCAGAGGGTCAGTACTGAGGGAGTGCTGCACTGTCAGAGGGTCAGTACTGAGGGCGCGCTGCACTGTCAGAGGGTCAGTACTGAGGGAGCGCTGCACTGTCAGAGGGTCAGTACTGAGGGAGTGCCGCACTGTCAGAGGGTCAGTACTGAGGGAGTGCTGCACTGTCAGAGGGTCAATACTGAGGGAGTGCTGCACTGTCGGAGGGTCAGTACTGAGGGAGTGCTGCACTGTCAGAGGGTCAGTACTGAGGGAGTGCTGCACTGTCAGAGGGTCAATACTGAGGGAGTGCTGCACTGTTAGAGGGTCAGTACTGAGGGAGTGCTGCACTGTCAGAGGGTCAGTACTGAGGGAGTGCTGCACTGTCAGAGGGTCAATACTGAGGGAGTGCTGCACTGTCAGAGGGTCAGTAGTGAGGGAGTGCTGCACTGTCAGAGGGACAGTACTGAGGGAGTGCTGCACTGTCAGAGGGTCAGTACTGAGGGAGTGCTGCACTGTCAGAGGGTCAGTACTGAGGGAGTGCTGCAATGTCAGAGGGTCAGTACTGAGGGAGTGCTGCACTGTCAGAGGGTCAGTACTGAGGGAATGCTGCACTGTCAGAGGGTCGGTTCTGAGGGAGTGCTGCACTGTCAGAGGGTCGGTACTGAGGGAGTGCTGCACTGTCAGAGGGTCAGTACTGAGGGAGTGCTGCATTGTCAGAGGGTCAGTACTGAGGGAGTGCTGCACTGTCAGAGGGTCAGTACTGAGGGAGTGCTGCACTGTCAGAGGGTCAGTACTGAGGGAGTGCTGCACTGTCAGTGGGTCAGTACTGAGGGAGTGCTGCACTGTCAGAGGGACAGTACTGAGGGAGTGCTGCACCGTCAGAAGGTCAGTACTGAGGGAGTGCTGCACTGTCAGAGGGTCAGTACTGAGGGAGTGCTGCACCGTCAGAGGGTCAGTCTGAGGGAGTGCTGCACTGTCAGAGGGTCAGTACTGAGGGAGTGCGGCACTGTCAGAGGGTCAGTACTGAGGGAGTGCTGCACTGTCAGAGGATCAGTACTGAGGGAGTGCCGCACTGTCAGAGGGTCAGTACTGAGGGAGTGCTATACTGTCAGAGGGTCAGTACTGAGGGAGTGCTGCACTGTCAGAGGGTCAGTACTGAGGGAGTGCTGCACTGTCAGAAGGTCAGTACTGAGGGGGTGCTGCACTATCAGAGGAGCAGTACTGAGGGAGTGCTGCACTACCAGATGGGCCATGTTTTTAAAAAAATGTTAAATTTTTTTGTTCCAATTAAGGGGCAATTTAGCGTGGCCATTCCATCTACCCTGTACACCTTCGTGTTGTGGGGGTGAGACCCACACAAACATGGGGAGAATGTGCAAACTCCACATGAAATGAAATGAAAAATGAAAATCGCTTATTGTCACAAGTAGGCTTCAATGAAGTTACCGTGAAAAGCCCCTAGTCGCCACATTCCGGCGCCTGTCCGGGGAGGCTGGTACGGGAATCGAACCGTGCTGCTGGCCTGTTTGGTCTGCTTTAAAATCCAGCGATTTAGCCTGGTGAGCTAAACCAGTCCATGTCGAGTGACCTGGGCCGCAATCGAACCCTGGTCCTCAGCGCCGCGAGGCTGCAGTGCTAACCACTGCGCCAGTACGCCCCCCAGGGGCCGTGGTTTTAATGATTTATTAAATTGCGATGCTCACAGCTGGATGTAAAAAAACAAATCCCAGGCCAAATAGGGACCACAATGCTCTGGAGGCAAGTTGACCCCTGACCCACGTACCTGGTAACTGTAGAGTACTTTACAGAGTACTGGGTACACACGAGCGGAACTGACTATGTTCGACTCGCTGATCTCATCAAATATCTCATTGTTGTCATCAAACTCCTCAAAATCAGTGAAATCCAACTCGTCAAACTGTCAAAATAACAAGTAAATTGAAAATAGCGACAGACAACTGTAACAGGGGAGAGAGTGAGAGAGAGAGAGAGCGGGAACTGACAGAAAGATCGACACAGAGGAAGAGAGAGAGAGGACCAGAAAGAGAGAGACAAAACCAAAAAGAGGGAGAGAACCAGAAAAAGGAGGGAGAAAACTAGAGAGAGAGGGAGGACCAGAGAGAGGGAGGACAAGAGAGAGAAAGAGTGGGCAGAGGGATAGGAAGTGAGGGAGGGGAAAAAAGTGGGGAGGGTGAGAGAAAATTGGTGAGAGAAGGGAAAATGGTGAGAAAGAGATGTGTGGTAACTTTACCACAAAAAGGTAGTTAAAAAAAAAAGTAGTGCAAGTTCATCTTCTTTAATATATAAAAATAACTACGTTTAAAATGCTGTATGGACTCAAAAACAGGAACAAGTAGTTCAACATCGAAATAACAGTAACTGAATAGAATCAGAACGAGCAGCAATTAAATCCAAATATACAGATAATAACCATTAATGATGTCACAGCACTTACTGATGACATCAGCAATGGATTTAAATATGAAGATGCATAATAATAACAACAATACTCTATAAACACTTCTCCCCCCGTAAACTTTAGTCCCCTTTGAAGACAGAAATACAATGCAACTAATGCCTAAATTATATGTCAGTCTTTCAGGAGCTTTCCACCTCTGCTGTGATATTTGCAGTACCATTTGTGACTCCGTCAACTCTGGTGATGCTCGACTAAGCTGAACTGAACTTCTAGGCCCAGGAGTAGGTTCGTATCTGTGTACGAGTGTCCCTCTCCAGATGTGGAGTCCACTGGAAATCCTGATGCAACAGGAACCACTTCTTGTTGAATTTCCACAGCAGCATTTCTTTCCATTGGGTTATCTGGAGGTTTTGCTGTCTCTGAGTTATTGCGTAGGCGAGTATGATCTTGGTACCTGTGAACAACTCTTCCTTGTTCAATATCACTATCAAGGATACAGGACAACTTTGGTTAAGAATAACCCCAGGTAGTTAATGCTGGTTACTGCCAAATATATAAACATATAAACAATCATTCGGGTTAAAATGTCTCTCCTGAGCATGATGATCTGGGGCGGGATTCTCCGACCCCCCCCCCCCCCCCCCCCCCCCGGCCGGGTCGCAGAATCGCCGGAGGCCGGCGTGAATCCCGCCCCCGCCGTCTCCCGAAGTCTCCGGCACCAGATTCGGCGGGGGCGTGAATCGCGCCGCACCTGTCGGCGGGGCGCCCCCCCCCCCCCCCCACCTCCCAGCCCCCCCCCCCCCCCCCAGGCGATTCTCCGGCCCGCGATGGGCCGAAGTCCCGCCGCTGTCAAACCACCTACCTTACAGGCGGGAGCAGGCGGCACGGACGGGCTCTGGGGTCCTTGGGGGGGGGGGGGGGGCGCGGGGCAATCTAGCCCCGGGGATGCCCCCACGGTGGCCCGGCCCGCGATCGGGACCCACCAATCAGCGGGCGGGCCTGTGCCGTGGGGGGCACTCTTTTCCTTCCGCGTTCACCATAGGCTTCACGATGGCGGACGTGGAAGTGACCCCCTCCCCTGCGCATGCGCGGGGATGACGTCAGCAGCCGCTGACGCTCCGGCGCATGCTCGGACTTCCGGCGGCCGGCGAAGTCCCTTCGGCCCCGGCTGGCGTGGCGCCAAAGGCCGTTCCCGCCGGTCGGCGGGGCGCCAACCCACTCCAGCGCGGGCCTAGCCCCTCAATGGGAGGGCTTGGCCCCTAAAGGTGAGGAGAATTCCGCACCTTTGGGGCGACCCGACGTCGGAGTGGTTCACGCCACTCCATCCCGCCGGGACCCCCCGCCCCGCCGGGTAGGGGAGAATCCCAGCCCAGGTCTCTCTTGCTTCTCTTGTCTCCTTCCCACTTTTGCTTCAACATCTGGGTGTCGCAGACCCAGGTGAGACTTTGGTCTTCTACCCATCAATAATTCAGCTGGAGAGAGATCCAGGGCGGGATTCTCCGAACCCTGCCGGGCTGGGGAATCGCTGGGGGGGCTAAACAGCTGGCTTTTAAAGCTGACCATGGCGGGCCAGCAGTGTGGGTTCAATTCCTGTACTAGCCTCCCTGAACAGGCGCCGGAATGTGGCAACTAGGGGCTTTTCGCAGTGAACTTCATTTGAATGCGTCTCAATCTAACCAGAAGATGGTGTCACTTAGCACCATTACATCCTTTGGGAGTGGCATGATCATCCTTGGTCGATACTTCATGTGGGTTTTGCAGGTCCTTTCATGGGTCACATGTTTTTGGACATCGTAGATGCATCTTTGGAAACCTCAAGATATTTATCAATGATGTGCTCTGTCACTGTTGTGTGACAGTGCTCTGAATGAACACAGAACACAGAACAGTACAGCACAGAACAGGCCCTTCGGCCCTCGATGTTGTGCTGAGCAATGATCACCCTACTCAAACCCACGTATCCACCCTATACCCGTAACCCAACAACCCCCCCCTTAACCTTACATTTTAGGACACTACGGGCAATTTAGCATGGCCAATCCACCTAACCCGCACATCTTTGGACTGTGGGAGGAAACCGGAGCACCCGGAGGAAACCCACGCACACACGGGGAGGACGTGCAGACTCCGCACAGACAGTGACCCAGCCGGGAATCGAACCTGGGACCCTGGAGCTGTGAAGCATTTATGCTAACCACCATGCTACCGTGCTGCCCCCTAAATGACGTTCTGTGTTATGTGCTTTATCTCACCCCAGCTCAACTGCACATTCCTGTGCCAGTCACGCCCACGCAGACTAGAACGTGCCCTTTTACTACCAGGAGCCGTGCTCTTGCTTCTTGGTTGTTATATGCAATGTCTACCTCAATGCTCCAAATAATGATATAGTCTTGCCGGTGTATGTCCGACAGTTGACTCCCGCCTGATTTGGGGCTCGTGCCTGCTTAGAGCCCCAAATCTTCCTGAAGGTGTCCTCAGTGATTCCTAAGGCTCCTGTGTCCACCTCCATCTTCATTTCCTGTCCATCAACTTTCACTGTGGCATAAATAGGCTCTGCAGGTCCCTCACCATATTAAACATGATGTAATAGTGCTCCTCTGCGTGGTGTGAGGTTTCCAAGCAAGGCGCCATCAACTGAGGCCTCCTTGCATTTGAAGTTCCCTGCTCAGTCTTCAACCTTCTCTTGGCACTCCGCCACTGTTTCGCTAAAAACTCCTTGTTGCACTAGTGACAAACAGCATCCACAAACTTATGACGATTCACATAGTGTAATGATCCACACCTAAAACACTCCATTGTCTTCACCTTTTACTTGCAGCTTCTTCCTTTACTTGATCCAGAGCCGCCATTGGCCTTCTGAATATCTTTTGCATTATTGGCAACCATTTCCATGCCCTGAGAAATTTCTGGAGCATTCTTACAAGTAAGTGTGGCATCCCTCAGCAAATGCCACTGAATGCTGCCCTTGTTAATGCCACAAGCTAGTCTGTCCCACAGCATGTCTTCCCAAAACTGTCCCAAACTCGCAATATTCAGGCATCTCCTGCAATTCAGCAACAAGGTTGGCGACAGACTGTCTTGTCTTCTGAAAACGGCTATGGAATTTGAAACAATTACTTAGGGTTGTGGTGATTCTGAATGTGTATAACTAAATCGACAAATAAAATGTCCCCTGTCATGTTGCTAAATTTCTCACTAGCTTGTAGCTTTCTCCACACACACTCTGGAGAATTGAGCACTTTCTAACTTTCTAGCCACGTCAGCGATCCCATTTGCCAAGAAAAAGTGTTCCAACCTTTCCACGTATTCTGCCCAGTTCACGTTCTCTCTCACGAATTTCCTGATAGGCCCAAACTGAGCCACGGCACTGCTAACTTGTCTTCTGTCGGTAAACTTAGCAAAACTTTTGCGTTGAACGTGCTGAAACTCAATTTTTTTCAAATTCTCATCGGCAAAAAGATATGGCCACTTGACCGCAAACAGGTAGTCGAAAAAAATTGTTAATAAAGTTAATAAATAAAGTTAATCTTCTTCAATATATCAAAATAACAAAGTTTAAAACACTCAAAAACAGGAGCAACTAGCTGCTCATCGAAATAACAGTAACAGAATAGAATTAGAACTAACGACAGTTAAATGCGAATATAGACAGGTAATAACAACTGATAACGTCACAGCACTTACTGATGACATCAGCAATGTATTTGCATAAGGTGAATAATAATAAAACTCTGTAACAGGCTGGAAGAGAAAGGAGGGGGAAAAGAAAAAGAGGGAGAGTGGGAGAGGAAGATGGGCAGAGACAGAGGTGTATTGAGAAAGTGAGAGGGGGACCGAGGCAGAGAAGGACTTGCGTTTGAGAGAGAGACAGAGAAAGAGAGAAAAAGAGAGAGAGAGAGAGAGAGAGAGAGACAGACAGACAGAAAGAGAGTGAGGGCATGTAAAGGTGTGTCAGGGAAACAGAGAGAGAGAGAAAGCTCTTGGACAAATATGTTGCAATAGTTGTTGGAGAGACCCCGGACCATGTGATTGATGTACCATCGATTGCACGCGAGGCGAGTGATTTACCAAAGTCTGGCTTTAATTAACTAGAACACAGCTCTGCGATCGTCTACAGTGGAAAGGGACGATCGTCAGGCGTTTGAGCATTTATACCTCGTTAATAGAGGCGTGGTTAACTCAGCCTCTCGGCCAATCGGTCGAGAGGCACATGACCGACCAGGGCCAATGGTAAGCCGACGTTCTGGCCCAATGGCAGACGAGTATGCAGATCATATCATCACAGTGACAAATTCTGTTTTACACGTTTTCGCAGAGGTTTCACTCCTGATGCAATGCTCCGTGTCAGAAACATCCTCACCTCTGGTGTCATGCCTCCGTTTGACACTCTAGCCTCGCTCAGCCTCCTCTCTCTCTCCAGTTCCTCACTCGCTTGGTTCATGGTGCTGACCAGCCACGTGTCCACCTCGAGCCCGGCCTCACGCAGCAGATTCAAGCGTGAAGCTGCCTTCAATTTGCTCATCTGAGTGGGAAACATAAAGATACAATTCCTCAGGCGCAGTACAGGTGTTCCTCCACTCATTCCAGCTGCAAGGCCCAAACACTGCTCCAACTCGGCTCCCACACCCGCTTATTAACTCAATGGCACATTGGGGGTTATTGCACCATTGTAGCATCTAACCAAGTCTCTGAGACTAGGAAAGGCCTTTGTTGGAGGGGGGGGGGGGGTCTTTAATGATCTGAATATACATTGAATATACAGGGGCTGGTTTAGCTCACTGGGCTAAATCGCTGGCTTTTAAAGCCGACCAAGGTAGGCCAACAGCACGGTTCGATTCCCGTACCAGCCTCCCCAGGCAGGCACCGGAATGTGGCGACTAGGGGCTTTTCACAGTAACTTCATTGAAGCCTACTCGTGACAATAAGCAATTTTCATTTTTTCATTACATTGGGATAGTAGTTGTGGAAAGGGCAGAGGGACAAAAGTTCCCGACAAGAGAGGAGGCAGTACGAGAACAAAGTGGGCCAAGTGGATCAAGTGTCAATAGGGCAACATTTAGGCAACAGTGATCATCGCATCATCAGGAGTAGGTTGGCTTTGGAAAAGGGCAAAGAAACAATCCAGAGTAAGAATAATTAACTGTGGGGAAAACCAACCTCAATGGGGTGAAAATGGATGTGGGCCTGACAAATTGGAAACAATGTTTGGCAGAAAAAATGGTGACTGAACAATGGCTCCGTTTAAAGGAGAAACAGGTCGGGTACAATCAAGGTAAATTCCCATGGAGGGGAAAGATAGGGCAAAAAAAATCCAGAACTCTCTGGATGACAAAAGAGATAGAGTTTAAGATGAAGCAGAAAGGTTTGCTTATGACAAGTGTCAGGTGGATAAGTATAACCGAGAATGCGGCTGAATGTAGAAGACTCGGAGGGTGTTGTGGCGAACAGCAGGGGCCACGTGACCTCCCTGACTGAGGCCTCATCAAATCTCGGAGGTCACATGACATCCGGCCTATCAGGACAAAGTGTGCCCGGTTCCAACAGGCTGGGGGCCGTTAAAACCTACAAAGCCAGGGGCAGCACGGTAGCACTGTGGTTAGCACAGTTGCTTCACAGCTCCAGGGTCCCAGGTTCGATTCCGGCTTGGGTCACTGTCTGTACGGAGTCTGCACATCCTCCCCGTGTGTGCGTGGGTTTCCTCCGGGTGCTCCCGTTTCCTCCCACAGTCCAAAGATGTGCAGGTTAGGTGGATTGGCCATAATAAATTGCCCTTAGTGTCCGAAATTGCCCTTAGTGTTGGGTGCGGTTACTGGGTTATGGGGATAGGGTGGTGGTGTTGACCTTGGGTAGGGTGCTCTTTCCAAGAGCCGGTGCAGACTCGATGGGCTTTGTGTAGGAAACTACAGACAATTGAGTTTAACCTCAGTGGTAGGGAAACTTCTAGAAATGATAATTCGGGACAAAATCAATAGTCATTTGGGCGAACGCGGGTTAATTAAGGAAAACCAGCTCAGGTTTGTTTCGGACAGATAGCATTTAACTAATTTTCTGCAGTTTGGTGATAGGGGAATAGAGAGAGTTAATGATCATAATGCTGTTGACGTGGTACCCATGGACTTCCAAAAGACATTTGATAAAGTGCCACACAATAGGCTTGTGAGCAAAGTTGGAGCTCATGGGTTCAGTAACAGAATGGATATGAAACCAGCTGGGTGACAGGGAACTGAGCCAGAGACAACAGTTGTTATTCAGACTAGAGGAAGATTTATAGTGGAGTTCCCCAGATGTTGGTGTTACAACCCATGCTCTTCTTGATTTACATTAATGACCTAGACCTTGGTGTACAGGACATGTTTGTGAATTATACAAAACCTGAAAGCAGAAACCTTCAAAGTGAATGAGGAGCACCCAGACTGCTGGGTTACATGGTCAACTCTCCGCTTCAGCATAATTTGGCTCATTTTTGAAATAATAATAATCTTTATTATTGTCACAAATAGGTTACATTAACACCACAATGAAGTTACTGTGAAAATCCCCTAGTCGCCACATTCCGGCGCCTGTTCGGGTATATGGAGGGAGAATTCAGAATGTCCATTTCACCTAACAGCACGTCTTTTGGGACTTGTGGGAGGAAACCGGAGCACCCGGAGAAAACCCACACAGACACGGGGAGAACATGCAGACTCCGCACAGACAGTGATCCAAGCCGGGAATTGAACCTGGGCGCTGGCACTGTGAAGCAACAGTGCTAACCACCGTGCTAGCGTGCCAGCCATTTACATTCAAACAACCATTTAGGAGTGGAGGTTTAAGGCGCCTAATCCTCCCAGTGACCCCTCACCTCTGCTTTCCTGATATTCTCCTTAATCTCTTCCATCTTTGACTCGATGCTGGATGCCTCTTCCTCAGACAACAGTTTCCTTCGCTGGTCTAAGTTGCGTAAAACCTGAAAGGAAGCAGAGAGTGCATCAGATGCAGTGTGGTGATCGTTGAAAGATCGTCTGGCATGTGCAGATCGTTGAGCAGAAGTGTGAAGGTCAGAGAGCAGATCGTATAGCATGTGTCGACCGTAGGGAAGGCTGTGTAGTACATGGAGCTCACAGATTGGATCCGAAGGTATGGAGGGGACCATAGAGAGCAGTTAGAGTTGTGATAATTAAGGCCTTTGATAATTCCTTCCAGATAGTCAATGTAGCAACATCTGGACACAGAAATGATGAGAGAAGTTGCTCTGACTGACCCGCTCTCCATGGGCGATGACCTTGTGGTTATTTGCCAGTTTAGTTGCCCACTTGCGTGCCTCCTTGTCCAGACTGGACTCTCTGTCCCTGTTCCCCGGCTGTATTTCCAACTGGCAAACCTACCGTGTGGTGAAGAACAGAGAGAGTCAATTACCGGCCAATCAGAAAGACAAAGCTGATCACTTGGGATTAGTCACATGCTGTCATTTCTCCAGTAGATTTTATAATCAACAGATAGAGCATCACAGATCACATATTTACAACAACCCAGGGTCAGGAGGTTAAACCCCATCATGAAAGCGATCTTTGAATCTGCTGATTCATCAATGACCTTCCCTCCATTGCAAGTTCAGGGTTTGACCAGCTCTGCAGTCAGCGAGCCCTAAATGATTTACAAAATGCCCACCAACTCCACCTGAAGCACAACCAGAATTGTTACAAGGACAGTGCAGAGACAGCATCTTCCTTCCTTCGACAACACCTTCCAAACCCACGACCTCTACCGTCTAGAAGGACAAGGGCAGCAGACACATGGGATTGTCACTGCCTGGAGGTTCCCCTCCAAGTCACTCACCATCCTGACTTGGGAATATATCGGCGTTCCTTCACTGTCGCTGGGTCAAAACTCCTGGAACTCCGACCCTGACAGCACTGTGGGTGTACCAACACCAACTTCTCGAGGGCACTTAGGGATGGGCAACAAATGCTGACCCAGCCAACGATGCTCACATCCCATGAATGAATAAGAAAAATATGAACAGGGCCTTGCTCAAGCCCCATCTGGAGGATGCCGCACTCAGATCTGGAGGTCGCGTCACAGGAAGAAATCTTCTTTTCTTTATCCTTTATGGGCATCGCTGGCTGGGCCTGTACCTGAGGGCATTTAAGAGTCAGCTGCATTGCTGTGGATCTGGAGTCACATATAGGCCAGACCAGGGAAGGACATTCATGAGTCAGATTTTTTTTTGTGATAATTGACAAAGGTTTCAGATTTTTATTGAACTCAAATTTCACCATCTGCCATGGCGGGATTTGAACCTGGGACTCTGGGTCTCTGGATCTCTGGTCCAGTGACAATACCACTAGGCCATTGCCTTGCCTTAGTTACTGTCTTGCAGAGGAAGCAGCCTCACTGGATTCACTGGAATTTTCTTTCTATTTTAATAAATTTAGAGTACCCAATTATTATTATTTTCCAATGAAGGGGCAATTTAGCGCGGCCAATCCACCTGACCTGCACGTCTTTTGGGTTGTGGGGGTGAGGCCCACGCAAACAGGGGGAGAATGTGCAAACTCCACACGGACTGTGACCCGGGGCCGGGTTCGAACCCAGGGCCTCGGCGCCGTGAGGTAGCAGTGCTAACCACTGCACCACCCGTGGGTTCACTGGAATAATACCAGGGGCTAATCGAAGCAAATTATAAAGGAAAGATTGCATGGACTAGGCTTCTTTCCCCCCGCGTTTGGAAGATTAAGGGGTGATCTAATAGAGGTGCGGTTGGAGAGATAGAGCGAAATTATTTCTTCTGGTTTGGGCGGAGACCAGGAAAAGGAGACATTACCTAAAAACTACAGCAATGCTGTTCAGGGATGATGTCAGAAGACACTTCCCCACACAGAAGTTCGTGGAAATCTGAAACTCGCTCCCCACTAAAAATGGTGAGGTCAGGGGTCAATGTGAATTGAACAACACAGAACATACAGTGCAGAAGGAGGCCATTCGGCCCATCGAGTCTGCACCGACCCACTTAAGCCCTCACTTCCACCCTATCCCTGTAACCCAATAACCCCTCCTAACCCTTTTTTGGTCACGACGGGCAATTTATCGTGGCCAATCCACCTAACCTGCACGTCTTTGGACTGTGGGAGGAAACCGGAGCACCCGGAGGAAACCCACGCAGACACGGGGAGGATGTGCAGACTCCACACAGACAGTGACCCAAGCCGGAATCGAACCTGGGATCCTGGCGCTGTGAAGCCACAGTGCTATCCACTTGTGCTACCGTGCTGCCCCAGGATTGAATGGCAGGTTTTTGTTGTAAAAGGGCATGAAGGAATGTGGAACTCAAGTGAATACATGGAGTTTAGATACAGGTCCTCAATGATCTAACTGAATGGTGGACAGGCTTCAGGGACTGAATGGCCTCCTCCTGACCCTATGCTCCCAGAGTCTGGATGGTTGCTCAAATGCAAGTGGTTCCTCTCCTCACCTGACCACTCAAAGCTTCTGAATTATCCACAGGGATTAAAGCAGATGGGATATTCACCATCCGCCTGTTTGGCTCCAGAACACCGTCCAGAGGAGAACACCAGGAGGTTTAAGGCAGTGGTTCACCGCACCATCTCAGGGCAACTAGGGGTGGGCAAAAGATGCCATCCTTGCCAGCGATGCCCGTGTGCCAGGAATTGACCAAAAAAATTCACTCAGCTCGCTGAGAAAGAAGGAGCTCAAACACTTGAGTTTAAGGATTTACAGACTGGGCTTCGAATGTTGTGGGAGACAGAACAGCGTAAACAAGTGGGAACTGGTCCAATCCTGGCTTGCTTACCTTGTCTGAACCAGCCGGTTGGAAGGGGAAAACGGAGGGCTCAGTAAACACTGGGTTCTCCTGGAGGAATAACTCAAGGTCGCAGTCTCGGGAAATCTGCAGTGGGAACACAAGAGGGCACTCACTTTGGGTACTTGCACTTTGAGCTGAAGGGATTTGGAAAATTCAAATGGGACTGGCATTTACACCATGCCAGAGTACATCTTGCAGACGCCCCAGGATGTTTCATCTGCCTGCCTCCCATCTTTGATCACCCAGAAACTCAAACTTATCCAGAACTCTGTTGCCCCTATCCCAACTCGCATCATGTCCCGTTTACTCAATGTCCTTGTTCTCACTGACCTGAAATTTTGGCCACTTTTATGTGTATCCCATGTTTCAATCACTACAGCAACGTCACCCTAATTTCTGGAATTCCACCGCTAAACCTCTCCTCTCTTTCCACCATTAAGCCACTGAAAATCTACCTCTGAACAAACGTTTCATCACCTGACCTACAAAATGTTTCACATGTGGTGAAACAGCCCCTCTTCTTATTTTACGGGTGTTATTCAGTGTCTCGAGAACATCAATTGTCATGCGGCTGTAAGATACTGTCTTTAATACTTTTTCAAAATAAATTTAAGAGTACCCAATTCATTTTTTCCAATTTATAGGCAATTTAGCGTGGCCAATCCATCTACCCTGCACATCTTTGGGTTGTGGGAGCCGTGTGCAAATTCCACACGGACAGTGATCCAGAGCCGGGATCGAACCTGGGACCTCGGCACCGTAAGGCAGAGTGCTAACCACTGTGGTGCCGTGCTGCTCCTACTGCCTTTAATACTTAACGACACAAGTGAATTGTTGGACTTCGCTTCACACTTATATGCACAAACTTCAATAATGGTTTCCATCCGATTTCAAACCAGGGACCTCACGTGTGAAGCGAACATGATAATGACTACATTTCAGGGCCCTCAACATCTCCGACCCATCTCCCCAGACCTCTGCCCTCACCCCCTTCACTCCCATGACAGGGTCCCTCTCGTCCTCACTTTTCACCCCACCAGCTTCCACATTCAAAGGATCACCCTCCGCCATCTCCACCAGTTCCAGCCCACGGACTCGATCCTCTCTCTGGTTTGGTGTCAAATTTTGTTTCATAAAATCCCTCGGACCATTTTACTAATTTGAGAAGTGACATAAAGACAAACTGTTCTTGATCAATTACGTTGCAGCAGGCATAGTGATGTGGATAAACAAGACAGCCATTTTGTACATAGCGGGATCCCACAAACAATGAGTTAAAACGTCAGCACAAAATCCAAGTTAACACATCCAGTGAGATTCTTTGAGAGCGCTGCACACTTGGAGGGGCAGCGCTGAGGGATTTTTTTCTTTGAAGTCATTTTTGGGATGACAGCATCGCTGACTAGACCAGCATTTATTGCCCATCCCCAATTATCCTTCAGAAGGTGGCGGTGAGCTGCTTTCTTGAACCACTGCAGTCCCTGAGGTGTAGGTGCACCCACAGTGTACCTCCACAGCGCTTAGAGTTCCAGGATTTCGACCCAGCGTCAATGAACGAACGCTGATATATTTCCAAGTCAGGATGGTGAGTGGTTTGGGGGAGGGAACTTCCAGGTGGTGGTGCTCCCATGTACCTGCTCCCTTATCCTCCTAGCTGGTAATGTTTGTGGGTTTGGAAGGTGCTGTTTAAAGGCTCTTTGTGAGCTCCTGCAGTGCATCTTATACATGGTACATGCTGTGGCCACTGTCCATCAGTGGTTGACAAATTGAATGCTTGTGGCTGAGGTGCCAATCAGGTGGACTGCTTTGTTTTGGATGATGTGGAGCTTCTTGAGTGTTGTTGGAGCTACATTGATCCGGACAAGTGGGGAGTATTCCATCACACTCCTGACTTGTACTTTGTAGGTGGTGGACAGGCTTTGGGGAGTCAGAAGGTGAGTTACTAGCTGCAGGATTCCTAGCCTTTGACCTGTACCTATCTTTGACCTGTACCTATCTTTGACCTGTACCTATCTTTGACCTGTACCTATCTTTGACCTGTACCTATCTTTGACCTGTACCTATCTTTGACCTGTACCTATCTTTGACCTGTACCTATCTTTGACCTGTACCTATCTTTGACCTGTACCTGGCATCTTCCTTTGATTCCCCCTGATTCCCCCTGACTCCAGTTTTGCGAAGGCTCCTAGATGCCATACTCGGTCAAATGCTGCCTTGATGTTCAGGACACTCACTCTCACCTTATCTCTGGAGTTCAGCTCATTTGCCCATGTTTGAATGGAGGCTGTGATGAGGACATGAGCTATATGTCCCTGGCGGAACTGAAACTGAGCGTCTGTGAGCAGGTTATTGCTGAGTAAGTGCCGCTTGATAGCACTGTTGAAGACCCCTTCCATCACTTTGCTGATGATTGGGCAGTAATTGACCGGGTTGGATTGTCCTGTTTCTTGTGTACAGGACATAGCTGGGTAGCTTTCCACATTGCTGGGTAGATGCCAGTGTTGTAGCCGTACTGGAACAGCTTGGCTAGAGGTGCGGAAAAGTCTGGAGCACAAGTCTTCAGTACTTTGACCGGATTATTGTCAGGGCCCATAGCCTTTGCAGCATCGGCCGTCAGCAGTTTCCTGATACCACCTGGAGTGAATCATATTGGCTGAAAACTGCAATCTGTGTCATTGGCACTTCTGGCTGAAGATTGTTGCGAATGCTTCAGCCTGGTCTTTTGCACAGATGTGCTGGGCTCCTCCATCATTGAGGATGGGGATATTTGTGGAGCCTCCTCCTCCAGTGTGTTGTTGAATTGTCCACCACCATTCACGACTGGTTGTGACAGGACTGCAGAGCTTAGATCTGATCCGTTGGTTGTGGGATCGCTTAGCTCTGTCTATTACTTGCTGCTTATGCTGTTTGGCACACAAGTAGTTCTGTGTTATAGCTTCACCTCATTTTTTGGTATGCTGGATGGTGCTCCTGACATGCTCTCCTGCACTCTTCATTGAACCAGGGTTGATCCTCTGGCTGGGTGGTAATGGTAGAGTGGGGATGTGCCGGGCCATGGTAGAGTGGGGATGTGCCGGGCCATGGTAGAGTGGGGATGTGCCGGGCCATGGTAGAGTGGGGATGTGCCGGGCCATGAGGTTACAGATTGTGGTTGAATGCAGTTCTGTTGCTGTTCTTGGCCCACAGCACATCATGGTTACCCAGTCTTGAGTTGCTAGATCTGTTCCTAATCTATTCCATGCAGCACATAGTGTTACAAACACAATGGAGTGTACACTCAATGCAAAACAAGGACTTTGTGCTGCACTGTCAGAGGGTCAGTACTGAGGGAGTGCTGCACTGTCAGAGGGTCAGTACTGAGGGAGTGCTGCACTGTCAGAGGGTCAGTACTGAGGGAGTGCTACACTGTCAGAGGGTCAGTACTGAGGGAGTGCTGTACTGTCAGAGGGTCAGTACTGAGGGAGTGCTGCACTGTCAGAGGGTCAGTACTGAGGGAGTGCTGCACTGTCAGAGGGTCAGTACTGAGGGAGTGCTACACTGTCAGAGGGGCAGCACTGAGGGAGTGCTGCACTGTCAGAGGGTCAGTACTGAGAGAGTTCTGCACTGTCACAGGGTCAGTACTGAGGGAGTTCTGCATTGTCACAGGGTCAGTACTGAGGGAGTGCTGCACTGTCAGAGGGTCAGAACTGAGGGAGTGCTGCTCTGTGAGAGGGTCAGTACTGAGGGAGTTCTGCATTGTCACAGGGTCAGTACTGAGGGAGTGCTGCTCTGTGAGAGGGTCAGTACTGAGGGAGTGCTGCACTGTCAGAGGGGCAGTACTGAGGGAGTGCTGCACTGTCAGAGGGTCAGTACTGAGGGAGTGCTGCACTGTCAGAGGGTCAGTACTGAGGGAGTGCTGCACTGTCAGAGGGTCAGTCCTGAGGGAGTGCTGCACTGTCAGAGGGTCAGTACTGAGGTAGTTCTGCATTGTCACAGGGTCAGTACTGAGGGAGTGCTGCACTGTCAGAGGGTCAGTACTGAGGGATTGCAGCACTGTCAGAGGGTCAGTACTGAGGGAGTGCTGCACTGTCAGAGGGTCAGTACTGAGGGAGTTCTGCATTGTCACAGGGTCAGTACTGAGGGAGTGCTGCTCTGTGAGAGGGTCAGTACTGAGGGAGTGCTGCACTGTCAGAGGGTCAGTACTGAGGGAGTGCAGCACTGTCAGAGGGTCAGTACTGAGGGGAGTGCTGCACTGACAGAGGGTCAGTACTGAGGGAGTGCTGCACTGTCAGAGGGTCAGTACTGAGGGAGTACTGCACTGTCAGAGGGTCAGTACTGAGGGAGTGCTGCACTGTCAGAGGGTCAGTACTGAGGGAGTGCCGCACTGTCAGAGGGTCAGTACTGAGGGAGTGCTGCTCTGTGAGAGGGTCAGTACTGAGGGAGTGCTGCACTGTCAGAGGGTCAGTACTGAGGGAGTGCTGCACTGTCAGAGGGTCAGTACTGAGGGAGTGCTGCACTGTCAGAGGGTCAGTGCTGAGGGAGTGCTGCTCTGTGAGAGGGTCAGTACTGAGGGAGTGCTGCACTGTCAGAGGGTCAGTACTGAGGGAGTGCTGCACTGTCAGAGGGTCAGTACTGAGGGAGTGCTGCACTGTCAGAGGGTCAGTACTGAGGGAGTGCTGCACTGACAGACGGTGAGGAATAGTTATTTACTTCATGCAAATCCCCGAAGCCAAGTGGTAGCCTCCTCATTTGCTGAGTTTAAGGTGATTTGTCCATCAGTTATTCTGTAGAGGGAACATTCCTCGGTAACGTGCAGCATTGTTGGTGTCTTTCCACAAGTGCATAAGCGGTTGTTACTGATGCCCCAGTGGTGGAGGACGGCGGCACAGGAGTCTAGGCCTGTCCCAAACCTGTTTAGCAAGGACCAATCTCAGTGGTACAGATAGGATTTGTCACAAGGAACTGGTTAGTGACTTCCAGTGTTTCCCATCCTTGATGCAAAGAGTGTCAGCTGGCAGATATTGCTCAGGAAGTTTGCTCCAGGTGGGGCACTGAGTTAGAAGGTGGGTTGAACTGCTGTACTGGAGTGGGTACGTGAGGTGGAGTACGGATAGTTTCCGTCAGTCAGTGATGTGTCGGGGGAGTGATGTCTGCGAGGACAGGAAGCCAGTGGAGGGGTGTTGAGTGGAAAGGTCCAGTTATGATGCACATTGTTGCGTTCAATGGAGACTCAGCAAATTGTGTGATGACATTTCCCAGACAGGTGGACAGTTCTCTCAAGCGGAGCACAATATGGCAAACGCTGAGGTCCAGAGTGTTGTGGCAGGAGAACCCCACGTAGGTCCAGCGAGTTAGGTTAGCAGGTTGTTCTGGTTTTGACCTATTGCTGCTGCTTTTATCCCAGAGTGGCAGAGTCCTGTCGAGAGTCACTCCCATGTATGTTGGATTGGCATCATGCTGTAGTCTCTGGCCATCCATGGAGATACGCCATTCTTGTGGAGGTGGAAAACTCTACATATGGTTTTAGACGGACTCCATGCGAGGTGACACGTGCTAATCGGGCAACGTTGTAAAGTCTTTGTTGAGGATCAGGTCCCGAGGACAGAAGGGGGTCTGGGTGGCACAACAATATTGATAAACTTGCAGGATGTGCTTATTGGCAGGTCATTTGTACAACGCTGAGCAGAATTGGGACCAATACTGAGCACCGTGCGAGTCCGTTGGTCTGTCTTCTCCATGCACATCTCCCAAAGTGAGCTCCAAATTGTCTGTGGTGAAGGAACGTTTTAGTGACTATCCTGCCCCAGGTTGGAAGCTTTCTGGAGAGCTTTGAGAGCCTGGTTTGCTGGGCCATTTCAGAGGGCAATGACAAATAGACCACATCGCTGTGTGTCTGGAGTCAAATGTCGGCCAGACCGGGTAAGGACAGCAGATTTCCTTCCCTAAAAGGACATAAGTGAACCATTTGGATTTTTACATCAATCCAACATCTTCATGGTCATCTTTGTTAAAACTGTCGTGTTAGGTACACTGGTCTAACACTGGCTGCAACTGGATGCAGCTTAGATCAGAAAGATACTCCCGACCTTGAAGTTCGTTCAATCAGGTTTATTGAACTAATAGCACAATTAGCACAGTTCTCTGTGACTAACTTAAGTGTGGTTACTCTGTCTGACTGAACCAGACTAGCTCTTAGCCACGTGGTGGAGGTGTGAGATTGTAACAACACCCTTGACTGACTCGCTCGATGTTCATCAGTGGAAAGAGGTGGAGTGTGAATGCCTCGTGTCTTTTATAGTCAGATCCCACCCCTGAGTGTCCTGCCTGCTTATTGGTCGTGTCCTGTTCTCTGTGTCCATTAGCTGCTTGTCTATGCCTGTCTGTGTATCATTATGTGTGTGTCTGCATATCATGACAAAAACTAGTTTCTTATTTCTGGATTGAATCTTTTTCTCTATTTACACAATTAATTTATATTCTCAAACGGCCATGGTGGATTAAAACTCGCATTCTCTGGATAATTGGTGCAAGAACAGACAGTTCTGTAACCCAAAGAAGTGGATTGGCAATGGGACGTGTACTTGTTTACAGGGCTATGGGGGAAAATGCTAGGATGTGGGAATTAATTAGACAGCACTTTCAAAGAGCTAGCACAGGGACAATGGGCTAAAGGGCCTCTTTCTGTGCCATGTGGTTCTACAAACAAGCACAAACCCCAACAAGATGAGGGGATTCGCAGCGAGAAAACTGCACCATTTCAAACACAGCTGGAAAAATCAAAAGCCCACCCTACCTTACTGGAAGATTCTAGAACACTCTGGAAACATTCCCGTCCTGACTGACAAGCCTCGATCTCGGTCTTGCTGATCAGGGTGAAGTATTCCTGTAGCTTCTCGTACACATCACTGTCCAAATTCTGTGAGCAATCGAGGAACAAGGTGACACAAGAGCTGGCGATGTCAAAAAACATTTCCTCACACCAGGGGTCATGCAAATCTGGAATTCCGTCCATAGAATGGAGTTCAATCCCAAACTCAAGGGAAAACGACAGAAATCATAGATTATCATAGAATTTACAGTGCAGAAGGAGGCCATTCGGCCCATCAAGTCTGCACCGGCTCCTGGAAAGAGCACCCTACCCAAGGTTAACACCTCCACCCCATCCCCCAGTAACCCCACCCAACACTAAGGGCAATTTTGGACACTAAGGGCAATTTATCATGGCCAATCCACCTAACCTGCACATCTTTGGACTGTGGGAGGAAACCGGAGGACCCGGAGGAAACCCACGCACACACGGGGAGGATGTGCAGACTCCGCACAGACAGTGACCCAAGCCGGAATCGAACCTGGGACCTTGGAACTGTGAAGCAATTGTGCTATCCACAATGCTACCGCGCCTGGCAATGCCTGGCAATTTCCCCAGTGTCCTGGGCCAATACCCCTCGGTGGACCAATCCCACCAGGAAAGATAGTCGCACCAAATTGGGCAGCACAGTAGCATTGTGGATAGCACAAATGCTTTACAGCTCCAGGGTCCCAGGTTCGATTCCGGCTTGGGTCACTGTCTGTGCGGAGTCTGCACACCCTCCCCGTGTGTGCGTGCGTTTCCTCCAGGTCCTCCGGTTTCATCTCACAGTCCAAAGATGTGCAGGTTAGGTGGATTGGCCATGATAAATTGCCCTTAGTGTCCAAAATTGCCCTTAGTGATGGGCGGGGTTACTGGGTTATGGGAATAGGGTGGAGGTGCTGACATTGGGTAGGGTGCTCTTTCCAAGAGCCGGTGCAGACTCGCTGGGCCGAATGGCCTCCTTCTGCACTGTAAATTCTATTTAAAAAATTCTATGAAAGAAAATAATGCCCAGGCTCGAAGCATAAAATCGAGGATCCCTTTGTATGAACCTCAGTCAGCATTAGCCGAATAGTAATTCAGCGTGGACTAAGGGGTATGGAATTTTTATTTTTAAATCAGCCAGGATTCCTGCTTCTGGTCACGGTACAGCAACCCCTGTTGAGATGCACATGCCTGTTGAGGTGCACATGCCTGTGCATGCACACCCATGTCCTTGTTACGCAGAACAAAGTGAGTCAGGGTCTTTGATCGAGACAAATCAATTGATGTCACAATACATTGAGTATAGTTGGCCGTCAAAGTCAGAGTTTGATGCAGTCAGAGATGTCGAGAGATGGAAATAGAAGGAGATCCCCAGACAGAAAGTGGAGGGAGCCAGATAGATTCATTGGAAATATACAGGAAGGATGAAGATAAAAATGGTTCTTTTCATTCTTTCTTGCCAAATGATATTTTTCTTAACCACTGACTGGTGTTAAGGATAAAAATAATTTATGCTAGTTATTTTGGTTCTATATGTTTTGGTTGCCATTACAATAAAAATAGGCAACCTGTTCAATTGCAGGAATTGTTTTTAAAAAAAATAAATTTAGAGTACCCAACTATTTTTTTTCCCAATTAAGGGGCAATTTAGTGTGGCCAATCCACCTACCCTGCACATCTGTGGGTTGTGGGGGTGAGACCCACACAGACACGGGGAGAATGTGCAAACTCCACACGGATAGTGAAGGAACGCCGATATGTTTTCAAGTCAGGATGGGGAGTGGCTTGGGGTGGGGTAACCAAGGTGGTGTTGTACCCATGCACATGCTGCTCATGTCTTTCTAGATGGTGCTGGTCGTGGGCTTGGAAGGCACCGCCCAAGGAGCCGTGGTGAGTTCCTGCAGGGCACCTTGTCAATGGTACACACGGCTGCCACTGCTCGTCGGTGGTGGAGGGAGTGGATGTTTGTGGATGGACGAGCAATTAAGCGCGTTTCTTTGTCCTGGATGGTGTTGAGGGTTGTTGGAGTTGCATTCATCCAGGGCAAGTGGAGAGTATTCCATCACACTCCTGACTTGTGCCTTGTAGATTGTGGACAAGCTTTGAGAAGTCAGGAGGTGAGTTACTCGCCGCAGGATTCTTAGCCTTTGACCTGTTCTAACAGCCACAGTAGTTATATGGCTATTCCAGTTCAGATCAATGGTAACCCCCAGGATGTTGATGGCGTGTTAGCCTTACACAGTGCAATAAACAACAGTACGGAGGGAGGGCGTTACAGAGTGGGGGACAGGAGGGGAGTAATTTGGAGTTATAGAGGAAACGGGAATAGCTAAAGAGGGAGCGGAGGTGCAACAGCAGAGGGGAAGAACCAAAGAGGGGAGGGACGAGGAGGAATTGGGAGTTTCAGAGGAGGGGGTTACAACAAAGCAGGGAGGAGGTGCAGCATGGAGAGCAGGAGCAACAGCAGGAGGGCCAGGAATACAGAGGGGAGGGATTGGGAGTTTCAGAGGAAAGGAGCTACAACAGGGAGGGGCGGGGCTATGGAGGGAAGGGGTTACATGGGAGGGGGAGGGGCTACAGAGGAGAGAGGAGGAGCTACAGATTAGAGGGGAAACTGGAGAGTGGAGAGGGGGAGTTCGAAGTGTGATTATGGACGATGTTGGATTTACAGGAGCAAGCTACCTATAAAAGGGAGGAGAATTCTCTCCGCAAAAAGTTGTTTCTTTTCTCCTGAATGATTCCTGATTGGGTTGGAGGGCATCTGGATCGGCCCCAGATTTTGGAGAGTACAGCAATGCAGATTGGGCACCAGAGAGTGTGGGAGGGAGGGAGATGGGGGTGTATTTTAGTGCGAGACTCTTTGTGTTGAATTTAATCACATTTAATGCGGACATGTGGGAGAAGGGGGCAGTTGGATACTGGAGGAGGTGGGAAGAGATCCCACTGTTAGCACTATTGCTCCACAGCACCAGGGTCCAGGTTCGATTCCCGGCTGGGACACTGTCTGTGCGGAGTCTGCACGTTCTCCCCGTGTCTGCGTGGGTTTCCTCCGGGTGCTCCGGTTTCCTCCCACAAGTAGAACATAGAACATAGAACATAGAACAGTACAGCACAGAACAGGCCCTTCGGCCCTCAATGTTGTGCCGAGCCATGATCACCCCACTCAAACCCACGTATCCACCCTATACCCGCAACCCAACAACCCCCCCCTTAACCTTACTTTTTTTATTAGGACACTATGGGCAATTTAGCATGGCCAATCCACCTAACCCGCACATCTTTGGACTGTGGGAGGAAACCGGAGCACCCGGAGGAAACCCACGCACACAGGGGGAGGACGTGCAGACTCCACACAGACAGTGACCCAGCCGGGAATCGAACCTGGGACCCTGGAGCTGTGAAGCATTTATGCTAACCACCATGCTACCCTGCTGCCCAAGTCTCGAAAGAAGTGCTGTTAGATAAATTGGACATTCTTAATTCACCCTCTGTGTACCCGAACAGGCGCCGGAGTGTGGCGACTAGGGGCTTTGCACAGTAACTTCATTGCAGTGTTAATGTAAGCCGACTTGTGACACTAATAAAGGTTATTATTATTATCGGATGGGAGAAAGCTCATGTGAACCATTAACACGAGGGCAAGCCCATTGGGCAGAATGATCAGTTTTTGTAGAATTCGGTTTACTGAACCAAGGAGATTTTCTGAAGTTGTGAATATTTAATCCTCCAGCAGTCAGTCACACAATGCTTCTTGACAAACTTAACTGGGCAAGGACAAAGTAAAGCTGAAATATGGGCCAGAGCCGTGGGAACAGTGACTGACAAATCCTGGAAAGTTAGTCAAACTGGCCAATGTTTAAGAATGAATCTCAGGGTGGCAGTCCTGTGATCTCACGTCTAAAACCAGCACAAAGTACAAATCCTGCTCCACTGACTCTGAGTAACCGCAGGCAGGTCACAGCATCAAAGCAAACACTAGGAACACAGTCATGAGGTGCGATTCTCCGGAAAAGTTTCTAAGTGTGGTAGCGAGCTGGAATTGTCGCGTGTTTCCCGGCGCTTGACCCAGCGAGGCCGGCAATCCCACTCAACGTTAATTGGTCCACTTAACGGGGGACTCATGGGCTTCCCGCCCGGAACGCCGGCTCGCTAGCTGATTCGCTGGGACCGCACTCGCCCGCCCCCCCCCCGCTAACAAGGTCGAGCAGCACAGCCAGCACCAGCCAGCTGGCAATAATGGTGCCGAGGAGACCAGCCACAAGACGCTGACCTGGGGAGGCTCCTGGACGCGGTGGAGACCAGGAGGGATGTCCTGTTCCCGCGAGGGTCCCGGAGGGTCAGCCACAAGGCAGCCTGTGCTGCCTGGGTCAAGGGGGTGGCAGCAATCAGCTCGGGCAGAGTGACCAGGAGGACTGGCCTCCAGTGTCGGAAGAAGGGCAATGACCAGCACCGGGCAGCATGAGTGAGTGCACACCAACATCCCACCCCCAAACCCCCCAAGGGCGCATACCGCCACCCCCAACCCTCCCTCCATCCCCCTCCCCCTACAGCACCCCCTCCACCCCAACCCTCTCGCCATCCCCCTCCACCCCAACGCTCCCTCCATCCCCAACCTCCCTCCACCCCAACCCTCCCTCCACCCCCTCCCCTACACCCAACCCTCCCTCCCTCCATCACCTCCCCCTACACCACCCCTCCACCCCAACCCTCCCTCCATCACCTCCCCCTACACCACCCCCTCCACCCCAACTCTCCATCCATCCCCCACCCTCCTTCCACCCCCTCCCCCTACACCCAACCCTCCCTCCACCCCAACCCTCCCTCCATCCCCCTCCCCCTCCACCCAACCCTCCCTCCCTCCATCCCCCACCCTCCCTCCACCCCAACCCTCCCTCCACACCCAACCCTCCCTCCACCCCAACCCTCCCTCCATCCCCCTCCCCCTCCACCCAACCCTCCCTCCATCTCCCACCCTCCCTCCACCCCCACCCTCCCTCCACCCCCACCCTCCCTCCACCCCCACCCTCCCTCCACCCCCTCCCCTACACCCAACCCTCCCTCCATCACCTCCCCCTACACCACCCCCTCCACCCCAACCCTCCCTCCACCCTCTCCCCTTCAACCCTCCCTCAACCCCCTCCACCACAATCCTCCCTCCATCCCCCCACTCCAATCCTCCCTCCACCCCCTCCCCCTTCAACCCTCCCTTCACTCCCCTCCCCCGTCAACCCTTCCTTCACTCCCCTCCCCCTTCAACCCTTCCTTCACTTCCCTCCCCCTTCAACCCTTCCTCCACCCCCCTCCCCTTCAACCCCTCCACCTTCAAGCCTCTCTCCACCCCCTCCCCCTTCAACCCTCCCTCCACCCCCTCCCCTTCAACCCTCCCTCCACCCCCTCCACCTTCAAGCCTCTCTACCCCCCTCCCCTTCAACCCTCCCTCCATCCCCCTCCCCTTCAACCCTTCCTCCACCCCAACTCTTCCTCCGCCCCCTCCCCCTTCAACCCTCCTTCCACCCCCCTCCCCCTTCAACCCTCCCTCCACCCGAACCCTCTCTTCAGACCCTCCGCACAACTGTGAACCACGTGTGGGGCTAACGGTGTCCACTCTGTCTCCCCTCAGGAAAAGCTCTCCCGTAATCTTCAGGAGAGGACCAGACTGGCGGAGGGGCTCCGGACCTAAGAATCCTCACCTCCTTCGAGGAGCGGGCCCTGGAGGTGACCGGTGTGGCTGAGGACATGGCAGTCACCCACACAGAGGCTGGCGGACGCCGTAGACGTGAGGAAGCACCAGGCTCCACCCGGAGGTCCTGTCAAACATGAGTAGTGATTACCTTACTGCTGACCCACCCCCCCACTGATCACATGTCCATTCTCCCGCAGATCCAGCAGCCGACATCGCCAGCCCATCCCGGGCGGCCCCCTCCCCAGACTCCAGAGAGAACACCTCGGGGGGGGGAGCTCCGATAATGCAACCGTTATATAGTCACGGCAGAGCTGTCACCCCCACCCTCCACCAGCGCAGATACACCCACCTCAATGGGAAATGTTAGTGGACAGGCCTCTGGGGCACAATCTGGTGAACACCACACAGCTGCTGATGCACATCTGGTGGAAGCAGGAACCTCCCAAGGTGAGACAGCGGTCGGAGGGCTGCTGGATCCCAGGACCCAGCTGGGTCCCAGCCTGATGCTGAGCCTCTGGAACAGGGTTACCCGGGGCTGATGGAGATGATAGGGAGCGGCCGGGACATTCAGAGGGAGATGCCAGCGACACTCCAGCAGATCCATAGCTGATTGGAGGAGTCCCAGAGGCTACGGACACAGGAGATGCAATGAGTGGCACTGAGGCCAACACTGCTGGGATGGTGCCCGCAGTGGAGAGCCTGATGCACGGCATGGGCACCATTAGTGAAGGTGCCCGTCACACAGTCGGTGGCAGCCATGGCTGAGGGTCTCGGCAGTATGTCAGTATGTTTGTCTCGCTGGGGGATGTCACCAGTACCAGGCCGATGAGGTTCTGGGGGACGTGTCCCATTCTCAGATGGGATTGGCCGAGGCACTCTGTTACATCAAACTAAATCCTGTTCACCCCTCACCTCCTGTGCTCACTGATCTACATCGACTCCCAGATCGACAACCCCTCAATTTTAATAATTTCGTGCTGGTTTTCAAATATCTCCATGGGTCTCCTTGCAGTGTTCTTTGCTCTTCTTTTACTTTTAAAAATATCTATTTTTTTAAATATTTAGAGTACCCAATTCAATTTGTTTTTAAATAAAGGGGCAATTTAGCATGGTCAATCCACCTACCCTGCCCATTTTTGGGTTGTGAGGGCAAAACCCACACAAACACGGGGAGAATGTGCAAACTCCACACGGACAGTGACCCAGAGCCGGGATCGAACCTGGGACCTCGGCGCCGTGAGACTGCAATGCTAGCCACTGTGCCACCATGCTGCCCTCTCCCTGCAGTGTTAATGTAAGCCTACTTGTGCCACTAATAAAGATTATTATTATTTAACCTCCTCCAGGCCGACAATTCTCCTTGATCAATGCACTCCTCCAATTCTGGCCTCTTGAGCGATGTCAACGTTGATCTCTCCACCTTTGGAGGCCGTGTCCTAAGATCTGAAATTTCCTCCCGAACCTGCTCCAACTCTCTATCCTCTTTTAAAGACCCCCTTGACCAAGCTTTTGGCAACCCATCCAAATATCTCCCGATATAGCTTGGTGTCAAATTCTTGTGTGATCATGCTCCTGTGAAAGTTGCGTTCAAGGTGGTATGTGAATGCAAGTTGTTGTTTTAGGATGGAAGGAGGCAGATGCAGAGAGTGAGCACCAGCACACATCTTTCGGGCCGAGTGGCCAGTTTCCGTGCTGTAAACTCCACATAATCCAAGGACGCCTGTGAACACAAAACGCTTTTGGTCTGACCGGATGGTCAAGCCCTCACCTTCATGACAATCGGCAGATCGGTCTGGAGATAGTGGTCCTGGTGCGCTGTAACGGCAGCCAGCGAGAGGAGGTACTCGTTCCGGGATTCAGTGAGCCGAAGGTTACACTCAGACAATCTGGCAGAGAGCTTGAACGCAAAACACACATGATCAGTCACCAGCTGCAGTAATGTGACCTTATGCTGTAGGTAGGGGGGGGGGCAAGCTTCTGGGTCCGGTGCAGAGCAGATTTACTGGAATGGTTTCAAGGGTAAGGCATGGGTTACATGGAGAGACTGGAGAAGCTGCGATTTCTCGCCTTGGAGCAGAGGGCAGCACGGTAGCACAGTGGTTAGCACTGTTGCTTCACAGGGGTGTCTGGGGCTGGTTTAGCACACTGGGCGAAATCGCTGGCTTTTAAAGCAGACCAAGCAGGCCAGCAGTACGGTTCAATTCCCGTACCAGCCTCCCCAGATAGGTGCCGGAAGGTGGCGATTAGGGGCTTTTCACAGTAACTTCATTGAAGCCTACTCGTGACAATAAGCGATTTTCATTTTTCAGCTCCAGGGTCCCAGGTTTGATTCCCGGCTGGGTCACTGTCTATGCGGAGTCTGCACGTTCTCCCCGTGTCTGCGTGGGTTTCCTCCGGGTGCTCCGCTTTCCTCCCACAAGTCCCGAAAGACGTGCTGTTAGGTGAATTGGACATTCTGAATTCTCCCTCCGTGTACCTGAACAGGCGTCGGAGTGTGGGGACTAGGGGATTTTCACAGTAACCTCATTGCAGTGTTAATGTGAGCCTACTCGTGACACTAATAAGATTATTATTATTATTATTATTATTATGAGCGTTAAGAGAAGATTTGATTTTCGGTGTTCGAAACCAGGAAATGTTTTTGATGGAGTAAATCAGGTGAAATTGCTGCCAGCGGCAGTAGCGTTGGTAACCAGGGATGCAGATTAAAGAAATGGCCCAAAGAACCAGAGGCAACACGAGGAAACATTTGGAACTAAAACACGGAGTCATCCTGCTTCAGAATGCTCAGCCTGGAGTGGAAGTAGATTCAATAGCAAACTTCAAAAGTGAATTGGATAAATGCTTGAGGGGGGGGGAGGGGAGAAGAACATTTTCAGGGTAATGGGGGAAAAGAGAAAAAGGGATAGGGTACAACTAGATTTCGCTTTCCGGCAGGCACGAGCGGCAGAATAGCTTCCTCCTGCGCTGTGTGATTTGATTCTTCATGCTCCTACCTTCGCACTCAGCTTCTGCAGACTGGTTTTCGAATGAAATATTCCAAACTCGCTCTTTTTTGACCTGAAAAAAAAGGACAAGGTGAAAACATACTGTCAATTTATTATCAGGCCAGATAGACGCGAGATCCTGTTGCACAAACATGAGTCACTTTGTTTGTTGCACAACGCAGAGGATTTGCTTCTGGTCAACCTTGCCAAACACCAGTCAGAATTAGGACTGCAGACAGACCTGTCGCAACCTGTTTTACTCCAGAACACAAGTGAGACATTGGCGCCTCAAATCAGCGCTGCCTGTGGGAATCCCCACTGATCACAAATTAGCGTGAGATGAGATTGCACCAGCTCTCAGTCCAAATCCAATTGATTCACTGAGTAAAGCAGCCCCAAACAGACATCACAGATAGGATGATGCACATGGGAGGTGATGCAGATGCAGCATAATTACAGCATTATTCTGTACCTAACCCGAGCTGTACCCGATCCAGTGAGAGCCAGTGTGTGTGGGACCCGTACTCCAGTGAGAGTCAGTGTGTGTAGGACCCAGACCCCAGTGAGAGTCAGTGTGTGTGGAACCTGTACCCCAGTGAGAGTCAGTGTGTGTGGAACCTGTACCCCAGTGAGAGTCAGTGTGTGTGGGACCTGTACCCCAGTGAGAGTCAGTGTGTGTGGAACCTGTATCCAAGTGAGAGTCAGTGTGTGTGGGACCCAGACCCCAGTGAGAGTCAGTGTGTGTGGGACCCGTACCCCAGTGAGAGTCAGTGTGTGTGGAACCTGTACCCCAGTGAGAGTCAGTGTGTCTGGAGCCCGTACCCCAGTGAGAGTCAGTGTGTGTGGGACCCGTACCCCACTGAGAGTCAGTGTGTGTGGGACCCGTACCCCAGTGAGAGTCAGTGTGTGTGGAACCCGTACCCCAGTGAGAGTCAGTGTGTGTGGAACCCGTACCCAAGTGAGAGTCAGTGTGTGTGGAACCCATACCCCAGTGAGAGCCAGTGTGTGTGGGACCCGTACCCCAGTGAGAGTCAGTGTGTGTGGAACCCGTACCCAAGTGAGAGCCAGTGTGTGTGGAACCCATACCCCAGTGAGAGCCAGTGTGTGTGGGACCCGTACCCCAGTGAGAGTCAGTGTGTGTGGAGCCTGTACCCCAGTGAGAGTCAGTGTGTGTGGGACCCAAACCCCAGTGAGAGTCAGTGTGTGTGGAATCCGTACCCCAGTTAGAGTCTGTGTGTGTGGGACCCGTACCCCAGTGAGAGTCAGTGTGTGTGGAACCCGTACCCCAGTGAGAGTCAGTGTGTGTGGGACCCGTACCCCAGTGAGAGTCAGTGTGTGTGGGACCCGTACCCCAGTGAGAGTCAGTGTGTGTGGGACCCGTTCCCCAGTGAGAGTCAGTGTGTGTGGGACCCGTTCCCCAGTGAGAGTCAGTGTGTGTGGGACCCAGACCCCAGTGAGAGTCAGTGTGTGTGGGACCCAGACCCCAGTGAGAGTCAGTGTGTGTGGAGCCTGTACCCCAGTGAGAGTCAGTGTGTGTGGGACCTGTACCCCAGTGAGAGTCAGTGTGTGTGGGACCCGTTCCCCAGTGAGAGTCAGTGTGTGTGGGACCCGTTCCCCAGTGAGAGTCAGTGTGTGTGGGACCCAGACCCCAGTGAGAGTCAGTGTGTGTGGGACCCAGACCCCAGTGAGAGTCAGTGTGTGTGGAGCCTGTACCCCAGTGAGAGTCAGTGTGTGTGGGACCCGTACCCCAGTGAGAAACAGCATATTTGATGGAATAGGGAGTGGAGGAAATTTAAAGAAAATTAACCATAACAGGGATCTAGAAATACTCCCCAAATACCCCCCACCCCAACTACCCGTGGGAATATTCGGCCTGTTAGATTTCCTGTGCCTGAGTCCGCGCTGTGTTTCTTACTTGGCGTCGGCCTCAGCTGCTTTCTCCCGGGCAATCTCAGCAATCCGCTGCATCTGCCAATATTTCTTCTTTGCTTTATTCACCTCCTTCACAGCCTCGATCAGCTCAGACTGAATGTGAACCAGCTGCTCTGAGCACTGTCAAATAAACCAGAGAGGGCAGGGTCAGTGCCACTCTATTCCAGTGAACCATACTGGCCTGGTGGGTCTGGGACTGATAGGATAAGGGGGCAGTGGGCTCAAATCCTGCCAGGGAGGGTAAGGGGGGCAGTGGGCTCGAATCCTGCCAGGGAGGGTAAGGGGGCAGTGTGCTCGAATCCTGCCAGGGAGGGTAAGGGGGCAGTGGGCTCGAATCCTGCCAGGGAGGGTAAGGGGGCAGTGTGCTCGAATCCTGCCAGGGAGGGTAAGGGGGCAGTGGGCTCGAATCCTGCCAGGGAGGGTAAGGGGGCAGTGGGCTCGAATCCTGCCAGGGAGGGTAAGGGGGCAGTGGGCTCGAATCCTGCCAGGGAGGGGAAGGGGGCAGTGGGCTCGAATCCTGCCAGGGAGGGTAAGGGGGCAGTGTGCTCGAATCCTGCCAGGGAGGGTAAGGGGGCAGTGGGCTCGAATCCTGCCAGGGAGGGTAAGGGGGCAGTGGGCTCGAATCCTGCCAGGGAGGGTAAGGGGGCAGTGGGCTCGAATCCTGCCAGGGAGGGTAAGGGGGCAGTGTGCTCGAATCCTGCCAGGGAGGGTAAGGGGGCAGTGGGCTCGAATCCTGCCAGGGAGGGTAAGGGGGCAGTGGGCTCGAATCCTGCCAGGGAGGGTAAGGGGGCAGTGGGCTCGAATCCTCCCAGGGTCTGTGGCTAGAAAGAGCCCCGAGCACAGATAGAACAGGGAGGGAGGAGGGCAGGAGACTGCACAAACTCAGAGAAATACTTTGCACACTGAAACAACCAAATCCAGTCAGATGAAATTCACAATCAGCTGCACACACTTGCGGACAGCAGCAACATCTGGAGACACACCAACTTAAGGTCAGACGGAGCACGGGCCAGAAAATTGGGATAATTGTTGTGATGAAGTCTGCACTCGACAGAAAGCTTGTATTTGTGCGATATCTCAACTTAACCCAAAGTGAAAACAGAGAGAAGTTTGGGAAGTGGCGTATTTGGAATTCCTGGTGCCGAGGTTATTAGACTTCTCATAACTTCAGTCTGAGGTTGGGCAGCACGGTAGCACAGTGGTTAGCACTGTGGTTTCACAGCGCCAGGGTCGCAGGTTTGATTCCCGGCTTGTGTCACTGTCTGTGCGGAGTCTGCACGTTCTCCCCGCGCCTGCGTGGGTTTCCTCCGGGTGCTCCGGTTTCCTCCCACAGTCCAAAGACATGCAGGTTAGGTAGATTGGCCATGCTAAATTGCCCCTTATTTTCCAAAAAGGTTAGGATTGGTTATTGGGTTACGGGAATAGGGGGGAAGTGAGGGCTTAAGTGGGTCGGTGCAGTCTAGATGGGCCGAATGGCCTCCTTCTGCACTGTATGTTCTATGTCCTTTAGGTTGCTATGAAACATTTAAAAATGAAGGGCACACAGAAACTAATCGGGGTTTTGAGAGTTATGTTTATGTTCAGCAGCTGTACACACAGATTTATGTGAGGGGAAGCAAGCAAAGCTCTCTATAAAATAAGTTAGGTTTTCTGTTTCGCAATAAGATATGAAATGAAATGAAATGAAAATTGCTTATTGCCACAAGTAGGCTTCAAATGAAGTTACTGTGAAAAGCCCCTAGTTGCCACATTCCAGCGCCTGTTCGGGGAGGCTGGCACGGGAATTGAACCGTACTGCTGGCCTGCCTTGGTCTGCTTTCAAAGCCAGCGATTTAGCCCTGTGCTAAACCAGCCCCTGGTGCTAAACAAGAAGAAAAGTAGAACTCTTGAAGCAGCCTGGGGAGCGGGCGAAAGGGACTGAATCCGAAAAACGTGTGAATAGCTGAGGCGTTTGTTTCAGAGGACCAGACTGTAAACTGGGTGCTGCTGGCGGGTTGGTTGAAAAGGAACTCTGGGAAGCGACGTCTTTCGGGTGTGCATGCTCTGAGTGAGAGAGGGGTGTGTAGACCTGTGCCTTGTTACTGTTAACCATCAGCAGGGACCTTGGATATAATATGGTTGCTGGTGAAAGCGACTCAAGGGCCAAATACATGGAGTGGGGAAAGTGAGAGCTCCTCTGCCGGGGCACAGTTGGGATGGCTGAGTTTGCGTCTGGGTGCCACATTTGTACAGGGAGTGATAGAACATAGAACATAGAACAGTACAGCACAGAACAGGCCCTTCGGCCCTCGATGTTGTGCCGAGCAATTATCACCCATCTCAAGTCAACGTATCCACCCTACACCAGTAACCCAACAACCCCAACCCCATTAACCTTATATTTTTTAGGACACTAAGGGCAATTTAGCATAGCCAATCCACCTAACCCGCACATCTTTGGACTGTGGGAGGAAACCAAAGCACCCGGAGGAATCCCACGCACACACGGGGAGAACGTGCAGACTCCGCACAGACAGTGACCCAGCCGGGAATCGAACCTGGGACCCTGGAGCTGTGAAGCATTTATGCTAACCACCATGCTACCGTGCTGTCCCTTTTTTTTTTAAATAATTTTTATTGAAGAAATGTTTCAAAATACAAACATTTTAACCCCCCCTACATTTACATTTAAATTATAACAAAACAAAGTCAAACCCCCCTACTTAACAACAAAAAAAAAGAAAAAAGTCCCCCCCCCCCCCTACCTCGCGCGTCCCCCCCCCCCCCCCCCCCCCCCCCCCCCCCCGCCGGCGAACCGACAGTCAGACCAACTTATCATTTCTAGCAGCGTCCTCGGGCAGGCCTTGCCCGTGCCACCACCGCTACCGTACTTCCTTCGTCTTTGTCCCCCCTCCCCCCCCCCCTCCCTCCCGCCCTCCCCTCCCCTCCCGGGTTGCTGCTGTCACGACCTCAGTTTCTATCTCTGATCCAAGAGGTCCAGGAAGGGTTGCCATTGCCTGAAAAACCCCTGCACCGACCCTCTCAGGGCGAATTTGATCCTTTCCAATTGGATGAAGTTTGCCATGTCGTTTAACCAGGTGTTAACACTCGGAGGCCTTTCGTCCCTCCACTGAATCAAGATCCTCCTCCGAGCCACCAAGGACGCAAAGGCTAATATTCCAGCCTCCCTCGCCTCCTGTACCCCCGGTTCCACCCCAACCCCGAAGATCGCAAGTCCCCATCCTGGCTTGACCCTGGACCCCACCACTCTCGACACCGTCCCTGCCACCCCCTTCCAGAACTCCTCCAGTGCCGGACATGCCCAAAACATATGTGCATGATTCGCAGGGCTTCCCGAACATCTAATACACCTGTCTTCCCCCCCGAAAAACCGACTCATCCTTGTCCCCGTCATGTGAGCTCTATGCAGTACCTTAAATTGAATGAGACTTAGTCTCGCACATGACGATGACGAGTTGACCCTCTCCAGGGCGTCTGCCCATGTCCCGTCCTCTATCTGTTCCCCCAGCTCTAACTCCCACTTATCTTTCAGCTCCACTACTGGTACCTCCTCCACCTCCTGCATAATCTTATAGATGTCCGAGATCTTCCCCTCCCCGACCCAGACCCCTGATAGCACCCTATCACTCACCCCCCTGTCGGGGAGCGCGGGGAACCCCTCTACCTGTCGTCTGGCAAATGCCTTCACTTGGAGGTACCTGAACGTGTTCCCCGGGGGGAGCCCAAATTTCTCCTCCAGCTCTCCCAGGCTCGCAAACCTCCCCTCTATAAACAAGTCCCTCAGTTGTCTAATACCCGCCCTCTGCCAGCTCTGGAATCCCCCTCCTGTGTTTCCCGGCGCAAATCTGTGGTTCCCTCTTAGTGGTGCCCCTATCAGACCTCCCACTTCCCCCCTGTGTCGCCTCCACTGCCCCCAGATCTTGAGGGTGGCCGCCACCACCGGGCTCGTGGTATACCTCGTGGGAGGGAGCGGCCATGGTGCCGTTACCAGTGCCCCTAAGCTTATGTTGCCGCAGGACGCCCTCTCCATGCGCTTCCAGGCTGCCCCCTCCCCTTCCATCATCCACTTTCGTACCATCGATGTATTTGCCGCCCAGTAATATCCTGAAAGGTTGGGTAACGCCAGCCCTCCACTATCCCTACTCCGCTCCAAAAAGACCCTTCTAACTCTCGGGGTGCCATGTGCCCACACATACCCCATGATACTACTCGTTACCTTCTTGAAAAAGGCCCTGGGGAGGAAGATGGGCAGACACTGGAACAAAAACAAGAACCTCGGGAGGACCGTCATTTTAACTGACTGCACCCTCCCTGCCAGCGACAGCGGCACCATGTCCCACCTCTTAAACTCCTCCTCCATCTGTTCCACCAGTCTGGAAAAGTTCAACTTGTGGAGGGTCCCCCAGTTCTTTGCCACCTGCACCCCCAAATACCTAAAACTTTTAACTGCTCTTTTGAAGGGGAGCCCCCCAATTCCCTCCCCTTGGTCTCCCGGGTGTATTACAAAGACCTCACTTTTCCCCAGATTTAATTTATACCCCGAAAAGTCCCCGAACTCCGCTAGTATCCCCATTACCTCCGGCATTCCCCCCTCCGGGTCTGCCACATACAACAACAAATCATCCGCATAGAGCGAGACCCGATGTTCCTCCCCTCCCCTTGTCAGTCCTCTCCACCCCCCTGAACCCCTCAGTGCCATCGCCAACGGCTCAATCGCTAATGCAAAGAGTAAGGGGGATAGGGGACATCCCTGCCTAGTACCTCGATGGAGCCCAAAATATTCTGACCTCCTCCCGTTTGTTACCACACTCGCCATCGGAGCTGAATAGAGCAGTTTTACCCACTTGATAAATCCCTCCCCAAACCCAAACCTTTCCAACGTCTCCCACAAGTATTCCCACTCCACCCTGTCAAATGCCTTCTCCGCGTCCAACGCTACCACTATCTCCGCCTCCCCTTCCACTGCTGGCATCATAATCACATTTAACAATCTCCGGACATTTGTGTTAAGTTGGCGTCCCTTCACGAACCCCGTCTGGTCTTCATGGACTACCCCTGGCACACAGTCCTCTATCCTGGTTGCCAGGACCTTTGCTAACAGCTTGGCGTCAACATTCAGGAGGGAGATGGGCCTGTAGGACCCGCACTGGACCGGGTCCTTGTCCCGCTTCAAAATCAAGGAGATCAGGGCCTGCGACATTGTTGGGGGCAGAACCCCCCCCCTCGCGCGCCTCATTAAAGGCTCGCACCAGCACTGGACCCACCAAGTCCACAAATTTCCTGTAGAACTCCACCGGGAACCCATCCGGCCCCGGCGCCTTCCCCGCCTGCATCTGGCCTATCCCTTTAATTAGCTCCTGCAGCTCTATCGGCGCCCCCAACCCTTCTACCAGCTCCTCCTGTACCTTTGGGAACCCCAATTTGTCGAGAAAGTTCTTCATTCCCCTCTCCTCTTCGGCGGTTCAGACCTATACAATTCCCTATAGAAGTCCCTAAAGACCCTATTCACCTCTTGCCCCTTCTGCACTACGTCCCCACCCCTCTCTCTCACTCCCCCAATTTCTCTGGCTGCATCTCGCTTACGAAGCTGGTGTGCCAGCATCCTGCTCGCCTTTTCCCCGTACTCATACGCCGCACCCTGCGCCCTTCTCCACTGCATTTCCGCCTTCCTAGTGGTCAGTAGGTCGAACCTGGCCTGCAAGCTACGCCGCTCCCTTAATAGCCCCTCCTCTGGTGCCGCCGCATATTTCCTATCTACTTCTAGGAGCTCCCCCACCAGCCTCTCCCTTTCCTGCCTCTCCTTCCTCTCTCTGTGTGCCCTTATGGAGATCAGCTCTCCTCTAATCACTGCTTTCAAGGCCTCCCAGACCGTCCCCACCTGCACCTCACCTGTGTCATTCGTACCCAGATAGTTCTCAATGCCCGTTCTCACCCTTCTGCACACCTCTTCGTCCGCCAACAGCCCTACATCCAGGCGCCACAACGGGCGTTGATCCCGCGCCTCCCCCATGTCCACGTCCACCCAATGTGGTGCATGGTCCGATATCGCAATGGCCGAGTACTCCGTGTCCTGCACTCTCGGTATCAGCCCCCTGTTTACCGTGCTGTCCCTTACGATGCGAGTGCTCGTAATTTTGTGAGGGGTATCTTTGTGGTGTTGACTATTTAAAGTATAATTCATTTTTGGGGGTGAAATAACATTTGCCTGTGATACATGCTTGATGTTTTGTTGATTTTGGATTCGACGGTTAAAGTAAAAGTTTTAAATTGTCATTTTCTTTTGTTGGAGTTGATTGAATATCACTTTCATCACTGGTTATTGGTTTCCACGGGGATGGGCACAGTATTTACTGTTTGTGTGGATTCCCTTGTTTGTTGGTAATCACAGACATTGGTTTGAAGGCATAATGTGTGTATATAAACAAAGAATTTTAAAAATTGACAGTCGAGAAACATACCAGGCTTGGGAGAGCACGAGACAATGGGATTAGTTTGCCGTTGGTGAATGGCTGTGAACAGACAGTGGGAGTAGATTGGGATGGAGGGAGAGCAGGGCAATGGGATTATATTGGGACTGATACAGGGATATGGGGCGAGAGTGGGGTAGTGGGATTAGCTTTTTAAAATAAATTTTAGAGTACCCAATTCATTTTTTCCAATTAAGGGGCAGTTTAGCATGGCCAATCCACCTAGCCTGCACATCTTTGGGTTGTGGGGGCGAAACCCACGCAAACACGGGGAGAATGTGCAAACTCCACACGGACAGTGACCCAGAGCCGGGATCGAACCTGGGACCTTGGCGCCGTGAGGCAGCAGGGCTAACCCACTGCGCCACCGTGCTGCCCTAGTGGGATTAGTTTGGGGATTGATCCAGGGTTATGGGGTGAGAGTGGGGCAGTGGAATTAGACTGGTATTGAATAAGAGCTATAGGAGAAAGTAAAGCAGTGGGATTAGACTGGGATTGATACAGGGTTTTGGGGAGAGTTGGGGCAGTGTGATTAGTTTGGGGATTGTTACAGGGTTATGGGGAGAGCGTGGGGCAGTGGATCAAGATTGGTACTGATACAGGGCTGTGGGGTGAGAGTGGGGCCATTGGATTAGATTTGGATTGATACAGGGTTATGGGGAGAGAGTGGGGCAGTGGGTGTATATTGGTACTGATACAGGGATGGTGGGGTGAGAGTGGGGCCATTGGATTAGATTTGGATTGATATAGGGTTATGGGGAGAGAGTGGGGCAGTGGATGTAGATTGGTACTGATACAGGGATGGTGGGGTGAGAGTGGGGCCATTGGATTAGATTTGGATTGATACAGGGTTATGGGGAGAGAGTGGGGCAGTGGATGTAGATTGGTACTGATACAGGGATGGTGGGGTGAGAGTGGGGCCATTGGATTAGATTTGGATTGATACAGGGTTATGGGGAGAGAGTGGGGCAGTGGGATTAGATCGGGATTGAATAAGGACTATGGGAGAGACTGAGGCTGTGGGATTAGACTGCGACTGATACAGGGCTATGGGGAGAGTATGGGACAGTGTGATTAGTTTGGGGATTGTTACAGGGTTATGGGAAGAGTGTGGGGCAGTGGATATAAACTGGTACTGATACAGGGCTATGGGAGAGAGTGGGGCCGTTGGATTAGATTGGGATTGACGCAATGCTCTGGGAGCGAGTTAAGCAATGGGATTAGATTGAGATTCACAATAGGGAGAGTGGAATGAGTTCAGGGATTGCTCTGGCAAAGAATCAGCATAGACGTGGTGGTTTGACTGTCTTCCAATCACATGAAAGACTGTGAAGATTCAATAGGAATCACCATTTTAAAACTTATTTTATTGGAATGTGGACATTGTTGGAAAAGCCAACATTTCTGCCCATCTCAATTGCACTTGACCCGAGTGATTTTCTGCAGCATTTCAGGGGGTAGTCAAGAGCCAACCACAATACTGTGGATCTGGAGTCACATGTAGGCCAGACCAGGTGAGGACGGCTGATTGCCTTCCCTAAAGGACACTAATGAAACAGATGAGTTTGACAACAATCGACTCATGGTAACCATTACATAACCTAGTTTTTAATTGCAGATGTTAATTACATTTGAAGTTCACCAGCTGCCGCGGTGGGATTTGAACCAATGTCTCCAGAGCTTTGGGCCTCTGGATTGCCGGTCCAATCACGTTGCCACCACGCCAACAATTCCCTTTCCTCTACCTGCCTGAGGCTGACTTGCATCAACAATGTATCATTCTAAAAGCAGAAAGATACACCTTCCTGACACAACCATGTCCATCAGTTGCCTGGAGCAGAACGAGATGGAAAATTCATCGGCGCCCAGGAGTAAACATCTCACCTTTTTCAATCTCAGCTCCTTGGCTGAGCGCACAGTCTTTGCTGCCTCCACGTTGACTGTCCGGTAATTCTCCGCAGCCGCAATGCGCGTCATCCCGAGCTGGACCGTCGCTTCGATGGTGGAACGCCAGACCGCTGAGGTAGTCCTACAAAACACACCAAACACAGAAAGTGGCCGCTCAAGCCCAATCTAGCATTCAATGAGACCGTGGCTGATTTGTATTTCATTGCTGTTTGCCTGCCTCAGCAACGCCCACCTCTCCCAGTGATGGATCAGAGCTGCCCACCCTCTGATTGGGTTGGCAGCATCAGGAATCCACCCACCTTCCTTATATTCAAAGACGTGCAGGTTCGGCGGATTGGTCATGCTAAATTGCCCCTTAGTATCCAGGAATGTGTAGGTTAGGTTAAGGGGTTATTAGGATAGGGCGGGGAAGTGGGTTTGGGTGGAGCGCTCTTTCTGACGGTCGGTGCAGACCCGATGGGCCAAATGGCCTCCTTCTGCCCTCGCGGGATTCTATGATATTCCAGCAACATTGCCCAGTCGGCCAACTACGCCGGCAAATGTGGGCGTGGGGCCCCGACGTTGGGAATCCCAAAACCTCCTGGAATATTCCGCCCACAACTAGGGAAGATCAAACCATGGCCGGAAAGATAAGCTGGTCAATAATAAATTCAACGGGGATTCAGGAGAAACTGCTTCAGCCAGAGGGTGGTGAGAATGTGGAACTGGCTCCCACAGGGAGTGGCTGAGGCGGATAGTATATTTGCACGTAAGGAGAGGTTAGATGACGGGGAAAGGAACAGAAGGACACACTAAAGGTCTGAAATGAAGATGGGTGGGAAGAGGCCCATGTGGAGAATAAACACAGGAATTGACCAAATGCCCAGTTCCTGCCCGATATATTCTACATCAATGACCTACAGATTCTGCAAACATCAAAGGAAGGCAAACATTTTCAAACATTAACTTTGGGGGAGGTTTTTGAGATTTTTGGCACAGGTATCGGGCAGGGTCATCTGCAAGAGCCTGGGGATGATTAGAGAGGCCATCGAGGGAAAGCTTCAGTGAGAGAGTTGGGTAGCAGCGGAATGGGCTACCAAGAGAGGGCTGAGGTGCCAGAGCAGTGGGCAACCTGGGCGAGTGGCCCTCTTTCACCTCAGTGGGCCGCAGGATTGAAATCGGGCTTGTTCACTAGCCTTGACCCCATGAATAAGGTTAAATGCATTTAATACACACCGAATATTTCACAACGAGTTATAGAAAATGTTTATAATCATTTGTATATTAATCGAACTGCCATCAACGTCAAATGGTAAAAGCAACAGCCATTTTCACACTTGGATGTAGAGGGAGCGTACGGATCTCACATTCAGCAATCAGCCCGTCCCTCACTTCACCTGGCCTTTGCTTTAGGTGTGAATCGCTTCAGTCTTACTGGGAGGAAAAATCTACCCGGATGGAAATCAGCGGAATGTGGAAACCCTACGTGTGGGCAACGGGAACACTCGGAACCCAAATGGGCCGCATGTGCAATGACAACAATCCCTCCCTCAACGTCAGCAAAACTAAGGAGCTGGTCATTGACTTCAGGAAGCAAAGTATCGGACACACCCCTGTCAGCATCAACGGGGCCGAGATGGTTTACACCTTCAAATTCACATCACCAACAATCTGTCCTGGTCCACCCACGTCGATGCTACGACCAAGAAAGCACAACAGCGCCTATACTTCCTCAGGAAACTAAGGAAATTCGGCATGTCCACAACAACTCTTATCGATTTCCAGCGATGCACCTATTCTATAGGTGGACGGCACGGTAGCACAGTGATTAGTACTGTTGCTTCACAGCTCCAGGGTGCCAGGTTCGATTCCCGGCTTGGGTCACTGTCTGTGCGGAGTCTGCACATTCTCCCTGTGTCTGCGTGGGTTTCGTCCGGGTGCTCCGGTTTCCTCCCAGAAGTCCCGAAACACGTGCTGTTGGACATTCTGAATTCTCCCTCTGTGTACCCAAACAGGCGCCGAAATGTGGCCGAAATCTGTTCAGTTCAGTCCATAAGAGAGTCATTCAGGAGTCTGGTAACAGCGGGGAAGAAGCTGTTTTCGAGTCTGTTCGTGCGTGTTCTGAGACTTCTGTATCTCCTGCCCAATGGAAGAAGTTGGAAGAGTGAATAACCCGGGTTATTCTGCCCGCTCTCCCCAGGCAGCGGGAGGTGTAAATGGAGTCAATGGATGGGAGGCAGGTTTGCGTGATGGACTGGGCTGTGTTCACGACTCTCTGTAGTTTCTTACGGTCTTGGGCTGAGCAGTTGCCATACCAGGCTGTGATGAAGCCAGATCGGATGCTTTCTATGGTACATCTGTAAAAATTGTTAAGAGTCAATATGGACTTGCCGACTTTCCTTAGTTTCCCGAGGACATATGGGTGCTGTTGTGCTTCCATGGTCATTGCGTCAATGTGGGTGCACCAGGACAGATCGCTGGTGATGTGCACACCTCGGAATTTGAAGCTGGCAACCATCTCCACCTCGGCCCCGTTGATGCTGACAGGGATGTGTGCGCTACTTTGTTTCCTGAAGTCAATGACCAGCTCTTTAGTTTTGCTGACATTGAGGGAGAGATTAATGTCGTGACAGCACCCCACTAGGTTCTCTGCCTCCCTCCTGCATTCTGACTCATCGTTGTTCAAGATTTGACCTACCATGGTCGTGTCATCAGCAAATTTGTGGATGGAGTTGGAGCCAAATTATGCCACACAGTCGTGTGTGTATAGGGAGTATAGTAGGGGGCTAAGCATGCAGCCTTGCAGTGCCCCGGTATTGAGGACTAGCGTGGAGGAGGTGTTGTTGTTTGTCCTTACTGATTGTGGTCTATCGGTCAAAAAAGTCGAGGATCCAGTTGCAGAGCGAGGAGCCAAGTCCCAGGTTTTGGAGCTTTGATATCAGCTTGGCTGGGATTATGGTGTTGAAGGCGGAGCTGTAGTCAATAAATAGGAGTCTGATATAGGGGTCCTTGTTGTCGAGATGTTCCAGGGATGAGTGTAAGGCCAGGGAGCTGGCGTCTGTTGTGGACCGGTTGTGGCGGTATGCGGAATGCAGTGGATCAAGGCATTCTGGGAGTATGGTTTATGTATCTCATGACTAACCCCTTGAAGCACTTCATAATGATAGATGTCAAGGCCACCGGACGGTAGTCATTGAGGCACGTTGCCTGGTTCTTCTTTGGCACCAGTATGATGGTGGTCTTCTTGAAGCAGGTGGGGACCTCGGAATGGAGTAGGGAGAAGTTGAAAACGTCCACGAACATACCCATCAGTTGGTCGGCGCAGGCTCTGAGAACACGACCAGTGACCCCGTCAAGACCCGTCACTTTCCAAGGCTTCACTTTCAAGAAGGCCTTCGGAAGCTGGGACAGTGGGTATGGGTGTGTCCGAGGCTGCTGGGGCAGTTGACAGCTGTTTGATGGTTTCCTGCTTGAACCGAGCATAGAATGGATTGTGTTCATGGGGGCTGGCGGGGGGGGGGGGGGGGGGTTAATCTGGGAGCGATCTGCCTGGACTGTATGCAGAACAATACTTTCCACTGTACCTCGATACACGTGACAATAAATCTAATGGGCCACAGGCTGCCCACCACTGTGTTAGAGGGATGGACTTTGATGGGAGAGTTGAAGGACTGGAGCAAATGTTAATCAAATAGCCCAGGATTCTCACGTTCTCTCAGAAAAGAAACAAACTGAGACACACACAAAGGATCAGAGTTTAGAGAAAGCCACACCTGGGCCACTAACTCACAGTCTCCACTGCATTAATTTGAATTGATCACGAGGAACAGTTTTCCCTCACCTGGCCATGCACCTGTGGACCAGCCCAGGTCAATAGGGTCATTTATTTGATTGCTACAAGTCAGCCAATGGCTCATGAAAATGTTCCAGTGGTACCATTTGGTGACCCTGAATCCGGGGCTGGATTTGCCGATGCCCCAGCCTCATGTCTCTCGGCGCCGCAATGTTTGCTTGCCCCGGGATTCTCTACTTCCGTTGCCTGTCAAGAGGATTTCCCATGGAAGCCATCCCACACTGTCGGGAAACCCACGGGAAGGGGTGCGCTGGCAGCGGGTAAGAGAATCCCAATGGGTGGACGTTCCGGCCCTGGTGTTGCAAAACCACCCCAGAGATTATTTATTTTTGCTGAGGGTGACACGGGAGATAATGGATTCATTCTATAAACAAACCTGACATGAAAAGGCAATAAGCACAGTAACCTCATCCCACTGCGGTTAACCCCTAACTCACTGAGTTAAAATTGAATACGGATGAAGATGGGCAAGTGGGTTTGAGTGATAGAAGGAACAGGTGGCTAAGTGAATGGTATGGGGAGAAGATGAGAAGATGGGGGTGACGGATATGGGGGTGAGGTGGGGAGATCAAGGTGAGGGAAATGGGGATGAGGTGGGGGTGAGGGATGCGGAGATACAGTGGCTATGTGAGAATGAGGGACATGGGTAGAAGATGGGGGTGAGGAATATGGGGATAAGGTGAGTAGGATGGGTGAGGGATATGGGGATAAGGTGAGTAGGATGGTGAGGGATATGGGGAGAAGGTGGGGTGATGAAGGTGAGGGATAAGGTGGACAGGTGGGGTGAGGGATATGGTTATAAGGTGGGGAGGTGAGGAATATGGGGATAAGGCAGAGAGGTGAGGGACATGAGGAGAATGTGGGGAGGTGAGGGATATGGGGTGGTTGGTCGATGGGATGGGGGAATATGGAAATAAGGTGGATAGGTGAGGGGGAGGGATATGGGAATAACATGGGGTGAGGGATATGAGGACAAGGTGGCTAGGTGGTAGTGTAGGATATGGGGGGGGGGAGGTGGGGTACATGGAGATAAGGTAGGTAGGTGGGATGTGTGGAATATGGGGATAGGATGGGTAGATGAGGGTGAGGAATATGGAGATAATGTGGGGAGATGAAGATGAGGGATATGGTGCTAAGGTGAGGGTGAGGGATATGGGGGAGAGGTGAGTAGGTGGGGTGAGTGATATGGGGACAAGGTTGGGATATGGAGACGTGAGGAATATGAGAAGAAAGTGAGTAGGTGGGGTGAGGGAAAAATGGGGAGGTCGGTAGATGGAGTGAGGGATATGTTGATGAGTTGGGGGTAAGGGATATGGGGGCAGGAGGGAGATGGGGGTGAGGGATAGGGAATAAGATAGGTAGGCAGAGGTGAGGGACATGGGGGGGAAGGTGGGTAGATGGGGGAAGGTCGGAGATGGGCTGAGGATATGGGAAAAGTTGGGTAGGTAGAGTTGAGGAAAATGTGGATGAGGAGGATAGGTGGGAGTGATGGATTTGGGGGAAAAAGGCAGGCGAGGGTGGGCGATATGGGGGTGAGGTGGAGATGAGGGCTATGGGAAGAAGGTGGGTAGGTGAGGTGATGGATATGGGGAGAAGGGGATAGGTGAGGGATATGGAGATGAGGTAAGGGTGAGTGATATGGGAAGAGGTGTGCAGCCGGGTATGAGGAATATGGGGATAAGCTGAGTAAGTGAGGGTAGGGTCTCTGCGGATAATGTGAAGGGGATAAGTGAGGGATTTGGGGATGAGATTTATGGGGAGAAATTGGGGAGATGGGGTGAGGGATATGTGGATAAGGTGAAGAGGTGAGAGCAGGGGATATGGGGTAAAGTGAGGGGAGGGATATGGGGATAACATGAGGAGGTGAAGTGGGGGCAATAGGGATAAAATGAGGTTGAGGGATATGGGGTTAAGGTGGAGAGATGAGGGTGAGGAATATGGGATCAGGTGGGTAGGTGAGGGAAGGTTATCCCTGTTCTTCTCAAATCCTGATGGTCTCCCAGGAATGACTAAACAGCAGTCTTCTCAACAGGCCAATATTCAGCACAGAATTAGAATAAAGTCGGAAGGGGAATTTATTAAAGTACAGAAGTATTGGTCACACACAGAATATACATTCAGGAAGGAAGTATTCTACCATTCTGTGAATAGATATCAGCGATCTTACACTGAAAGTTGCAGACACACTTTAGTGGTAGTGCTGTGTCGAGATAATTGAGACAATGCGGGCAGCACGGTAGCATTGTGGATTGCACAATCGCTTCACAGCTCCAGGGTCCCAGGTTCGATTCCGGATTGGGTCACTGTCTGTGCGGAGTCTACACATCCTCCCTGTGTCTGCGTGGGATTGCTCTGGGTGCTCCGGTTTCCTCCCATAGTCCAAAGATGTGCAGGTTAGGTGGATTGGCCATGATAAATTGCCCTTAGTGTCCAAACTTGCCCTTAGTGTTGGGTGGGGTTACTGGGTTATGGGGATAGGGTGGAGTTGTTGACCTTGGGTAAGGTGCTCTTTCCAAGAGCCGGTGCAGACTCGATGGGCTGAATGGCCTCCTTCTGCACTGTAAATTCTATGAAAATTTGTGACTTTTGTCTTTGAGCCTATTAATATTCAACATTGAATATTGTGAAATATACCAGCCAGAGGTACAGAGTGGGGCAGTCACAACCCAGTCACCCACAATCTCTGCTGCTTCAACGCTCAACAACTGCACACAATGGTCAGCCACAACTGAGAGCTGAGACAGGATCTGAGAGAGTGTCGCAGCCTGGGGTTTTGTTTGTTTTGTATCTGCACGTACGTATTTCCTTTTTGGACATGTATTGGACACATTTCCAGGCTGCGTACGTCAGATACTCCTTCAAACAGCTCCTGCAGTCAGACTTTCTTTTTCCTGACACAGGATGGGGATGTCAGTGGTTAGGCTAACATCAGTTGCCAAAATTTAATTGTTCGAGAACACAGGGTTTCTGGCTCAGGGACCAGGGCAGGACCCATTGGCTCACACATTCTCCACACATTCAGAGCTTTCAGGACATTTTCTCCACTGCAGCCAAAGAGCAGAATGTGCATTTTCTGCACTGTCTGAGAGAACGTACTGAGGCTGCACTGTCAGAGGGTCAGTACTGAGGGAGTGCTGCACTGTCAGAGGGTCAGTACTGAGGGAGTGCTGCACTGTCAGAGGGTCAGTACTGAGGGAGTGCTGCACTGTCAGAGGGTCAGTGCTGAGGGAGTGCTGCACTGTCAGAGGGTCAGTACTGAGGGAATGCTGCACTGTCAGAGGGTTAGTACTGAGGGAGTGCTGCACTGTCAGGTGGTCAGTACTGAGGGAGAGCTGCACTGTCAGAGGGTCAGTACAGCACTGTCAGAGGGTCAGTACTGAGGGAGTGCTGCACTGTCAGAGGGTCAGTACTGAGGGAGTGCTGCACTGTCAGAGGGTCAGTACTGAGGGACTGCTGCACTGTCAGAGGGTCAGTACTGAGGGAGTGCTGCACTGTCAGAGGGTCAGTACTGAGGGAGTGCTGCACTGTCAGAGGGTCAGTACTGAGGGAGTGCTGCACTGTCAGAGGGTCAGTACTGAGGGAGTGCTGCACTGTCAGAGGGCCAGTACTGAGGGAGTGCTGCACTGTCAGAGGGTCAGTGCTGAGGGAGTGCTGCACTGTCAGAGGGTCAGTACTGAGGGAATGCTGCACTGTCAGAGGGTTAGTACTGAGGGAGTGCTGCACTGTCAGGTGGTCAGTACTGAGGGAGAGCTGCACTGTCAGAGGGTTAGTACTGAGGGAGTGCTGCACTGTCAGAGTCGGTACTGAGGGAGTGCTGCACTGTCAGAGGGTCAGTACTGAGGGAGTGCTGCACTGTCAGAGGGACAGTACTGAGGGAGTGCTGTACTGTCAGAGGGTCAGTACTGAGAGAGTGCCGCACTGTCAGAGGGTCAGTACTGAGGGAGTGCTGCACTGTCAGAGGGTCAGTACTGAGGGAGTGCCGCACTGTCAGAGGGTCAGTACTGAGGGAGTGCCGCACTGTCAGAGTCGGTACTGAGGGAGTGCTGCACTGTCAGAGGGACAGTGCTGAGGGAGTGCTGCACTGTCAGAGGGTCAGTACTGAGGGAGTGCTGCACTGTCAGAGGGTCAGTACTGAGGGAGTGCTGCACTGTCAGAGGGTCAGTACTGAGGGAGCGCCGCACTGTCAGAGGGTCAGTACTGAGGGAGTGCTGCACTGTCAGAGGGTCAGTACTGAGGGAGTGCTGCACTATCAGAGGGTCAGTGCTGAGGGAGTGCTGCACTGTCAGAGTCGGTACTGAGGGAGTGCTGCACTGTCAGAGGGTCAGTACTGAGGGAGTGCTGCACTGTCAGAGGGACAGTACTGAGGGAGTGCTGCACTGTCAGAGGGTTAGTACTGAGAGAGTGCCGCACTGTCAGAGGGTCAGTACTGAGGGAGTGCTGCACTGTCAGAGGGTCAGTGCTGAGGGAGTGCTGCACTGTCAGAGGATCAGTACTGAGGGAGTGCTGCACTGTCAGAGGGTCAGTACTGAGGGAGTGCCGCACTGTCAGAGGGTCAGTACTGAGGGAGTGCTGCACTGTCAGAGGGTCAGTACTGAGGGAGTGCTGCACTGTCAGAGGGTCAGTACTGAGGGAGTGCTGCACTGTCAGAGGGTCAGTACTGAGGGAGTGCCGCACTGTCAGAGGGTCAGTACTGAGGGAGTGCTGCACTGTCAGAGGGTCAGTACTGAGGGAGTGCTGCACTGTCAGAGGGTCACTACCGAGGGAGTGCCGCACTGTCAGAGGGACAGTACTGAGGGAGTGAAGTACCATTGAAGGGGAAGTGCTGTCCTGATGGAAGGGGCCACCTTTTGGATATGTCATTCTCCCTGGTGTCTAGCGCAAATACTTAGCCCTCAGCTCAACTGACGAAAACAGATATTCTGGTCATTATATTGTTGCTGTTGGTGGGAGCTTGCTGCGCACATCTTGGGACACTTCAAACGAAGTACTGTGTTGGCTATATAGTGCTTTGTGACATTCTGGGTTCCGGTGCTGAATAAATTCACCTGGAATGTCAGAGCAGTGTTTCCATTCATTCTGGGATGGTCAGACTGTACGTATTGCTCTGAATCCTGGCCTTTGTGGCCATCCTTGTTTGCCTCTAGAGAACGTGGTTTGGGTCACATTCTTCAACCATTGCACTCCCTGTGGTGACGATGCCCTCACTGTGCTGTGAGGGAGTGAGCTGCAGGATTTTGAGTGATGTAAAACGGGCCACTGACTCACTCACCCCCCCCCCCCCCCCCCCCCCCCCCGGACTCACGCCAAGGCACAAAGTCTGGAATAGCCGAAGGGGTGGAAGGAGCAGCTTTCTCACAGATCCTGACTGAGGGAGTTACCTGTTGTCATTTGTATCCGGTTTTCCACGACTCCAGTCCTTCTTCAGGTACTGTCCTGCCAACCTCTGCAGTGACTGGAAAGGAAAAGGGCTGGTTAGCAGAGGAGGGAGTACTCTGACTGATAACCAAGTGGGGAGCTCCACCGCGGCAAGCAACCAGGCCCAAAGCACAGCTGGAGAACAGCCTAGAAAATCCAGAACTTCTCTCTTTCAGCGCCTGAGAATTTGAGAACAGCCCTAAATCTCAGCATGACCTAGGCCAGCAGGACAGGCCTCCACCTGAATGCCCAATGGTAACTGGGTCACCATGGCGTGGGACATTTCCTACCACATCCACCCCAGACTGCACCTCCATTTCACCTCGAGGGAAAGTTCTCTGAGAAAAAACACAGCACCAACTTCATTTATATCACCCAAAACTCTGGCCCCTCATGCCCTAACTCGCTCTGTCCCCGCATGCCCTAACTCGCTCTGCCCCTGCATGCCCTAACTCGCTCTGCCCCCGCATGCCCTAACTCGCTCTGCCCCGCATGCCCTAACTCGCTCTGCCCCCGCATGCCCTAACTCGTTCTGCCCCCGCATGCCCCAACTCGCTCTGCCCCCGCATGCCCTAACTCGCTCTGCCCCCGCATGCCCTAACTCGCTCTTCCCTCCGCATGCCCTAACTCGCTCTGCCCCGCATGCCCTAACTCACTCTGCCCCCGCATGCCCTAACTCGCTCTGCCCCCGCATGCCCTAACTCGCTCTGCCCCCGCATGCCCTAACTCGCTCTGCCCCTGCATGCCCTAACTCGCTCTGCCCCTGCATGCCCGAAATTCGCTCTGCCCCCGCATGCCCTAACTCGCTCTGCCCCCGCATGCCCTAACTCGCTCTGCCCCCGCATGCCCTAACTCGCTCTGCCCCCGCATGCCCTAACTCGCTCTGCCCCCGCATGCCCTAACTCGCTCTGCCCCCGCATGCCCTAACTTGCTCTGCCCCCGCATGCCCCACCTCGCTCTGCCCCCGCATGCCCTAACTCGCTCCAAGTCCAGTTCACCCCGTCACCCCTCTGCCCACTAACCTACACTGGTCTCGGGTCAGGCAACCCTTCTGCTCTTAAAATTTCGTCCTCATTTTCCAACTCCTCCGACGCCTCACCCCTTCCACGACACGGTAATCTCCTCCAGCCCTACAACCCCCCCCCCCCCCCCCCCACCCCCCAGAGTTCTCTGCACTCCTCCAATTCTGGGCTCCCGACTGCAATCGCTCCGCCCACTGGTGGCCGTGAATTCAGCTGTCTGGCCCCTAAACCTGGTGATTCCTTCGCTAAAACCTTCCCATCTCCCCTCTCTCCTCCTCATAGGTTCACCTTAAAACCAATTTCTTTTTCCAGAGTTTTGGTCACCAGACCCAATATATCCTGAAGGGACATTTTTAATTGATAATGTTCCCGTGAAACATGCTGGGATGTTTTCCTGTGTTATATCAGACACTACATAAACGCAAGTCGTTGCTATTGGGAGGTATCATTGGCTGCCTTAAAGCACACCCTGCTGACGTGCAGTGTTTCATGGTAGCACAATGGTTAGCACTGTTGTGTCACAGCGCCAGGGTCCCGGGTTCCATTCCCGGCTTAGGTCACTGTCTGTGCGGAGTCTGCACGTTCTCTCCGTGTCTGCGTGGGTTTCCTCCGGGTGCTCCGGTTTCCTCCCACAAGTCCCGAAAGATGTGCTTGTTAGGTGAATTGGACATTCTGAATTCTCCCTCTGTGTACCCGAACAGGCGCCGGAATGTGGCGACTAGGGGCTTTTCACAGTAACTTCATTGCAGTGTTATCGAAAGCCGACTTGTGACAATAAATATTATTATTATTACAGCCCCCCCTCCCCACAGAGCTGAGCTGGGCTGCTGAACACTAAGAGGAATGGATCCTCATACTGTGTAATTTGACTCCTCTTCTGTGAGTCCTCACTTCCACGTTGCACGACCTTACTGAATTCAACAACAAACCACTGATAAAGTCAGCACAGGTGTTCAAACACCAGCTCAGGCACCTCCCCACACCCCCCCCCCCCCCCCCCCCCCTCCATTCCCTGGAGTTTACTGGGAACCTGCCGGATGCGATGTGTCTGGTCACTCAATAACGCTTAACTGTGATATCTGTGTGTGTGTGTGTGTGTGGGTGGGTGAAAATAAAGGCAAAACGCTGCGGATACAGGAAATCTGCAATAAAACCAGAGAGTGCTGCAGATCTGGCAGCATCTGTGGTGAGAGAAACAGAGTTAATGGGCGGGATTTTCCCCTACCCGGCGGGGCGGGCAGTACTGGCGCTGAGGTGTGGCATGAACCACTCCGGCATCGGGCCGACCGGAAGGTGCGGAATCCTCCGCACGATCAGGGGCTCGGCCGGTGCTGGCGGGATTGGTGCTACGCTAGCCGGCGCCGATGGGCCTCTGCCAGCCGGCGCATGCGCGGGAGCGCCAGTGTGTGTTGACGTCATCTCAGCGCACGCGCAGGGGGGGTTCTCTGCGCCGGCCATGGCGGAGGTTGGCAGCAGCTGGTGCGGAGGGAAAGAGTGCCCCCACGGCACAGGCCCGCCCGCGGATCGGTGGGCCCCGATCACGGGCCAGGCCTCCGTGGGGGTACCGCCTGGGGCCAGATCTCCCCCGAGGACTCTGCAGGCCGCCCATAGAGCCAGGTCCCGCCGGTACGGACTTGGTTTGATTTACGCCGGCGAGACTGGCCGAAAACGGGCTGCCACTCAGCCCATCGCCGGCCGGAGAATCGCCGGGTGGGGGGGGGGGGGGGGGGGGCGCCGCCAGTGGCTGCCGACCGGCGCGGCACGATTCCTGCCCCCGCCAAAAAACCGGCGCCGGAGAATTCGGCAGCCGGCGTCGGGACGGGATTCACGCCAACCCCCCCAGCGATTCCCCGACCCAGTGGGGGGCGGGAGGGGCGGAGAATCCCGCCCAATGTTTCAAGTCCGTACGACTCTTCCTCGGGTTTAAGATATGCAGACAAATTGGGGGAAAGTTGAACAGATTTATTTTTCAAAGGCAGTCAGTTGTGTTCGGAAATGCGATGCCTGAATGAGTTAAAATAGATTTACCGGTAACTAAGGGGATGTGGTGCTAGTGGCGTAATGTCACTGGACTAATATTCCAGCCAGGCAAATGCTCCCAGGGGAACAGATCCATTTCTACCACTGAGCTTAAATTAGTTTTTTTACAATCGGGAATTGAAAGCTGGGCTCACTAATGGTGACCATGAAATGATAATTTGGCATTTAAAAACCCAGTAAGAAGTCTTACAACACCAGATTACAGCCCAACAGGTTTGTTTCAAATCACTAGCTTTCGAAGCACTGCTCCTTCCTCAGGTAAGGAACACCTGAGGTGTTCCTTACCTGAGGAAGGAGCAGTGCTCCGAAAGCTAGTGATTCGAAACAAACCTGTTGGGCTGTAATCTGGTGTTGTCAGACTTCTTATTGTGCTCACTCCAGTCCAACGCCGGCATCTCCACATCATTTAAAAACCCAGTTGGTTTACTAATACCGTTTCAGGAGTTTGGCCGCCTTGTGACTCCAGGCCCACGGCAATGTGGTTGACTCTTACCTGCCCTCTGAAATGGCCTTGCCAGTTACTCAGCTCAAGGGCAATTAGGGATGGACAACAAATGCTGGCCTTGTTGGCAATGCCAACACCCCTTGACAAAAAATTAAACCTTCAACACGGAATTGGATAGGGGGTGGGGGGGTGGGGGGGGGGGGGGGGTGGCACAGTGTTTAGCACTGCTGACTCACGTCGTTGAGGACCCGGGTTCGATCCCGGCCCCAGGTCACTGTCTGTGTGGAGTTTGCACATTCTCCGTGTGTCAACTTGGGTCTCACCCCCACAACCCAAAAGATGTGCAGGGTAGGCGGATTGGCCTTGTTAAATTGCCCTTTAATTGAAAAAAAAAATAATTGAGTGGTTTAAATTTATTTTGTTTAAAACACGGTATTGCATAAATGTTTGAAAAGGTAAGATTTGCAAGGATGATCAAAGAGCCAGCATGATGGGCCGAATGGCCTCTGACAGCGCTGTACAGGAGGGAGATAGAGAATCGAGTGGAGTGGTGCAGCGACAACAATCTCTCCCTCAATACCAGCAAAACTAAAGAGCTGGTCATTGACTTCAGGAAGCAAAGTACTGTACACACCCCTGTCAGCATCAACAGGGCCGAGGTGGAGATGGTTAGCAGCTTCAAATTCCTAATTGTGCACATCACCAACAATCTGTCCTGGTCCACTCACGTCGATGCTACGACCAAGAAAGCACAACAGCGCCTATACTTCCTCAGGAAACTAAGGAAATTCGGCATGTCCACATTGACTCTTACCAATTTTTACAGGTGCACCATCGAAAGCATCCTATCGGGCTGCATCACAGCCTGGTATGGCAACTGCTCGGCCCAAGACCGCAAGAAACTTCAGAGAGTCGCAATCACAGCCCAGTCCATCACACAAACCTGCCTCTCATCCATTGACTCCATCTACACCTCCCGCTGCCGGGGGAAAGTTGGATAGGGGGAGGGGGGGGGGGTGGCACAGTGTTTAGCACTGCTGACTCACGTCGTTGAGGACCCGGGTTCTCAAAGACTCCTCCCACCCGGCTTACTCACTCTTCCAACCTCTCCTATCGGGCAGGAGATACAGAAGTCTGAGAACAACACTAACAGATTCAAAAACAGCTTCTTCCCCGCTGTTACCAGACTCCTAAACGAACCTCTTATGGGCTGAACTGACCGCGCAACACATCTGCTCCACTGAGTAGTACTACATTCCGTATGCTTCACCCGATGTCTATGTACTAACATTGTGTATTTATCGTATGTCCTATGTTTTTCATGTATGGAACGACCTGTCTGGGCTGTACGCAGAACAATACGTTTCACTGAACCTCGGTACACGTGACAATAAATCTAAATCTTTTGGACATTCTGAATTCGCCCTCCGTGTACCCGAACAGGCGCCGGAGTGTGGCGACCCGGGGCTTTTCACAGTAACTTAGTTAAAGTGTTAATGTAAGCCTACATGTGACAATAAAGATTATACATTTTTTTAAATCCAAATTCGTTTTGACCCCAGAGGGGAATGAAACCTGACTTGCATTCAAAATTTGATCTACTCCAAAGCCGATAGAATCACCGGAGATTATGTGGCGTCCTGCACAGGATAGCCAGCCTTCCAGAACTTCCCTGCCGGAATTAAAGATTAGCCTCCAAGGACAATACTGTGGCCCGGGAGAAAGATTGTGGGGACTTTAATAAAGAGTGTTATTTTCATTGGTCCATTGAGCTAATTTGGTATATGGACATCGCTGGCTGGGTCAGCATTTGCACCCTAACCCTAATTGCCCTTGAACTGAGTGTCTCGCTCGGCCATTTCCGAGGGGCAGTTAAGAGTCAACCACATCGCTGTGGGGTCTGGAGTCACATGTAGGCCAGACCGGGCAAGGATGGCAGATTTCCTTCCCTCAAGGGACTTTAGAGAACCAGATGGATTTTTACCTGGATCGATGATAGTTTCTTGATCACCATTACTGACACTAGTTTTATATTCCAGATTTATTCATTGAAATTCAATTCCACCAGCTGCCGTGGTGGGATTTGAACCCATGACCCCAGACCATCAGCCTGGGCCTCTGGATTTCCGGTTCAGTGACATTCCTACCACGTCACTGTCTCCTCCAATATTAATTGTAAAACATTTTGGAAATGAGGTGGTTGGAGGTCACATGATGAGAACTCCAACAATACATCCAATCAGGCTTGGCGACTATGATAACTCATAAGGAAGCTGTCATTAACTTTTTTTTTAAATAATTTTTATTGAAATTTTTCGATACAAACATTTACCCCTATTACATTTTAAATTATAACACCACAAGTCCCCCCTGGAAAAACCTCCCCACGCCCTCCCCCGCGCGCACCCCCCCACCCTCCCTCCCCCCCCCCCCCCCTCCGCGCTATCAGTCTAGCAACCAAACCGTTTTTCCCTTTCTGCCGATGGCCTCGGGCAGTCCTTGCCCGCGACCCCCCGCTGACGTGCTCCCTTCGTTGCTATCCCCCCCCCCTTTTCTCCCCGGGTTGCTGCTGTTTCGGCCTCCGGTTCCTATCTCTGATCCAGAAAGTCAAGGAAGGGCTGCCACCGCCGGAAGAACCCCTGTACCGACCCTCTCAGGGCGAATTTGATTCTTTCCAATTGGATGAAGCTTGCCATGTCGTTTAACCAGGTGTTAACGCTTGGTGGCCTTGTGTCCCTCCACTGAATCAAGATCCTTCTCCGAGCTACCAAGGACGCAAAGGCCAATATTCCGGCCTCCCTTGCCTCCTGCACTCCTGGCTCCACCCCAACCCCAAAAATCGCCAGCCCCCACCCTGGTTTGACCCTGGTTCCCACCACTCTCGACACCGTCCCCGCCACCCCCTCCCAGAACTCTTCCAGTGCCGGACACATCCAGAACATATGTACATGGTTCGCAGGGCTTCCCGAACACCTAACACACCTGTCCTCCCCCCCGAAGAACCGACTCATCCTAGTCCCCGTCATATGGGCTCTGTGCAGCACTTTAAATTGGATGAGGCCCAACCTTGCGCACGACGACGACGAATTGACCCTCTCTAGGGCATCCGCCCATGTCCCATCTTCTATCTGCTCTCCCAGCTCCGCTTCCCACTTGTCTTTCAGCTCCTCTATCGGTACCTCCTCCACCTCCTGCATTATTTTGTAGATGTCCGAGACCTTCCCTTCTCCGACCCAGGCCCCTGACAGCACCCTATCACTCGCCCCTCCATCGGGAAGCAAGGGGAATCCTTCCACCTGTCGTCTGGCAAATGCCTTCACCTGCAGGTATCTAAACGTGTTCCCCGGGGGGAGCTCAAATTTCTCCTCCAGCTCTCCCAGGCTCGCAAACCTCCCCTCTATGAACATGTCCCTCAGTTGCCTGATGCCCGCCCTGTGCCAGCTCTGGAATCCCCCGCCAGTGTTCCCCGGGACAAATCTGTGGTTCCCTCTCAGTGGCGCCGCCATCAGACCCCCCACTTCCCCCCTGTGTCGCCTCCACTGCCCCCAGATTTTAAGGGTGGCCGCCACTACCGGACTCGTGGTATACCTTGTGGGGGGGAGCGGCCATGGTGCCGTTACTAGCGCCCCCAGGCTTGTATTGCCGCAGGACGCCCTCTCCATACGTTTCCAAGCTGCCCCCTCCCCCTCCATCACCCACTTGCGCACCATCGATGCGTTCGCCGCCCAGTAGTATCCGGAAAGATTGGGTAGCGCTAATCCTCCACTGTCCCTACTCCGTTCCAAGAAAATCCTTCTCACTCTAGGGGTGCCATGCGCCCACACATAGCCCATAATGCTGCTAGTTACCTTCTTGAAGAAGGCCCTGGGGAGGAAGATGGGCAAGCACTGGAACAGAAACAAGAACCTCGGGAGGACCGTCATTTTGACTGACTGCACCCTCCCTGCTAGCGACAGCGGTACCATGTCCCACCTCTTGAACTCCTCCTCCATCTGCTCCACCAGCCTTGAAAAGTTCAGCTTGTGGAGGGTCCCCCAGTTCCTTGCCACCTGCACCCCCAAGTACCTGAAGCTCTTTACTGCTCTCCTAAAGGGGAGCCGCCCAATTCCCTCCCCCTGATCTCCCGGGTGTATCACAAAGACCTCACTTTTACCCACATTTAATTTATATCCCGAAAAGTCCCCAAACTCCGCTAGTATTTCCATTACCTCCGGCATTCCCCCTTCCGGATCCGCCACATACAACAACAAATCATCCGCATAGAGTGATACCCGATGCTCCTCCCCTCCCCTTGTCAGTCCTCTCCAACCCCGTGAACCCCTCAGTGCCATCGCCAACGGTTCGATCGCTAATGCAAATAGTAAGGGGGATAGGGGGCATCCCTGCCTGGTACCTCGATGGAGCCCAAAATACTCCGACCTCCTCCCGTTTGTAACCACACTCGCCATCGGGGCCGAATACAGCAGCTTCACCCACTTGATAAATCCCTCCCCAAACCCAAACCGTTCCAGCGTCTCCCACAGGTATTCCCACTCCACCCTATCGAATGCCTTCTCCGCATCCAGTGCTACCACTATCTCAGCCTCCCCCTCCACTGCTGGCATCATAATTACATTCAACAGCCTCCAGACATTTGTATTAAGTTGTCGTCCCTTTACGAAACCCGTCTGGTCCTCATGGATTACCCCTGGCACACAATCCTCTATTCTGGTTGCCAGGACCTTTGCCAACAGTTTGGCATCTACATTCAAGAGGGAGATAGGCCTATAGGGTCCGCACTGTACAGGGTCTTTGTCCCGCTTCAGGATCAAGGAGATCAGGGCCTGTGACATTGTCGGGGGCAGAGCCCCCCCCTCTCGCGCCTCATTGAAGGCTCGCACCAGCACTGGACCCACCAAGTCCACATACTTCTTATAAAATTCCACCGGGAACCCATCCGGCCCCGGCGCCTTCCCCGCCTGCATCTGGCCTATCCCTTTAACTAGTTCCTGCAGCTCTATCGGCGCCCCCAGCCCCTCCACCCGTTCCTCCTGGACCTTTGGGAACCTCAATCTATCGAGGAAGTTCTCCATTCCCCCCCTCCCCCTGGGCGGCTCAGACCGGTACAATTCCCTGTAGAAATCCCTGAAGACCCCGTTCACCTCTTGCCCCTTCTGCACTACGTTCCCTCCCTTCTCTCTCACTCCCCCAATCTCTCTGGCTGCATCTCGCTTGCGCAGCTGGTGTGCTAGCATCCTGCTCGCCTTTTCCCCGTACTCATAGACCGCACCCTGTGCCCTTCTCCATTGCGTCTCCGCCTTCCTAGTGGTCAGTAGGTCAAACTGGGCCTGTAAACTGCGCCGCTCCCTCAACAGCCCCTCCTCTGGTGTCTCCGCATATCTCCTGTCCACTTCTATAAGTTCCCCCACCAGTCTCTCCCTCTCCTGCCTTTCTCTGTGTGCCCTTATGGAGATCAGCTCTCCTCTGATCACTGCTTTCAGGGCCTCCCATACTACCCCCACCTTCACCTCGCCCGTGTCGTTCGTGCCCAGATATCTCTCAATGCCCTTCCGGACCCTTCCGCACACCTCATCGTCCGCCAGCAGCCCCACATCCAGGCGCCACAGCGGGCGCTGGTCCCGTGCTACCCCCAGTTCTACCTCTACCCAGTGTGGTGCATGGTCCGAAATCGCAATGGCCGAGTACTCCGTGTCCTGCACTCTCGAAATCAGCCCCCTGCTCAGTACAAAAAAGTCTATTCTGGAGTACACCCTGTGGACGTGGGAGAAAAAAGAATACTCCCTCGCCCTTGGCCTGCCAAATCTCCAAGGGTCTACCCCCCCCCCATCTGCTCCATGAACCCCCTTAGCACCTCCGCCGCTGCCGGCCTCCTATTCGTCCTGGAACTCGATCTGTCCAGCCCAGGGTCGAGCACTGTGTTGAAGTCCCCCGCCATGATCAGGCCTCCTGCCTCCAGACCCGGAATGAGGCCCAACAGGCGCCTCATAAAACCCGCGTCATCCCAATTCGGGGCATATACATTTACCAGCACCACATTCTCTCCCTGCAGCCTACCCTTCACCATCACGTACCTACCCTCCTTATCTGCTACCACCTGCGCCGCCACGAACGACACCCTCTTTCCCACCAAAATCGCCACCCCCCGGTTCTTTGCGTCCAAGCCTGAGTGGAACACCTGTCCCACCCACCCCCTTCTCAGGCGCACCTGGTCTACTACTCTCAAGTGAGTCTCCTGCAACATTGCCACATCCGCCTGCAGTCCCTTTAGGTGTGAAAAAACCCTTGATCTCTTGACCGGTCCGTTCAGCCCCCTCACATTCCAAGTAATCAACCGGGTCGCGGAGCGACCCGTCCCTTTCCCCTGTCTATTAGCCATGTTCTGTCCCCTGTTCGCCCCGGGTCGACCCTCCCCTTCTGACCCGTTCCCCATGGCGATGGCCCCCCCCCTCTCTCCTCCCGTTCTTCCCTTCCCGTCCTCAGCCTTTCCAGCAGCAACCCGGTATCCCCCCCCTAACCCCCCTTCCCCCCCCCCCCCCCCCCCCCTGGCTAGGACCCCTCCTAGCCGCAGTGTCTCCACCATCGTACTCCCGAGAGTCAGCTGGTTTTCGCTGACCCGGCTGCCCCTGCCACACTCCGACTCCTCCCGATGTGGGGGGGGAGGGGCCTCCCCCCCCCTTGCCATCCCTCTCTGACTCCGCTTCAGCGCGGGAAAAGCCGCCATTGCTGGCCACACCCCACTCTTCTCTCCTCCCCCTTCCTCCGTCCCGCGCGCGGGAAACAGGGGAGAGCCCGCGCTTTCGCCCGGCCACACCCTACCCCGCCATCTTCAATTCCACCCCCGTCCCCATCCACACCGATAACAAAGCCCCCTTAAAACGAGAGGAAGAAAAAAGAGAAAAAGAAAACACGCATAACCCACTTGCTCCCCCCCCGTCCCGCCTCCCCAACTTAACAATATAACAATATAAATAACAAATCGCAAATAAATACATAAATACATAACTATGCCTGCATAACTAAATAACTAAATAACTACCCAATAATAACGTACTTAACCAACAGTAACCATAACCCTTAAAGAACAGATCAAAAAACAGTAAAAAAAGCCCCCCCTACAACAACAATAATTAAGGGAAGTTGGCAACGGGAAGAGACACACAAAAAGGAACAAAGAAACCCCCCATAACACAAGTTTCAAAGAAACCAAACGATCCATCAACTTTAACCAAGTTCCGACCTGGCCTAAGAAAGACATGGGCCACTTGATCAGTCAAGGGTACTCGGGCGGCCTCGACCGCCGGCGTTCCCAAGTTCTAGTTCAGGTCCAGCTTTTCCTCCCGAACAAAAGTCCATGCCTCCTCTGGGGTCTCAAAGTAATGGTGCTGGTCCTTGTAGGTAACCCACAAGCGCGCTGGCTGCAGCATTCCAAACTTGATCCTTTTTGCGTGCAGCACCGCCTTCGTTCGGTTAAACCGGGCCCGCCGCTTTGCCACCTCCGCACTCCAGTCCTGATATATCCGCACCGTCGAATTCTCCCATTTGCTGCTTTTCTCCCTCTTGGCCCACCTCAGCACTTTCTCCCGATCGCAGAGACGCTGGAACCGCACCAGCACCGCCCTCGGGGGCTCGCTTGCCCTAGGCCGCCTAGCCATGACCCGATATGCTTCTTCCAGCTCCAGGGGCGATGGACCGGCCCCCTCTCCCATCAGGGAGCTCAACATCTCCGCTACATATTTCGGGAGATCAGGCCCCTCCAGGCCTTCTGCTAGGCCCAGGATCCTCAAGTTCTTCCGCCTCATTCGCGTGTCCAGCTCCTCAAAGCGGCTCTGCCATTTCAGGTGGAGTGCCTCGTGCACCTCCACCTTTCCCACGAGGACCGTGGCTTCCTCCTCCCTCACCGCCATCTCCTGCTGCAGCTCTCTTATCGACGCCTCTTGGGTCGCCTGGGCCCCCATCAGCCTTGTGGTCGTCGCGTTCATGGACTCTAAGAGTTCCACTTTCAGCTCCGTAAAACACCGGAGGAGAGCGGCCTGCTGCTCCTCCGCCCATTTTCTCCAATCTTCTAGTGCACCACCGGCCGCCATTTTGGTCCTCTTCCCCCGCTTTTTTTGGGGAGCTGCTGCCGCTTTTTTTGTCGCCCCTCTCCGAGTACCGACCATAAAGTTGGTCTCACTCTCCTCAGGGAGCCTTCCCCCACCGGGATTCGTCTTTACAGTACCGTCGGGGCCCTCCAATCGGCCCTTAAACACCTTTGTCGCAGGAGCTGCCAAATGTGCGACTTAGCTGGTCATAGCCGCAACCGGAAGTCCTCGAAGCTGCCATTAACAAAGATGAATTTACTTACACATTGACAGTGACAGGCTTATTACAGCATCTCACTCCCAGTGCAAACCTGGCTGGGAGGGTAGGTCTCACCAGGGCCCGATTTGAGCCTGCTTTTATCCCCAGCCTAACGAGCCCCAGGTAGTTGACCTCCGCCCCCTTCCTGGGGGGGGGGGCTCATACTTCACGGGTCCCACAGGGAGATCAATGATTCTTTCCCTGTGGTTCTCGTGGGACAAATAACAGTGACCTCTTTCTCTGACCTTCTGCAGCCTAAGAATATCCGCGATGGTGGGCGAGTCCAGAACTAGGGGTCATAGTTTGAGAATAAGGGGTAAACCTTTTTGGACTGAGACGAGGAGAAATCTTTTCACCCAGAGAGCGGTGAATCTGTAGAATTCACTACCACAGAAAGTAGTTGAGGCCAAAATGCTGTGTAATTTCAAGAAGGAATTTGATACAGCTCTTGGGGCTAAAGGGATATGGGGGGTAAAGTGGGATCAGGGTATTGAACTTGGTGATCAGCCATGATCAGAATGAATGGTGGAGCAGACGCCAATGCCACATAGCCTATTCCTGCTTCTATTGTCTATGTATGTTTCTAACCTGTTTAATTAGAGGCACTCAGCCCCCTACAAGAAACAACTGGGACTGTGGTGATCACAAGTTAACCAGATGCAACACAACTGAGCGACCACTAGAGGGAGCACGGGAGAGCCATATAAATACATCAGGACAGGAAGTGAGGACACACTCTTCACAGCAGGCGGGCTGGTAAGCACACACAGCAAGCATAGCTGGTAGTTAGCACTGGAAGGTAGTTCTAGGTCGAGCTCTGGAAACTGAACGAACCCACAATAAAGCATCTTCTCCACACTTGAGACTGCGAGCTTTATTAAGATACGAGGAACAACACATGGTACCTAGGAGTGATTTCAGACGCTTACGACAGGACAACTCAGCTGCAGATACAGAAAGCACAAAATGGCATGGAAATCTCCTACTGGACATTTGACTGGGGAAGACATCGCTAATTCGAGGATGTGGCATGGATACCCACCTCAGCTGGACACGACTGGTAATGTAATAAATGTCTGGAAAAGGTTCAAACAAATGTTCGATTTTTATCTCATAGCTAATGATGTAGCAGACGCCTCAGACAAAATTAAAATAGCAATTCTCATCGAAGGGCCTGTCAATAAGAAAGTGTATAATGGATTTAAACACTCAAAAGGTGAAGACAGGAACAGCTTACAAACGTTACTAAACAAATTTGAAGAGTACTGTGAGAAATTTGAACAGCAAGGCATGCTCACAGTCCAACCTGCACAGAGACTGAGTGATGCAAGACTTAAAAAATCACAAAAAGATCAGGAAATCGCGAATGCACAGTACAGATCAAAAAGAAGAAATAACATGAATTTTTCACAAAGCCAAAACGCTGAAATCCAGTCCAGATCGGAAAGAAAAGGTAACTTACAACTTTTAGAAAGAAAAAACGCTGAAATCCGCGATAAAATGGCGTCGGAGCACATTTTGCAGTCTCTGGTAAGCAAAGAACTACAAATCGCGTCTGCGCATGCGCCGGAACCGGAAGTTGCGCATGCGCCGGAACCGGAAGTCGCGCATGCGCCGGAACCGGAAGTCGCGCATGCGCAGTTTACAAAAGATCGCGTCGCGGATCGTTATGCGCATGCGCAAGCCGCGCATGCGCAGTCAAAAAAAGTCTTCGTCGCGGACCGTCATGCGCATGCGCAAGCCGCGCATGCGCAATGGACACCGAACCGCACAAGGAAAGAAAGCCGATTTGCGCATGTGCAAGTCGTTCCTACGCGTGACGTCATGACGTCTGAGAATCCTGACCACGCCCACTTAAAAGGGAAATGCCCGAAAATTGAAAACAAGACACTTAAAGTGGTAAAACCAAATTTTCTTGCCTCAGAACACAAAAAAACGCCTGAACTTAAACCAACAGTGAAAAACAACTTGCACAAAACCTTGGAAAAAGCTGCCTTCACCACACACAGTGAAGCGAACAAAAAGAATTCCGAAACAACAAAAGATGATTTGTTTTTCGACGATTACCTCTCAGACCTGACTGAGTCAGTCGGATATGCTTATCACAGCATCAGCGACACGGTCGCAAAGTTCAACACGAACCAACTCGTGGTAGATGAATCCAACCAAAATGCTTTGGTTTTCGAAGAATACTACTCAGACATGGCTGAGTCAGTCGGATATGCTTATCACAGCATCAGCGACACGGTCGCAAAGTTCAACACGAATCAACTCGTGGTAGAAGAATCCAACCAGGATGATTTGGTTTTCGAAGAATACTACTCAGACATGGCTGAGTCAGTCGGATATGCTTATCACAGCATCAGCGACACGGTCGCAAAGTTCAACACGAATCAACTCGTGGTAGAAGAATCCAACCAGGATGATTTGGTTTTCGGAGAATACTACTCAGACATGGCTGAGTCAGTCAGATATGCTTATCACAGCATCAGCGACACGGTCGCAAAGTTCAACACGAATCAACTCGTGGTAGAAGAAGCCAACGAAGGTGAAATGGGTTTCAAAGAATACTACTCAGACATGGAGGAGTTATTTGGACATGCTGATCACAGCATCAGCGACACCGTTGCAAAGCTCAACACGACTCTACTCATGGTGGATGAATCCAACACCATGGTGCCATGGCAGCTCGTCGATACATTGGATGACAGCAATACCCAAGACAAAGACGACGCCACACAGAGAGCACAGGAAGACTCCACGGAGCGAGCGATGACAGGCTCCACAGTGCGAGTGATGAAAGACGCCAACAGGGATGCAAGCAAACACTCCCGGGCGGACACCAAGCATGAACAAGACCATGAAGGTAAACCCGCTGTACCTGAGCAACCGCAAGCAGACTATGAAAGTCTACCAAGCTCACAGGAACAAGAAGAAAGAGCGGACTATGAAAGTCCAACACGCTCACAGGAACAAGAAGAAAGAGCCGACTATGAAAGTCCAACACGCTCACAGGAACAAGAAGAAAGAGCGGACTATGAAAGGCCAACACGCTCACAGGAACAAGAAGAAGACAATGCACCTCTGCCCACTGCATGCGAAGACAGTGACAAGGTGCTCGCACTCGACGTACAGGATCACAGTGAGACTGACAGTTCTCAGCTTGTCTGTACCGAAGCACAGAGCGAAAACAGTGACAAGGTGCTCGCACTCGACGTACAGGATCACAGTGAGACTGACAGTTCTCAGCTTGTCTGTACAGAAGCACAGAGTCGGGCCACCCAACAGTCCAGAGAGACGATGCCGAAAGAAAACATGCAGATTTTGACTCCAGAAGAGGAGCTCCTGGAGTCCACAGAGACAATGCCGAAAGAAACCATGCAGATTCTGACTCCAGAAGAGGAGCACCTGGAGTCCAGAGACATCACACAGAAAGAAAACATGCAGATTTTGACTCCAGAAGAGGAGCACCTGGAGTCCAGTGAGATAACATCAACAGAAATCATGAAGATTTTAACTCCAGAAGCGGAGCACCAAGAGTCTAGAGAAACCACGTCAACTGAAATCATGCAGATTTGGACTCCAGAAGAGGAGCGCCGAGAGTCCACAGACACCGCGTCAAATGTAATCGAGAAGACTTTGACTCCGGAAGACGAGCACCAAGAAAGCAAAGATGCGGAATCCAATTCTCCACAACTGATTGATGTCACCTGCACCTGCACATCAGATCATTCGCACCACTCGCGAGACGGAATGCTCAATGACTCAAATTATCCACTCGGGACACTCATAGAGTATAACAAGAAAAACAAAAGTCAAAAGAAACACAGCAAGAACAAAAACAACATGAAGCGCGACAAGACCAACAACAATAGCAAGAAGCACAGCAGAAACGAGAACGACAACAGCAAGAAGAAAAGCAACATGAAGCGCGACAAGACCAACAACAATAGCAAGAAGCACAGCAGAAACGAGAACGACAACAGCAAGAAGAAAAGCAACATGAAGCGCGACAAGACAAACAACAATAGCAAGAAGCACAGCAGAAACGAGAACGACAACAGCAAGAATAAAAGCAACATGAAGCGCAACAAGACAAACAACAACGTCAGGCACAAAGATAGCGACAACGACAGAGGCAGAAACAACAAGAATGGCAACAAACACAACAAAGTCAGGAACAAAGATAGCAACAACGACAGAGACAGAAACAACAAGAATGGCAACAAACACAACAAAGTCAGGAGCAAAGATAGCGACAACAACAAAGACGGAAACGACAAAAACAGCGACAAGTACGGCAACGGAAACAACAAAAACAGGAACGACAGAAACAACAGCAATGAAACAACGACTTGTACACAATGGCAAAGCACACCAGCATCCAAGGCGGATGAGACAATAAATCAACACCACAAGCACAGAAAAAAGTCCATGCCAGTCAACATCAGTGATGTGACCATGCAAACACCTCGGGATGACGCATTGGGTACTTAAGATAACAAGGAACACCAACAACATTCACAGCGGACTTGCAATATCAATATCACCACGTCATCAACAACAAACAGAAAAAAAAAAAGCTCTGAACAAATTCATCAAGTTTGGACTCATAAATGTGTTTATTAAGTTTGGACATATAAATACATTGGCTTTGTTAACTAAGGCAATAGCATCATCACTTGTATAGATACGCATATCATAAGTTACTGTTTTGTATAATTTTCCTTAATGATGTACAGAAACTATGTAATGAGAAAGAGGGGGATGTGGTGATCGTAGATTGACCAGATACAAAAACAACAGAGCAAACACGAGCGGGAGAGCTATAAATACACTGGGACAGGATATACAATTTTCTTTAACGATGTTCAGAAAATATGTTAAGAGAAAAAGGGGGATGTGGTGATCACAAGTTAACCAGATGCAACACAACTGAGCGACCACTAGAGGGAGCACGGGAGAGCCATATAAATACATCAGGACAGGAAGTGAGGACACACTCTTCACAGCAGGCGGGCTGGTAAGCACACACAGCAAGCATAGCTGGTAGTTAGCACTGGAAGGTAGTTCTAGGTCGAGCTCTGGAAACTGAACGAACCCACAATAAAGCATCTTCTCCACACTTGAGACTGCGAGCTTTATTAAGATACGAGGAACAACACAGGGACCACTGCCAGCGTAGCCCCATGGCTCCTGGTGGATGGCTAGGAGCTGGCAGCTAATCCTCAAGGGTTTGTATCATCACAAGAAGCTTGCACAGGAAGCCAGCACCCACCGCCTCCCCCCCACTGCAGGACGCTCTGTTTTACAACTACCCTGGCTAACCACCCTGGGCAAGTTCCATCACCACACAGAATGCAGCGGTTCAAGAAGGCGCCTCACTACTACCTTCTCAAGGGGCAAGCAGGAACAGGAACAAATACTTTGTGAACACAGATGGTTGAACAGTCCCATCCCAATCAGAGAATAGTTACAGCACAGAAGGAGGTCGTTCAGCTCATCGTGACCCTGTTGGCTCCCTGCAGGAGCCACTCAGCTCGTCGCGCTCCCGCACCTTTTACACCAAGTCTTGAAAATGTTCTCTCTTCAAATAACTATCCAATTTGTGTTTGAAAGTCACGATTGAATGTGCCCCCACCACACTCTTTAGCAGGATATTCAAACATGTCTTTCTCCGTCGTGTGTTTACCCAGCTTCCCCTTAAGTGCATCTTTGCTCACTGCCTCCACTCTCCTTGTGGGAGCGAGTTCCACATTCTCGCCCGCTCTCTGGGGAAAGACGTTACTCCTGTGTTCACAATTGGGTTTACTACTGACTGCTTGAAGTTGATGCCCCTATAGTTCTGGTCTCTTACACAGATAGAACGGTCTCCTCCTTGTCCAACCCCTCAACCCTTTCATAATTTTAAAGTCTGCTTTTGGTATTATTATTAACCACTGACGTAGGATTTCGAGGGTTGTGGGGTCTGGGGGAGGAGGCGTTGATGGATTGCTCACTTTCTGGCTCGTTGCCAAGGGACAGTCACTGTCTGATTACTCAACAACTTCCTTAAGACTGGGCAAATGCGAGTGATCGAAGAGGTTACCTCACCCCTACTCTGTATCAACAAAGCTTGTCGGATTTTACACAATGCTTTATAAAGTGCAGCTCATATGGTGATAGCTGCGAGCGAAGGTTCAAAATGCCACACAAGGACCTACAAATATTCCATTGTAGTCGCTGGATAATGATCAGAAGCTGACTTTTCCCCTTCTCACCGTCAGAAAGTGCCATTTAGATTCCGTACAACTCTGAACTCGCCCATAATTTAAGAGGAGATCGTGGCAGAGTTCCAAGTCTACATCAGTGTGTCATTACCGCAAATCGAGGAGATACAGAGGGTCAAATGAACCAACCTCACACTGCGAGTGAAGTCAATTTCCTTCTGCAGATCTCTCAAGACAAGAATTCTGAGGGTGAAACTCCTTCTGCGCACTTCAAGTCAAAATAAACAAATGGAGTTGGGATCACAAGAAGGAAAACAGGCCCCCCCAGCTTGAGAAGACCCTCCTATGTCCCCTCCCCCAATTACAATCCCCTTCTTGTCCTCTCCCCACCTTAAACACACTTTCCGTCCCCCTCCTCCATTCCAAACCCTTCTCACTACCTCTTCCCTCACCCCAAGCCCAGTTTCCATCCTCCTCCCATTCCAAACCATCTTCCACTCTGTCATGTTTGCAAGTACCTTTAAGAAATGGGTGTTTATAAATGGGTGTGTATATAAATATCTGTAGTGAGAGTACCTTTAAGAAATGGGTGTTTATTACTGCAGTGATGTCAGAGGGTGGGTGGAGCTGGGCTCTCAGTTATTTTTACTTTTGTTTTAGGCTGTTTGCTGCAGGGTGTGTTTTAGTTTCGTTTTCAGAGCTGGATAGCTGCAGTCACAGCCAGAAGGTGTATTAGAGGCTCTCTCTGTAATCTAAAGACTGTAAATCGGTGATTTAAAACTAATAACGGTAGTGACTTTAACCTGATGTGCTTCTGGTAAAATGTGTTTTAAGTCTTATGGATGTGAAAAGGAAAGCTTAAAGGATTACTTAGTGCTGTATTCTTTGGGGGTTGTATTTGAATTCATGTATGATGTTCACTGTATGTTTTAAAAAGGTTAACTTGAGTTCATAGAATAAACATTGTTTTGCTTTAAAAAATGCTTTTCCATTTCTGCTGTACCACACCTGTAGAGTGGGCCGTGTGCTCCCCATAACTCAATCTAGTAAAAGTTGTGGGTCAGGTGAATTCCATGATACAGTTTGGGGTTCTCTAAACCCTGGCCCACAACAAATCTCTCCCCCAATCTGAACCCTGCTCCCATCTCTTACCCCTCTCCGAAACCTATCCCTGTCTGTGTGTCTATTGGCCTACTCCTGTTCTTGTGTCCCGAGTCATATTATGGACCATCCAATAATAAAAGGACAATACAGAACAGGCACAGGCCCTGCAGCCCTCCAAGCCTGTACTGGTCATGATACCACCCTTGGCCCAAACCCTCAGCACTTCCTATTGCCGTATCCCTCTATACCCATCCTACCCATGTGTTTGTCAAGATGCCTTTTGATCGCCGTTAATGTATCTGCTTCCACAACCTCCCCTGGCAGCGCGTTCCAGGCACTCACCACCCTCGGTGTAAAAACACCTGCTTCGCACATCTCCTCTAAACTTTGCTCCATCAACATTAAACTTTTGCCCCCTAGTGACTGACCCCTCCACCCTGGGAAAGAGTGCCTGCCCATCCACTCTATTCATGCCCCTCATAATCCTGTAGACCTCTATCAGGTCACCCCTCGACCTCTGTCGCTCTAATGAAAACAGCCCGAGTCTATTCAGCCTCTCCACATAGCTAACACCCTCCAGACCAGGCAACATCCTCTGCATCCAGTCAAATAGTATCAGACCTGAGGGGACTTCAGTTGTGCAAAAAGACTGGAGTTACGTTCCTCACAGCAGAAAAGGTAAAGGGGAGATTTAATACCAGGTATTCAAAATCATGAAGAACATTGATCGCATCAATAAGAAATATCCTGCATTTGCTCTCGGGAAGGCTGGAAACCAGAGGAAACAATTGGTAATGAAAAACAGAGTGAAACCATATGGAATGAGTTATGATGATCTGGAATGTTCTATGTGAAAGGGCATTGGAAGCAGAGTCAACAATAACTTTCAAAGGCGAATTGGATGAATATTCGTAAAAGCAAAGTAGGCAAGTCTGTGGGGAAAGGGAAGCGGGGTTGGGACTAATTGGATGGCTCTTCAAAAAGGTGACATGTACACGATGGGCGGAAGGGTCCCCCCTGTGCTGGAATATTCTGCAATACAAAATGTGGAGCTGCAGGATCCAGCAAGATTGCCTGATCCGACAAACCCTCACATTCTTCAGCTAAAAGAAACTCTCATTAAAGCAGCGACGTTTGGTAGCAAATTCTGCAACGTCCTTCAGAAGGGGAGAAAGGTCATTTGTTCCCATTGCTGGTTTCTGTTTGAATTCATCTGGAATCTCCCCAAGTGCTCCAGCAGTGCGGGTTCAATTCCCGTACCAGCCTCCCCGAACAGGCGCCGGAATGTGGCGACTAGGGGCTTTTCACAGTAACTTCATTGAAGCCTACTCGTGACAATAAGCGATTTTCATTTCATTTAAAGCTGTTGACGTTCTGGTGAAGGGTTGGGTTTTGAAACCTCATTCGAACCAAGTTGGCAAACTAAAGGACCGAGAGAGAAATTGAGAGTGAACGAGGGAGCAAGCAGGAGTGGCTGAGGGTGGGCGGACAATTAGACAGCATTAAGAGGGTGTTATGTGGAGCAGAATGCAGACTGCGAAGTTACAGTCACTCTCCATTTTCCCCAAGCGTGGACTGAACCACACGCAGGATGACAATCCCTAAGTAGAGCCCAGCGATAGTGGGGCAGCAGAGAGGCTGCCCGTCACATCAGGGAACACATGATCAGTCAGGAATTCTGTCCGGAACATTCTGCTGGAGACAACTGGCCATGTGAGCACGGAAATGGGCTAGGCCGGGATCCCAAACTGTGTGAAAACTCCCGCAAATGGCCGAAGAATGACCAGAAGGGACACGTGCTGATGTCCGTGCAATGGTGTGAATAGTCACCTTGAGTAAAAGGAATAGGAGGAAGTCACTATATCTCGGTTAATGTTCCACCACACAATGAGATCAAAGATGACATATGTTCTAACTCCAGCCATGTACTCTGGCTCCGTATTCCTGAATAACCTTGGTTAGCAAAAAATCCATTGATCTCAGATTCAAATGTATTACTTGAGCGAGAATCTACAGTGGACGGCAATAACAAACTGCCACTGAGAGATACCGTCAAGGAAATAGCTCTGGTTCAAGAGGCTGAGGCAGATTCCACCTACGTACCAGCACCGAGAGCTTTAGTGTGAAAGGGTGTTCCATCATGTGAAAAACTCACTTGAGTTATCAATCAACATTGAGAGAGTGACAATGAACAATAGGATAAACAATCATACGTACGAAGGGCCATTCTTTTTTTTTTTTAATTTAGAGTACCCAATTATTTTTTTTCCAATTAAGGGGCAATTTAGTGTGGCATATCCACCCAACCAGCACATCTTTGGGTTGTGGGAGTGAAACCCACGCAGACACGTGGAGAATGTTCAAACTCCACACGGATAGTGACCGAGGGCTGGGATTCGAACCTGGGTCCTCAGCCCCGCAGTCCCAGTGCGAACCACTGCACCACATGTCACCCTAGGTGGGGCCATTCTGCCCCTCGAGCCTGCTCCATTGAGGCACATTCTGCTTACTCCCGATAACCTTTGACTCCCTTGTTAGTCAAGAATCTATATACCTCTGCCATATACATATTTATTGAGCCTGCCTCCACTGCTCTCTGGAGAAGAGAGCTTGAAAATGATTCACAACCCTGTGAGAGAATCATAGAATCCCTACAGTGCAGAAGGAGGCCATTCGGTCCATCAACTGTAGCAAAACACTCCTGCTATTATATTCTGCTACGCAAGAACCACATTGAAGCGCAAATGGGGTAATTGCAAAGACAGTTAGCTGCAGTGATGGTGCAGAACTTGAATCTTGCCGATTAGAGAGGCATGTTGCTGAGGCAACGACTTGTCAAACCCTTTCTCCTGCTGCCATGGTTTGAAATTTGATACTCTTGGATTTCTCCTGATGTGGGTAAGACAAAAGGTTCTGACAGCAAAGACAATAGAGGCTTCCTGAAGAGTGTGGATTGGGCGAAATGGAGAGAAGGTGGGTAGGTTGAGGGTGGGGAGGTGCAGAGTGGGGGTTATCGACCGAGATAAAAGGCACAGGCTTTTCTCTGCTCCTAAAAATGCATTTATTTTCCAAAGACTCTTCCGAAGGAGCATTGTTCCTCCAGTCCAGTGACATGGCACTTACCTGACCATATTCCTTCTCAATTGCAGCTCTCTGTTTACTAAACGACCTGAAACCAAATATAAAAGCAATGATGTCAGAGAGCTGAAGGTTAATCGCTGGATATTCACAGCCCGATTACAATTCAGACAAGAGCAACAATCCATTCAAATCCAGCAGTTATTACCCAGAATTAAGGCTAAAACTGGCCAGAGGGACAGTACTGGGGGAGTGCTGCACTGTCAGAGGGTCAGTGCTGAGGGAGTGCTGCACTGTCAGAGGGTCAGTGCTGAGGGAGTGCTGCACTGTCAGAGGGTCAGTACTGAGGGAGTGCTGCACTGTCAGAGGGTCAGTACTGAGGGAGTGCTGCACTGTCGGAGGGGCAGTATCGAGGGAGTGCTGCACTGTCAGAGGGTCAGTACTGAGGGAGTGCTGCACTGACAGAGGGTCAGTACTGAGGGAGTGCTGCACTGTCAGAGGGTCAGTACTGAGGGAGTGCTGCACTGTCCGAGGGACAGTACTGAGGGAGTGCTGTACTGTCAGAGGGTCAGTACTGAGGGAGTGCAGTACTGTCAGAAGGTCAGTACTGAGGGAGTGCTGCACTGTCAGAGGGTCAGTACTGAGGGAGTGCTGCACTGTCAGAGGGTCAGTACTGAGGGAGTGCTGTACTGTCAGAGGGTCAGTACTGAGGGAGTGCTGCACTGTCAGAGGTTCAGTACTGAGGGAGTGCTGCACTGTCAGAGGGTCAGTACTGAGGGAGTGCTGCACTGTCAGAGGGTCAGTACTGAGGGAGTGCTGCACTGTCAGAGGGTCAGTACTGAGGGAGTGCTGTACTGTCAGAGGGTCAGTACTGAGGGAGTGCTGTACTGTCAGAAGGTCAGTACTGAGGGAGTGCTGTACTGTCAGAGGGTCAGTACTGAGGGAGTGCTGTACTGTCAGAAGGTCAGTACGGAGGGAGTGCTGCACTGTCAGAGGGTCAGTACTGAGGGAGAGCTGCACTGTCAGAGGGTCAGTACTGAGGGAGTGCTGCACAGTCAGAGGGTCAGTACTGAGTGAGTGCTGCACTGTCACAGGGTCAGTACTGAGGGAGTGCCTCACTGTCAGTGGGTCAGTACTGAGGGAGTGCTGCACTGTCAGAGGGTCAGTACTGAGGGAGTGCTGCACTGTCAGAGGGTCAGTACTGAGGGAGTGCTGCACTGTCTGAGGGGCAGTACTGAGGGAGTGCTGCACTGTCAGAGGGGCAGTACTGAGGGAGTGCTGCACTGTCAGAGGGTCAGTACTGAGGGAGTGCTGCACTGTCAGAGGGTCAGTACTGAGGGAGTGCTGCACTGAGGGAATGGTGTATTATCAGAGAGGTAGTACTGAGAGAGCATTGCACTGTCCAAGGGTCTTCCATTCAGATGAAGCATTGATCCAAGGCCCCATGTGTTCTCTCATTTGGATGAAACACATCCCAGGACACTATTCAAGGAAGACGAGATGAGTTCTCCCCTGTGTCCTGGTCCCAAAATTTACTCCTCAACCTCTATGACAAGAGGAGATGTTCTGATGATTGATCACATTGCTGTAAATGGGAGCTTACTGTGCTGAAATTGGCTGCCAGGTTTCTTACATTAGTGACAACACTTCATTGCTTCCAATGTGCTTTTGGACATCCAGGTTGCCAAGGGCACTATAGAAATGTAAGTTTGTTTTACTCAAGGGCATCAGGGTGGCATAGTGGTTAGCACTATAGCCTCGCGGCGCTGAGGACCCGGGTACGATTCCGGCCCCGGGTCACCGTCCGTGTGTAGTTTGCACATTCTCCCCGTGTCTGCGTGGTTCTCACCCCCACAAATGTGCAGGTTAGGGGGATTGGCCACACTAAATTGGCCCGTATATGGGAAAAAAAGAATTGGGAACTCTAAATGCAAGTTTCTTTTTCTCTGAGATTGAACAGCTAGAATTTTTGTTTATTCCATAAAGCTGCTAAGGTGTCGTGGTCACAGAACGGATGTAAGGCAGTGAGATACCAAGACACACTTTGCATTCTGCCCATCATTTTATCAACTAATCAGATTTTTCACCAATTCTCCAATCTTTAGATTCGAGAACGCCAGTCAGCAAACATCACTCATCAAAAAAAAACTGAGGTTTTATTCAACTGCAGTGAGAAATAACAGTTGACAGCACACCCTGTCACACCTCAACCTCGTGTTGGCAGAGTTACTGCAGGGTACAATCTTCAACAAGGAATAAATAACTCACATGGGATTCAGGGCTGGTCACTCACTCACTGAGCTGGGATTCAGGGCTGGTCACTCACTGAGCTGGGATTCAGGGCTGGTCCCTCACTCACTGAGCTGGGATTCAGGGCTGGTCACTCACTGAGCTGGGATTCAGGGCTGGTCCCTCACTCACTGAGCTGGGATTCAGGGCTGGTCTCTCACTGAGCTGGGATTCAGGGCTGGTCACTCACTGAGCTGAGATTCAGGGCTGGTCCCTCACTGAGCTGGGATTCAGGGCTGGTCTCTCACTGAGCTGGGATTCAGGGCTGGTCCCTCACTGAGCTGGGATTCAGGGCTGGTCCCTCACTCACTGAGCTGGGATTCAGGGCTGGTCACTCACTGAGCTGGGATTCAGGGCTGGTCACTCACTGAGCTGGGATTCAGGGCTGGTCCCTCACTGAGCTGGGATTCAGGGCTGGTCTCTCACTGAGCTGGGATTCAGGGCTGGTCCCTCACTGAGCTGGGATTCAGGGCTGGTCCCTCACTCACTGAGCTGGGATTCAGGGCTGGTCACTCACTGAGCTGGGATTCAGGGCTGGTCCCTCACTCACTGAGCTGGGATTCGGGGCTGGTCTCTCACTGAGCTGGGATTCTGGGCTGGTCACTCACTGAGCTGGGATTCAGGGCTGGTCCCACATTCAGCTGGGATTCAGGGCTGGTCCCTCACTGAGCTGGGATTCAGGGCTGGTCACTCACTGAGCTAGGATTCAGGGCTGGTCCCTCACTCACTGAGCTGGGAGTCAGGGCTGGGCCCTCACTCACTGAGCTGGGATTCAGGGCTGGTCCCTCACTGAGCTGGGAGTCAGGGCTGGGCCCTCACTCACTGAGCTGGGATTCAGGTCTGGTCCCTCACTCACTGAGCTGGAATTCAGGGCTGGTCCCTCACTGAGCTGGGATTCAGGGCTGGTCACTCACTGAGCTGGAATTCAGGGCTGGTCACTCACTGAGCTGGGATTCAGGGCTGGTCTCTCACTGAGCTGGGATTCAGGGCTGGTCTCTCACTGAGCTGGGATTCAGGGCTGGTCCCTCACTCACTGAGCTGGGATTCAGGGCTGGTCCCTCACTGAGCTGGGATTCAGGGCTGGTCACTCACTGAGCTGGGATTCAGGGCTGGGCCCTCACTCACTGAGCTGGGATTCAGGGCTGGTCTCTCACTGAGCTGGGATTCAGGGCTGGTCCCTCACTGAGCTGGGATTCAGGGCTGGTCACTCACTGAGCTGGGATTCAGGGCTGGTCACTCACTGAGCTGGGATTCAGGGCTGGTCACTCACTGAGCTGGGATTCAGGGCTGGTCCCTCACTCACTGAGCTGGGATTCAGGGCTGGTCCCTCACTGAGCTGGGATTCAGGGCTGGTCACTCACTGAGCTGGGATTCAGGGCTGCGCCCTCACTCACTGAGCTGCGATTCAGGGCTGGTCCCTCACTGAGCTGGGATTCAGGGCTGGTCCCTCACTCACTGAGCTGGGATTCAGGGCTGTTCCCTCACTGAGCTGGGATTCAGGGCTGCTCACTCACTCACTGAGCTGGGATTCAGGGCTGGTCCCTCACTGAGCTGGGATTCAGGGCTGGTCACTCACTGAGCTGGGATTCAGGGCTGGTCACTCACTGAGCTGGGATTCAGGGCTGGTCACTCACTGAGCTGTGATTCAGGGCTGGTCTCTCACTGAGCAGGGATTCAGGGCTGGTCTCTCACTGAGCTGGGATTCAGGGCTGGTCCCTCACTCACTGAGCTGGGATTCAGGGCTGGTCACTCACTGAGCTGGGATTCAGGGCTGGTCACTCACTGTTGCCTCCCAGGTGCAAGGGTACATGATGTCTCGGATCATGTTTTCCGGGTCCTTAAGGGGGAGGGGGAGCAGCCCCAAGTCGTTGTCCACATTGGCACTAACGGCATAGGTAGGAAAGGGGACAAGGATGTCAGGCAGGCCTTTAGGGAGCTAGGATGGAAGCTCAGAGCGAGAACAAGTAGAGTTGTTATCTCTGGGTTGTTGCCCGTGCCACGTGATAGTGAGACGAGGAATAGGGAGAGAGAGCAATTAAACACGTGGCTACAGGGATGGTGCAGGCGGGAGGGATTCAGATTTCTGGATAACTGGGGCTCTTTCTGGGGAAGGTGGGACCTCTATAGACAGGATGGTCTACATCTGAACCTGAGGGGCACCAATATCCTGGGGGGGGGTTTGTTAGTGCTCTTTGGGGGGGGTTTAAACTAATTCAGCAGGGGCATGGGAACCTGGATTGTAGTTTTGGGGTACGGGAGATTGAGAGTATAGAGGTCAGGAGCACAGATTTGACTTCGCAGGAGGGTGCCAGTGTTCAGGTAGGTGGTTTGAAGTGTGTCTACTTCAATGCCAGGGGTATACGAAATAAGGTAGGGGAACTGGCAGCATGGGTTGGTACCTGGGACTTCGATGTTGTGGCCATTTCAGAGACATGGATAGAGCAGGGACAGTAATGGTTGTTGCAGGTTCCGGGGTTTAGGTGTTTTAGTAAGCTCACAGAAGGGGGCAAAAGAGGGGGAGGTGTGTCGCTGCTAGTCAAGGACAGTATTACGGTGGCGGAAAGGATGCTAGATGGGGACTCTTCTTCCGAGGTAGTATGGGCTGAGGTTAGAAACAGGAAAGGAGAGGTCACCCTGTTGGGAGTTTTCTATAGGCCACCTAATAGTTCTAGGGATGTAGAGGAAAGGATGGCGAAGATGATTCTGGAAAAGAGCGAAAGTAACAGGGTAGTTGTTATGGGAGACTTTAACTTTCCAAATATTGACTGGAAAAGATATAGTTCGAGTACATTAGATGGGTCGTTCTTTGTACAATGTGTGCAGGAGGGTTTCCTGACACAATATGTTAACAGGCCAACAAGAGGCGTGGCCACATTGGATTTGGTTTTGGGTAATGAACCAGGCCAGGTGTTAGATCTGGAGGTAGGTGAGCACTTTGGAGACAGTGACCACAATTCGGTGACCTTTACGTTAGTGATGGAAAGGGATAAGTATACCCCGCAGGGCAAGAGTTATAGCTGGGGGAAGGGCAATTATGATGCCATTAGACATGACTTAGGATGTGTAGGTTGGAGAAGTAGGCTGCAAGGGTTGGGCACATTGGATATGTGGAGCTTGTTCAAGGAACAGCTATTGCGTGTTCTTGATAAGTACGTACCAGTCAGGCAGGGAGGAAGGGGTCGAGCGAGGGAACCGTGGTTTACCAAAGAAGTGGAATCTCTTGTTAAGAGGAAGAAGGAGGCCTATGTGAAGATGAGGCGTGAAGTTTCAGTTGGGGCGCTTGATAGTTACAAGGAAGCGAGGAAGGATCTAAAGAGAGAGCTAAGACGAGCAAGGAGGGGACATGAGAAGTCTTTGGCAGGTAGGATCAAGGAAAACCCAAAAGCTTTCTATAGGTATGTCAGGAATAAAAGAATGACTAGGGTAAGAGTAGGGCCAGTCAAGGACAGTGGTGGGAAGTTGTGTGTGGAGGCTGAGGAGATAAGCAAGATACTAAATGAATACTTTTCGTCAGTATTCACTCAGGAAAAAGATAATATTGTGGAGGAGAATGCTGAGACCCAGGCTATTAGAATAGATGGCATTGAGGTGCGTAGGGAAGAAGTGTTGGCAATTCTGGACAAGGTGAAAATAGATAAGTCCCCGGGGCCTGATGGGATTTATCCTAGGATTCTCTGGGAAGCCAGGGAAGAGATTGCTGAGCCTTTGGCTTTGATTTTTATGTCATCATTGGCTACAGGAATAGTGCCAGAGGACTAGAGGATAGCAAATGTGGTCCCTTTGTTCAAGAAGGGGAGTAGAGATAACCCCGGTAACTATAGGCCGGTGAGCCTCACGTCTATTGTGGGTAAAGTCTTGGAGAGGATTATAAGAGATACGATTTATAATCATCTGGATAGGAATAATATGATTAGGGATAGTCAGCATGGCTTTGTGAAGGGTAGATCATGCCTCACAAACCTTAGCGAGTTCTTTGAGAAGGTGACTGAATAGGTAGACGAGGGTAGAGCAGTTGATGTGGTGTATATGGATTTCAGTAAAACGTTTGATAAGGTTCCCTCATGGTCGGCTATTGCAGAAAATACGGAGGCTGGGGATTGAGGGTGATTTAGAGATGTGGATCAGGAATTGGCTAGTTGAAAGAAGATAGAGGGTGGTGGTTGATGGCAAATGTTCAGAATGGAGTTCAGTTACGAGTGGCATACCACAAGGATCTGTTCTGGGGCCGTTGCTGTTTGTCATTTTTATAAATGACCTAAAGGAGGGCACAGAAGGTTGGGTGAGTAAATTTGCAGACGACACTAAAGTCGGTGGAGTTGTAGACAGTGTGGAAGGATGTTGCAGGTTACAGATGGACATAGATAAGCTGCAGAGCTGGGCTGAGGGGTGGCAAATGGAGTTTAATGTGGAGAAGTGTGAGGTGATTCACTTTGGAAAGAATAACAGGAATGCGGAATATTTGGCTAATGGTAAAATGCTTGGCAGTGTGGATGAGCAGAGGGATCTTGGTGTCCATGTGCATAGATCCCTGAAAGTTGCCACCCAGGTTGATAGGGTTGTGAAGAAGGCCTATGGTGTGTTGGCCTTTATTGGTAGAGGGATTGAGTTCCAGAGCCATGAGGTCATGTTGCAGCTGTACAAAACTCTGGTACGGCCGCATTTGGAGTATTGCGTACAGTTCTGGTCGCCTCATTATAGGAAGGATGTGGAAGCTTTGGAACGGGTGCAGAGGAGATTTACCAGGATGTTGCCTGGTATGGAGGGAAAATCTTATGAGGAAAGGCTGATGGACTTGAGGTTGTTTTCGTTAGAGAGAAGAAGGTTAAGAGGTGACTTAATAGAGGCATACAAAATGATCAGAGGGTTAGATAGGGTGGACAGTGAGAGCCTTCTCCCGCGGATGGAGGTGGCTAGCACGAGGGGACATAGCCTTAAATTGAAGGGTAATAGATATAGGACAGACGTCAGAGGTAGGTTTTTTATGCAAAGAGTGGTGAGGCCGTGGAATGCCCTACCTGCAACAGTAGTGACCTCGCCAACATTGAGGGCATTTAAAAGTTTATTGGATAAGCATATGGATGATAATGGCATAGTGTAGGTTAGATGGCCTTTAGCTTTTGACTTCCCATGTCGGTGCAACATCGTGGGCCGAAGGGCCTGTACTGCGCTGTATCGTTCTATGTTCTATGAGCTGGGATTCAGGGCTGGTCTCTCACTGAGCTGGGATTCAAGAGTGGTACTCAGCACCCTGAAGCCATCCAGGTACCCTGGCACTCCCAACCTGGCAACCTGGCAGTGCTACTCAGGTACCACCCTGGCAGTGCCAGGTGGCACTGCTGGTGTGCCAAGCTGGCAGTGCAAAGGTGGCATCATGCCCGTTTCAGGGATTGGGCCTGGGGGTGCCCTGCCAATATGAGGTGGGGTGTGGGGGATGGCTCGATGACACCCTTATTGGTGAGTTTGGGGGAGGGGCGTCCAGAGGCCACGGTTGGGGGGGGGGGGGGGGGGGGGGGGGGGGGGGGGGGTCAGGGATCGGGGGGCCATTTTTTAAATCCTCTTCCTGCATTGGTGAGCAGACCTCTTGGGAATATATGTCTCCACTTGCCTGGATGAGTTCATCTCCGACAACTCTCAAGAAGCTCAACACCATCCAGCACAAAGTGGCCCCTTGATTGGCAGCCCATCCACCACCTTCAATATCCACTCCATTCACCACCGACCGACACACGGTGGCACCAGTGTGTACCACCTGCAAGATGCACTGCACCAAGGCTCCAGCCCTGCACACTCCACCATCTAGAAGGTCAAGGACAGCAGGGAGCATCCCATCACCTGCAGGTTCCCCTCCAAGCCCTACAACAGCCTGAGGTGAAAATATATTGGCCGTTCCTTCACTGTCACGGGAACGTCCTTCCTTACAGCACAGTGGGTGTACCTACACCACATGGACTGCAGCAGTTCAGGAAGGCGGCTCACCACCACCTTCTGAAGGGCAATTAGGGATAAGCATTAAACGCTGGCCTAGCCAGTGAACAAATAAACATTCCTGTTTAAATGCATCTGAATATTTCATAAAGTATTTGTGCACTATAAGAATAAACAACAACACCTCCTCCACAATAGTCCTCAATACCGGTGCCCTGCAAGGCTGCGTACTTAGCTCCCTACTCTACTCCCTGTACACACACAACTGTGTGGCAAAATTTGGTTCCAATTCCATCTACAAGTTTGCTGATGTCATGACCATAGTGGGTCAGATCTCGAATAACGACGAGTCAGAATACAAGAGGGAGATAGAGAACCTAGTGGAGTGGTGCAGCGACAATAATCTCTCCCTCAATGCCAGAAGAACTAAAGAGCTGGTCATTGACATTAGGAAGCAAAGTATTGTACACACCCCTGTCAGCATCAACGGAGCCGAGGTAGAGATGGTGAGCAGTTTCAAATTCCTCGGGGTGCACATCTCCAAAAATCTGTTCTGGTCCACCCACGTCGACGCTACCACCAAGAAAGCACAACAGCACCCATACTTCCTCTAAGGAACTCTAACTAAGGAAATTCTGGATATCCACATTAACTCTTACCAACTTTACAGATGTACCATAGAAAGCATCCTATCTGGCTGCATCACAGCCTGGTATGGCAACTGCTCGGCCCAGGACCGCAAGAAACTTCAGAGAGTTGTGAATACCGCCCAGTCCATCACACGAACCTGCCTCCCATCCATGGACTCCATCTACACCTCCCGCTGCCTGGGGAAAGCGGGCAGCATAATCAAAGCCCCCTCCCACCCGGCTTACTCACTCTTCCAACTTCTTCCATCAGGCAGGAGAGGCAAAATTCTGAGAACACGCACAAAAAGACTCAAAAAACCACTGTTACCAGACTCCTAAATGACCCTCTTATGGACTGACCTCATTAACACTACACCCTGTATGCTTCACCCGATGCCGGTGTTTATGCAGTTACACTGTATACCTTGTGTTGCCCTATTATGTATTTTCTTCTATTTTCTTTTCATGTGCTTAATGATCTGTTGAGCTGATCGCAGAAAAATATTTTTCACTGTATCTGGTACATGTGACAATAAACAAAATCCAAATCCAATCCACTGGTAATCATCTGATTTAACTGCATGAATGCCCTTCCAGGGATCTCTCTCTTCATTGAAGTGTGCTTCCATCTAAAGTGAAGGTTTGTATTGATGAAGGAATCAAAGTGTTTAATTTCATAATCTCTATTGTCACAAGTCAGCTTACATTAACACTGCAACGAAGTTACTGTGAAAAGCCCCTAGTCGCCACATTCCAGCGCCTGTTTGGGTACACTGAGGGAGAATTCAGAATGTCCAATTCACCTAACAAGCACGTCTTTCGGGACTTGTGGGAGGAAACCAGAGCACCCGGAGGAAACCCACGCAAACACAGGGAGAATGTGCAGACTTCGCACAGACAGTGACCCAGCACGGGAATCGAACCTGGGACCCTAGCGCTGTGAAGCAACAGTGCTAACCACTGATCTACCGTGCTGCCCATAACACCCAGCAGCAGCAACAGAGAGAGGGAGACCAACTTCAAAGATTCAACTTGAGACACTCGGCGGTGGCTATGGGTTCCATTAGACGCATATTCCTAAGACACAGAGGAAACCTTGGTTGTTCTTTGGGAATGAAATCCAGAGCTCAAAATATGGGATAACTTATTTTTCATTCATTGATAGGGAAAACGGCAATGTCAGAATTTATTGCACATCCCTAACTGCCTCGAGGGCAGTTACAAGTCAACTACAGGTCTGGAGTCACATGTAGGCCAGACCAGGTAAAGATGGCGGATTTCCTTCCCGACAGGCCATTTGGGGGCTAGGTGGGCATTGAATGACTATCGCTGACAGTTTCACGGTCACCATCACTGAGACTAGTTTTCAATTCCAGATTTTATTCACTGAATTTAAACCCCACCAATAGCCGTGGTGGGATTTGAACCCATGTCCCCGGAACATTTATCTGTGGGTCTCTGGATTACTAGTCCAATGACATTACCATCACAGCACAGTCTCCCCAAGAGTTCACAAACCCTTGTCTTCTTTACATGTGTTGACTTTTCGCAAAAAGATTGAAAATAAATCAACTGTTGCTAAAATCTGGTGCGGAGTCGTCAAGAGATCTACAGATTCAATGTGTTCAGCTGAGCTGCAGTCTGTCCGTCTCCTTCATTCCTTAATGCTCACACTTGACGTCAGGTACATTACTTCCTCCATGGATCTGCTCCGGGATTTCATCCTGCCAGCAGATTCCTGTCTCTCTCTTAATTCTTCCCTGATCAACCTTTATGAGGTCAGGGACTTCCCTACACCTACCTCAGTGATGTGAACACCACATTGAGACGCCAGTAGGAAACACCAGCAGAGATTTGATGAGATCCTCTGACTGGAGTCAAAAAGAGACAACTGACTCAGATCAAAAGTTGAGCTGAGAGTTCTGACAAAGTTAAAGGCTGACTTGCAATCTTTCCATGGGCAGGGGGCTGGCTTAAAGAGAAATAATTTTATTTTATATCATGTTTCAGGGTGTCTGAAAACAACCAGTGAAGTACTTTCTCTTATGGGAAAGGGTCAAGCAGATTGAGCCTATCCTCGTTGGACGATACAAAAATAAAAGGTGATCTTAATGATGCATTAAATGTGTTAAAAACTGTCTTTTGAAAAATAAATTTAGAGTACCCAATTCTTTTTTCCAATTTGGGGCAGTTTAGCGAAGCCAAACCAACTACCCTGCACATCTTTTTGTGTTGTGGGGGCGAGTCCCACGCAGACACGGGGAGAATGTGCAAACTCTACACGGACAGTGACCCAAGGGCCAGGATCGAACCCGGGTCCTCGGCGCCGTGAGGCAGTAGGGCTAACCACTGCGCCACCGTGCTGCCCCCGTTAAAACTTGTCTTCTGCAATTTTTTTCCCCCCCCATGTTGCATTTAACTATCCACATCTTGACTCCGAGAATGATCCGCCCCTGGGTTCTGTTTCCACCTCCCTGCCCCCACTTTCTTACAGCTCAATTGAATGAAACCTCCAGCTTCGAATGAATCTCACAGTCAATCACAACCGAAACTTCCATTGTCACAGCTCGCACAACTAAACATCTGGGGCGAGAAGCCTCACTAGTCCCCATGCGAACAACAGAAAGCTCCAACTCAGAAACAGGACAAGACATTCATTTCAAATTTTGACACCTTTTTTCTCAGGATTATCAAGTGGGACTTTCCTGCCCCGGTTATGACGTGCTGAACCACTATTATTTCCAACCACAACACTTTAAGAGTTGCCCAAGGTAGTGAGGCAAGGTGGTAGCTTTCAGGCAATAGACTAACAAAGGGTATTAGGTCTCAATTTGAACAGGACAGACTTCCTCTTTAAAAAAACAGCGGCAGCACGGTGGCGCAGTGGTTAGCACTACTGCCTCGCGGCGCTGAGGTCCCAGGTTCGATCCCAACTCTGGGTCATTGTCCGTGTGGAGTTTGCACATTCTCCCCGTGTTTGTGTGGGTTTCGCCCCCACAACCCAAAAATGTGCAGAGTAGGTGCACACTAAATTGCCCCTTAATTGGAAAAATAATTGGGTAATCTAAATTTTACAAAAACAACGCAAGCGTTGATAGCAGCCAGTGACGAGTGGTGTGCCTCAGGGGTCTGTGCTGGGACCACAATTTTTCGCAATATACATAAATGACCTGGAAGAAGGAACTGAAGGCACGGTTGCTAAATTTGTAGATGATACAAAGATCTACAGAGGGACAGGTAGTATTGTGGAAGCTAGGGGGCTGCAGAAGGACTTGGACAGGCTAGGAGAGTGGGCAATGAAGTGACAGATGGAATACAATGTGGAAAAGTGTGAGGTTATGTATTTTGGAAGGAGAAATGGAGGCATAGACTATTTTCTAAAGGGGAAATGCTCAAGAAATCAGAAGCACAAAGAGACTTGGGAGTCCTTGTTCATGATTCTCTTAAAGGTTAACGTGCAGGTTCAGTCGGCAGTTAGGAAGGCAAATGCAATGTTAGCATTCATGCCGTGAGGGCTGGAATACAAAAGCAGGTATGTACTTCTGAGGCTGTATAAGGCTCTGGTCAGACCCCGTTTGGAGTATTGTGAGCAGTTTTGGGCCCCTTACCTAAGGAAGGCCTTGGCAAGGGTCCAGACGAGATTCACAAGAATGATCCCTGGAATGAAGAGCTTGTCGTATGAGGAATGGTTGAGGACTCTGGGTCTGTACTCATTGAAATTTTGAAGGATGAAGGGGGATCTTATTGAAACTTACAGGATACTGCGAGGCCTGGATAGAGTGGATGTGGAGAGAATGTTTCCACTTGGAGGAAAAACTAGAATCAGAGGACACAATCAGTGATGGTTATGCCATCGAACATCAAGAGGCGATGGTTAGATCCACTCTAGTTGGAGAAGGCGATTGTCTAGCACTTGTTTGTTGTTGAATGTTGCTTGCCACTCATCACCCCAAGACTGAATGTGGTCCAGGCCTTGTTGCATTTGGGCACAGACTGCTTCAATATCTGAAGAGTTGCGCATTGTGCAATCATAAATCAACATCCTTGAATGTAGGAGGGGCGTTCATTAATGAAGCAGCTGAAGGGGGTTGTGCCTAGGACACTACCATAAGGAACGGAGATGATTGACTTCCAACAACCACAATCTTTGTGCCAATGAGTGGAAAGTCCCCCCTCCCCCCCCCCCCCCCCCCCCCCCACCGAGTCCCATTGACCTGATTTTGGTCGGGCTCTTTGATGTCACACTCGGCCAATGCTGCCTAAATGTCAAGGGCAGTCACTCCCAACCGCCCCACCAGAGTTCAACTCTTTTATCCATATTTGGACCAAGGCTGTAGCGAGGTCAGGAGCTGGGTGGCTCTGGAACTCAAACGTCAGTGAGCATTAGCGAGCAGGGTGTTTCTGAGTCAGTGTTGCTTTATAGTGGTGTTGATAACACCTTCCATCACTTTACTGATAACCGTTGCTTTTCCATATGTGCCTCCATTCTCCTTTCTCTCCCCCCCCCCCCCCCCCCCCCCCCCCGATGCTTCTCCTGAAAATGCTGACACTTGTTGGTGTTCAGCACCGCAAGCTCCTATTCCCACTTTCCTGAAGTTAGTGACTTTCACAGCTCAGGTCACATAACAACCCAGGAGATTTGACCCTTCCTGGGTGGCTGAGTGTCAAGCGGCAGTGTGTTCAGACACCATCTCTCAGCTTTCATTGCCGCATTATGTCCAAATTCTGCTCCGCTTCTTCCTTCTTCTTCATCGATCCCTCGCTAAGGAGTATGATTGTCCACCCAAGAAACTCTGTGTTGCTGGTCGCATGATTTTCTGACCACAGGTGGGTGAGCTGCTGGATGCAGTTGCCCAGCCAGGTTAGGGATGGAACCGATTATTTTTAGGGGGCCTTTTCCAGCCCTTTCCCCATGTGGGGTGTAATCCGAAGGGGGGCTGAAATGTTCTCCTTTTCCTATTTCAAAAGCGAGACGACTGGATCTTACTCTACTGCCCACATGCCGGTCCGAAGCTAAGGGACTTCTAGATCACACGGTCCTGTTCCTGTCACCTCCCGCCAATCGCCACAGGGCTTGTCTGTATGCAGGGGGTGTGCTGGTTTCATCCAGGTAGTCTCCTAGTGCGGGATATCTTTGACATTGCACATCAGCAGACACATGGTCCTTGATAGAGGGTAGGTCGATCCAGCTTCAGTGGCAAGGCAATCTCGGAGACTAGGGATCCCCTAGAAGTTGCTACAGCCTTCATCCGTCATTGCAGCCGTTGATACCATATGGGTATCTTCTGCCTGATCTGCCATTGAAGACTTGTTTTGGATTGCGCTTTGACTGGTACGTCCCCTCTGACCGTACCATCATGCCAGGAGCTCAAGGCACCTGGTGGCATTGATCAACGGAACTTTCAAGCCTCTCCACCATGGCAAGGTGGAAATCCAAGGAAAGTTGTTCCACTCACAGTAACACCACAGGAGATAATAGAGATAAGCAGAGGCATAGACAGGATCAGGACTCCCTCCCCGATGTGAAGGATACCACCGAGTTTCTGAACGGCAAAAGGAATGACAGCAGAAGTAGGCTGCCTCGAGCCTGCTCCGCCAATCAATATGGCTAAAGTTTGGTCGCAATTGTCTAGGGTGTTGGTGAGGCCACATCTGGAGTAGTGTGTGTAGTTTTGCTCTCCTGATTTTGAGGAAGGCTGTGGTGGCAATGAAAGCTGTTCAGAACAGATTCACCAGATTGATTCCGGAAATGAAAAGGTTGAAGTATGAGGAGAGATTAAACAGTTTGGGTTTATACTCGCTGGAGTTTAGAAGGATGAGAGGGGAGCTGATCGAGGTGGATAAGATACTAAAAGGGATTGATTAAGTAAACGTAGACCAAATGTTCCCCCTTGTGGGGCAATCTAGAACGAGAGGTCACAGATAGAGGTTGAGAGGCGGTAGATTTAGAACTGAGATGAGGAGGAACTACTTCTCGCAGAGGGCGGTGAATTTGTGGAACTCGCTGCCCCCATAGTGCGATGGAATCTGAGTCATTAACTGGTTTCAAGAAGGAGATAGATATATTTCTGATTTTAAAAAACAGGTGAAAGGGACATGGGGAACAGGTGGGGAGGTGGATTTGCCAAGAAAAATCTGCCATAACCTGACTGGCGGAGCAGGCTCGAGGGGCTGAATTGCCGGCTTCTGCTCCTAATTCCTATGTTTAGGGGCTGGTTTAGCACAGTGGGCTAAACAGCTGGCTTGTAATGCAGAACAAGGCAGCAGCGTGGGTTCAAATCCTGTACCGGCCTCCCCGAACAGGTGCCGGAATGTGGCAACTAGGGGCTTTTCACAGTAACTTCACTGAAGCCTACTTGTGACAACAGGCGATTATTATATTATTATTATTATATTATGTTCCTGATCTTTCCCCTCAGCTCTTCCTAACAGCACAGTGGGTGTACCTACCCCACAGGAACTGCAGCCATTCAAGAAAGCAGCTCACTATCACCTTCTCAAGGGCAATTAGCGATTGGCAGTAAATGCTGGTCTAGCCAGCGACGCCCACATCCCATGAACAAGGTTTTTAAAAAAAATCTTCACGTTGCAGTTTGATCCCATCTCCCTAGATTTCCTGAATGTCCAGCAATCAATCCATTTCTGTCTATAACATACTCGACAATTTAGCATTCACAGCCCCCTGGGGTAGAAACATTAAGATTCACAACCCTGAGTGAAAACATTTCTCCTTATCTCTGTCCTAACTGCTCACCCCCTTATCCTTGGGCAGCACTCGGCAAAGCTTTCTATTCCTGCAAATTTTCCTGCAGACCAAAAACTTTGACAAAAAAATGTGTCCTCTTTTCAGTAACGTTCAAGTTCTATACTGCCAATCGACTAGTTGAGCCCTGAGACAGCCCTCGAATCCTGGACTCTCCAGCCACAGGAAACAATCGCTCAGTGTCGATTCTCCTGAACTTCAGAGAGCTGAGCTCAGAGAAGGGTTCTCCATATTTATTTAGCATACCCTCGATACTTCACCAACATGTTGCTTTTCATTCAATTCCTGTCCGCAAGGATTTCACTGACTACTGCAATCCTTAAAGGGCCTCAACTGCCTTCACATTTACTTTCAATGCTTCTCCATCGGGTCTTCATTCTTCACCACTTTTGATTTCAAAACCCTGATCTTCAGACCTCTCCAGTGGACTCTCTCGCTCTCCACACACAGACACACCCAATCATGCCTGCCAACCCCTTCCCAAATTCCTGCAGGGACCCCTGCCCAGTCCACCAGTGGTAACTATGTCTCTCCCACCTCACCCCATCACTCTGGGCCCATCCATAACTTGCCCCCTTGCCTTCAAACCTTCTTACAGGTCATTACCACCCCCACCCTCCAAGTTTGACACGAAAATCATAAAGAATAGAAAGGGGCATGTGATGTGAGCAAGGAGGGTGTGAAAGTGAGTGAGGGAAGGGGAGGAGGGAAAGAAAAAGAGACAGAGAGTAAGACAGAGAGTGAGAAAGAAAGAGAAAAGAAAGAAAGAAAGAAAGTGATGGGGAAGAACGAGGAGGGATAGAGTGACAAGGGAGTACTGGGGAAAGGTATCAGCATCATTGTAGAGTGTGAGGCTAGCACATTGTGGAGTGAATGGCCGCTATAGAGGGATTCAGCGCTCAGTCACATTACCTGATGTCCTCCAGCAGCTCAGCCTCCTGCTGTTGTTTATTCTGCACTTTGCACAACTGCTCCGAGAAACTGGTCTTCACCTCCTGGCTCACTCGACCCTGAGGGTGGGGGGAGAAAGAGAGGCGATTATTCCAGCTCTGCTCCCACTGTCCTGCCCCCCACACCCCCGGGCTCTGCTCCTGGCTCACCTTCCGGGGGGGAGGCTGCATGGTGAGGCTCCTCTGCGCTCTCTGTGGGTCTGTGTGTCAGTGTGTGTCTGTCCCTGCACTCCGCTCTGTGTCTGACTCTCTGTCACCTGGGCTCTCTCTACCCCTGTCTCTCTCCCTGTCCCTTGCTCATTCCATCTCTCTCTGTCTCTCTCACTCTCTGTCTCTCTCACTCTCTGTCTCTTTCTCACTCTGACTCTCTCTCCCTGTTTTCTCTCTCTCTCTGTCTGCCTCTTTCTCACTCTCTCTCTCTGTCCCTTTCTCGCTGTCTCTCTCTCACTCGATCTCTCTCAGTTTTGTCCCTCTATATCCCTTTCTCACTCTCTATCTATCTGTCTCTCTCTCTCTCTCTCTTTCTCACTCTGTCTCTTTCTCACTCTGTCTCTCTCTCTCCCTGTTTTCTCTCTGTCTGTCTGACTCTCTCCGTCTGCCTCTTTCTCACTCTCTGTTTCTCGCTGTCTCTCACTGTCTCCCCTCTCTCTCTATCCCGTTCTCACTCTGTCTCTCTCAGTTTTCTCCCTCTCTATCCCTTTCTCACTCTCTCTATCCCTTTCTCACTCTCTCTATCTCTCTCTGTGAGTATTTCCCTGTCCCTGGGGCTCCGCATTCACCAGGAACCTCCCACCACGGAAGCGATTCCTTTAAAGGGCCGCCGCCGCCGGAGCGGGAGGGAGGGAGGGACCGGGGACCGAGAACAACATCAGCCAAGCCAGAGACGGAGCAGCTCACTGGCTATGGAGAGAGACAGAGTCCGGAGGGGGGGCACATTGGGGGGGGGGGAGAGGGGGGCACACTGGGGGGGGGCGAGGGGGGGCACACTGGGGGGGGAGCACACTGGGGGGGAGGGGGCACACGGGGGGGGGGGGCACACTGGGGGGGGGGGGCACACTGGGGGGGGGGAGGGAGGCACACTGGGGGGGAGGGGGGCACACTGGGGGGAGAGGGGGCACACTGGGGGGGGGAGGGAGGCACACTGGGGGGGAGGGGGGCACACTGGGGGGAGAGGGGGCACACTGGGGGGAGAGGGGGGCACACTGGGGGAGGGGCACACTGGGGGGGAGAGGGGGCACACTGGGGGGGAGGGGGGCACACTGGGGGGAGAGGGGGGGCACACTGGGGGGGAGGGGGGCACACTGGGGGGAGAGGGGGGCACACTGGGGGGAGAGGGGGGCACACTGGGGGGAGAGGGGGGCACACTGGGGGGAGAGGGGCACACTGGGGGAGAGGGGGGCTCACTGGGGGGAGAGGGGGGACACTGGGGGGATGAGGGGGGCACACTGGGGGGAGAGGGGGGCACACTGGGGTGAGAGGGCGGGCACACTGGGGGGAGAGGGAGGCACACTGGGGGGGAGAGGGGGGCCCACTGGGGAGTGAGGGGGGCACACTGGGGGAGAGGGCGGCACACTGGGGGGAGAGGGGGGCACACTGGGGGGAAAGGGGGGCACACTGGGGAGTGAGGGGGGCACACTGGGGGGAGAGGAGGGGCACACTGGGGGGAGAGGGGGGCACACTGGGGAGTGAGGGGGCACACTGGGGGGGAGGGGGGGCACACTGGGGGGAGAGGGGGGGCACACTGGGGGGAGAGGGGGGGCACACTGGGGGAGAGGAGGGGGCACACTGGGGGGAGAGGGGGGCACACTGGGGAGTGAGGGGGCACACTGCGGGGAGAGGGGGGCACACTGGGGGGAGAGGGGGGCACACTAGGGGGAAAGGGCACACTGGGGGGAGAGGGGGGCCCACTGGGGGGAGAGGGGGGCCACACTGGGGGAGAGGGGGGGCACACTGCGGGAGAGGGGGCACACTGGGGGGGCACACTGGGGGAGAGGGGGGGCACACTGGGGGAGAGGGGGGCCACACTGGAGGAGAGGCGGGGCCCACACTGGGGGAGAGGGGGGCACACACTGGGGGAGAGGGGGGCCACACTGGGGGGGGGGGGGCACACTGGGGGAGAGGGGGGGCACACTGGGGGAGAGGGGGGCCCACACTGGGGGAGAGGGGGGGCACACACTGGGGGAGAGGGGGGGCACACTGGGGTAGGGGGGGCCACACTGGGGGAGAGGGGGGGCACACTGGGGGAGAGGGGGGCCACACTGGGGGAGGGGGGCTCACACAGGGGGAGAAGGGGGTACACGGGGGGGAGGGGGCACAGGGGGGGAAGGGGGCACACTGAGGGGGAGCACACTAGGGGAGGGGGGCACACTGGGGGAGGGGGGAACACTGGGGGAGGGGGGCACACTGAGGGAGAGGGGGGCCACTGGGGGAGAGGGGAGCACACTGAGGGGGCTCACTGGGGTAGAGGGGGCACACTGAGGGAGAGGGGGCACACTGGGGGGGAACACACTGGGGGAGAGGGGGCACACTGGGGGGGAGGGGGCACACTGGGGGGAACACACTGGGGGAGAGGGGGGCACACTGAGGGGGGCACACTGAGGGGGGCACACTGGGGGTCAGCACACTGGGGGGAGGGACACATGGGGGGAGGGGGCACACTGAGGGGGAGCACACTGGGGAGAGGGGGCACACTGGGGGGGGGCACACTGGGGAGAGGGGGCACACTGGGGGGGGGGGTGGGGGCACACTGAAGGAGAGGGGGGCACACTGGGGGGGGGGGGTGGGGGCACACTGAAGGAGAGGGGGGCACACTGGGGGGGGAGAGGGGGGCACACTGGGGAGGGGCTCACACAGGGGGAGAAGGGGGTACACGGGGGGGAGGGGGCACAGGGGGGAAGGGGGCACACTGAGGGGAAGCACACTATGGGAGGGGGGCACACTGGGGGAGGGGGGAACACTGGGGGAGGGGGGCACACTGAGGGAGAGGGGGGCCACTGGGGGAGAGGGGAGCACACTGAGGGGGCACACTGGGGTAGAGGGGGCACACTGGGGTAGAGGGGGGCACACTGGGGGGGAGGGGGCACACTGGGGGGGGAACACACTGGGGGAGAGGGGGGCACACTGGGGGGGGCACACAGGGGGGCACACTGGGGGGGCACACTGGGGGGGCACACTGGGAGGGGGGCACACTGGGGGGGCACACTGAGGGGGGCACACTCGGGGGGGGCACACTGAGGGGGGCACACTGGGGGTCAGCACACTGGGGGGGAAGGGGGCACACTGGGGGGAGGGGCACACGGGGGGAGGGGGCACACTGGGGGGAGGGGGCACACTGGGGGGGCACTGGGGGTCAGCACACTGGGGGGGAAGGGGGCACACTGGGGGGAGGGGCACACGGGGGGAGGGGGGCACACTGAGGGGGAGCACACTGGGGGGGGGGGGGGGGGGCACACTGAAGGAGAGGGGAGCACACTGAGGGGGAGCACACTGGGGAGAGGGGGCACACTGGGGGGGGGGGTGGGGGCACACTGAAGGAGAGGGGGGCACACTGGGGGGGGTGGGGGCACACTGAAGGAGAGGGGGGCACACTGGGGGGGAGAGGGGGGCACACTGGGGGGGGCACACTGAAGGAGAGGGGGGCACACTGGGGGGGGAGAGGGGGGCACACTGGGGGGAGAGGGGGGCACACTGAGGGGGAGCACATTGGGGAGAGGGGGGCACACTGGGGGGGGGGGCACACTGGGGAGAGGGGGGCACACTGAGGGGGAGCACACTGGCGGAGGGAGGGAGGGGGCACACTGGGGGAGGAGAGCACACTGGGGGAGGGGAGCACACTGGGGGAGAGGGGGCACACTGGGGGAGAGAGGGCACACTGGGGGAGGGGGGGCACACGGGGGGAGAGGGGGCACACTGGGGGAGAGGGGGCGCGCTGGGGGGCGCACTGGGGGGGCGCACTGCGGAGGGGTGCACTGGGGGAGGGGCACACTGGGGGAGCGAGGGATGTGGCGCACTGGTGAGGAGGGGCACACTGGGGGAGGGGTCGCACTGGGGAGGGGGCACACTGGGGAGGGGGCACACTGGGGCGCGGGGCACACTGGGGGAGGGGCACACTGGGGGAGAGAGGGATGTGGCGCACTGGAGAGGAGGGGCACACTGGGGGAGGGGTCACACTGGGGAGGGGCACACTGGGGAGGGGGCACACTGGGGCGCGGGGCACACTGGGGGAGGGGGGAGAACACTGGGGGAGAGACACTGGGGGGAGAAACTGGGGAGACACTGGGGTGCAGGGGGACACAGGGGGAGGCACTGGGGGGAGAGAGAAACTGGGGGGAGAGACCTGGGGGAGAGGGGAGACCTGGGGGGAGAGACACTGGGGGTGAGTGAGACACTGGGGAGGGAGAGACCTGGTGGGAGAGACACTGGGGGGGGGGGGGGGGGAGAGAGACTCCGGGGGAGAGACACTGGGGGGAGAGAGACTCTGGGGGAGAGACACTGGGGGGGAGAGACACTGGGGTGGGGTGGGAGAGACCTGGGGGGAGAGACACTGGGGGAGAGAGGGGGGAGTGATCGGGAGAGGGAGATGGGCTGAGGGAGGGGAGGGTGGTGGGGAGAGGGGAGGGGAGTGTGGGAGAGGGGGGAGGGGAATGGGGGAGAGGGAGGGAGAGGGGAGTGGGGGAGAGGGACGCCGAGGATGGGTCGTGATAGAGGGAGGTGGGGTGAGGAATGGGTGGGTGGGCGACGGGTGGAAGGGGAGACGGAAGTGGACAGAGGGGCGAGTGGGTGGGGAGGGAGAGTTGTTGAGGGAGATAGGGAGGGGAGGGTGGGGAGAGGGAGGGGGTGAGGTGGATGGAGAGGGTGTTGGATGGAGGGTCAAAGAGAGAGGGAAGGAGATACTGACGGAGGGTGAGAGGAAGGGAGGGAAGAGAGATTGAGAAACAGGGCAGAAAGAATGAAGAGAGAGAGGGGGAGATGGAGAAAATGCCTCCACTTGTCTCTCTGTTACTCCTGTTTTCTCATTTATTCTCTTCTCTTGAATTTCTCCATCATTGTCCCCAGGCTGGGGGAATGAAAACAGAGAACATCACTTGAGGAATTACTGACCCCAAGCACAGCATTGACCCTGTCTGAACGGTCCTGTCAATGTGTCTGACCACTCACTGTGGTGTGTGCTGCACTGTGACTGTGGCCTGTTTACATTGGCCAAATAGACCGTTTGATGGGACCATCAATTCACTAGACACTAGACACTACAAGATTAATAACAGTGGTTTTAATCCACTTACAACAGAGCCAGCCTGTTCCGCGTTGAACTCTCGATGAACTGAACGACTGGCTCTGAGCATTGGTATTTATACAGCAGTCCAGGGGGAGGAGTCATGGGCGGAGCCAAGGGTGGAGCCCTCAACAAACGCCTAAGCATTCCCAGCACTACTCCCCCTAGTGGTCGGGCAACGCAACTGCGCTTACAAATGCATGGTCTCATGTATATACAATACAGTGTGAATTATGGAGTTACGTTCACCACATTCACCCCCTACAAAAAAAATCAAGTCCGGCGGGGGTGGTGGTTCATAAATTGAGTCTGTCCGGTGGTCGGACTGTCCGCTGCGATCTGCGGAGCACCGGGGTTGCAGCCTCTTGCGGTGGCTGGGCGGGTGTTGTGGGTTGGGGTACGATGGCGGACTCCAGGGAAGATCTGGTCCGAGCTCCATACCCGTCTGGTTCGACTGGGGACTGAGGGCGCTGGGGGTTAGCCGGTGTGGGCGCGCGGAACAGGTGGAGCGAGCTAGTGGGCTCAGTGGGCTCGGGAGCGCGAGGGGGCGGCTGGGTTGCGCGGAACCGATGCAGCGAGCTAGTGGGCTCGGGAGCCCGAGGGGGCGGCAGGATGGGGTGTAGGATGAGGGGTGCATCTGTAGTGATAGAGGGGATGCTGGACCCGGCGGGTGCAACGTCCCGGAGGGATACGGTGTCCTGACGGCCGTCAGGGAACTCGACGAAGGCGTACTGAGGGTTGGAGTGAAGCAGGCGCACCTTCTCAACAAGGGGGTCGGTTTTGTGCCCCCTGACGTGCTTCCTCAGGAGTACAGGGCCCGGTGTCTTCAGCCATGCCGGAAGTGAGACCCCTGTGGTAGTGCCCCTGTAAAAAATGAAGAGCCTCTCGTGAGGGGTCTGATTGGTCGCTGTGCATAAGAGGGACCAGATAGCGTGGAGCGCGTCTGGGAGGACTTCCTGCCAATGGGAGACTTGGAGATCCCTGGACCGGAGGGTCAGTAGGACGGTCTTCCAGACCGTTGCATTCTCCCTCTCCACCTGCCCGTTCCCCCAGGGTTGTAGCTGGTAGTCCTGCTCGAGGCAATGCCCTTGTCGAGCAGGTACTGATGCAGCTCGCCGCTCATAAAGGACGAACCCCGGTCACTGGGCACGTAGCTGGGAAAACCGAACAGGGTGAAGACACTATGCAGGGCCCTAATGACTGTGTGGGAGGTCATATCGGGGCACGGGATAGCAAATGGGAAGCGGGAGAACTCATTTATGACGTTTAAGAAGTAAACGTTCCTGTTAGTTGAGGGGAGTGGCCCTTTGAAATCGATCGTGAGGCGTTCAAAGGGCCTAGAAGCCTTGATGAGGTGGGCCCTGTCTGGTCTATAGAAGTGTGGTTTGCACTCCGCACAGATCGGGCAGTCCCTGGTGACTGCTTTTACCTCCTCGTTGGAGAAAGGCTGGTTTTGGGCTCTGTTGTAGTGGGCGACCCGGGTGACCCCCAGGTGGCAGAGGTCGTTGTGGATGACTTTCAGGCGGTCGATCTGCGCGCTGGCGCATGTCCCGCGGGATAGGGCATCTGGGGGCTCGTTGAGCTTCCCCGGTCGATATTTAATATCGTAGCTATAGGTGGAGAGTTCAATCCTCCACCGCAGGATTTTATCGTTTTTAATTTTGCCCCTTTGCGAGTTGTCAAACATAAAGGCAACCGATCTTTGGTCGGTGATGAGGGTGAACCTCCTACCTGCGAGGTAGTGCCTCCAGTGACGAATAGCCTACACAATGGCTTGTGCTTCTTTTTCGACTGCCGAGTGTCGGAGTTCCGAAGCGGAGAGGGTACGGGAGAAAAATGCAATTGGCCTTCCTGCCTGATTTAAGGTGGCTGCTAGAGCTACCTCTGAGGCGTCGCTCTCAACCTGAAATGGAGTGGATTCATCCACCGCCCGCATGGCCGCCTTGGCGATGTCCTCCTTGATGCAGTTGAAGGCCTGGCGCGCCTCAGCTGACAGGGGAAATAGTGTGGCCTTAAAGAGTGGGCGGGCTTTGTCCGCATATTGAGGGGCCCACTGGGCGTAGTAGGAAAAGAAACCCAAGCACCGTTTGAGGGCCTTGGGATAATGAGGGAGGGGGAGTTCTAAGAGGGGGCGCATACGGTCCGGGTCTGGGCCCAGGACTCCGTTTTCCACGACATAGACGAGGATGGCTAGCCTGGTTGTGCGGAAAACGCATTTCTCCTTATTATAAGTGACGTTTAATTTCTGAGCCGTCTGGAGAAAACGGTAGAGGTTGGCGTCGTGGTCCTGCTGGTCATAGCCGCAGATGGTGACATTGTCCAAGTACGGAACGTGGCCCGCAGCCCGTACTGGTCCACCATTCGGTCCATTGCTCGTTGGAACACCAAAACTCCGTTAGTGACGCCGAAGGGGACCTGAAGGAAATGGAAGAAGCGGCCATCGGCCTCGAATGCCGTGTAGTGGCGGTCCTCCGGGCGGATTGGGAGCTGGTGGTATGCAGACTTCAGATCCACCGTGGAAAAGAGCCGGTACTGGGCGATCTGATTTACCATGTCTGCAATCCTGGGGAGGGGATATGCGTCCAGGAGCGTAAATCTATTTATGGTCTGACTATAGTCGACAACCGTTGTCGTGAACCCCAATTCAATGAATTCGGGCTGGTAGATGATAATGGGAGTGGGACTAATTGGCTGGCTCTTTCAAAGGGCAGGCACATCATTGTATGATGTTATGAAGGATGACCGAACCATCAAAGAAACCCTACCAGTGCACACCAATGACCAGAAAGATGACCTTCCATTTCACTTACTCTACACCAGTGTTGTCCAACAGATATTGTTGACTCATCACAAGCATTGCTATGGTGATCCTGTTTTAACCACAAGCATTAATTTTAGTTGAAAACCACTTGCACACAATACAGGTAAATCTACTTTCCATGTGTATCTTTGCTGAACAAATATCTCTCCCCATTCAGTTACTAGCGAAGCAAAGATCTCGCAGCGATCAGAAAACATTCGCACACTTTGCTTTTCATTTTGACGTTGAAATGAACAAAGGCAAAATAGGTGAAAAGATCACACAAACACGCCATGGGAATATAAGGATTGATATCACGTGTCTAACAAAACAAATCAGGAATGGAACTAAACACATCTGGAATTTTCCCAAGTGTTCCCAACGAGCCACATCAGGATGGCGACTGTGACATCGAAACACACACTCGAATGTTGAGGGGTTGCCAACCCTCCAGGATTGGCCTGGAGTCTCCGGGAATTGAAGATCATTCTCCAGGACTCTGCTGTGGGCGACCCTGGAGACAAATCATCGGGGCATTAGAAAGGATTCTTCCTTCATGTTAGTCACAGAGTTTTACAGCACAGAAAGAGACCCTTTGGCCCATTCTGTCTGTGCCGGCCACCAAGCATCTATCTATTCTTCTTTGAATGTTCTTTGAGCATTTCTCATTGCCAGAGATAAGAAAATAGAAAATCAGAAGAAAGGCTGTTTGGTTGACAAGTCGAGCATCATCCAATTTGCTAATTTTACGGGCCAGGTTTTAAAAACTCCAAAGTGTATTATGGAGTTCACCTGACATATAACATTTTGTTGAATTTGGCTAAGATGTGCACAAGAGCCTTCCCTTCAGCTGTGATTCAACAGTCTTCCCAGACACTTTAATCAAAATAAGCTTCATTCTAAGAACTTAGTTAACATTTATTTATGAACAAACGCAATAATTTCTTTCAATTACAAACATAAAGGTACCCCACAGCTACATTAATCTATGTATAACACTTAATGAATTCCCTCTTAACTGTTCAAATTCAAAAACAAAATCCCATAAATCAAAAAACCCTTTTCAAGGGCGTGTCCCAGCAATCTGCATTCTCACTTGAATAAGACTGGCTTTTCCTGAGATTCTGACCCCGTCTCACCAGCAGGTTTAAACCCTTCTGGAAAGCAAACTATATCTTTTAAGTTACCAAAACAGCAGGGTAGCTATAATCAATGTTTTTTTTTACTGGAACAGATATTTAAAATGAAAATAGAGAGAGAGAGACAGGCCAAAACACTTCTGTTCTCTGTCTGAGTCCACAACAGCCAAATGTGAAAGCGAAACCAAAACTAGCTCACTGAGCCACAGCCCAGCTCCACCTACACAATGACATCACTGAAGCCATGTGATAAGACAAAAGCCTTTCTTAAAGGGACACTCCCGTGACACTAATGAGTATTGCTGCTTTCCAATTGGTGTAGAAAGGCAGCCCCTCGGGGTCAATACGATCATAACTGATCAGATTGTAGCCTCAACTCCACATTCTGCCTGCTCCTGATAACGTTTGCTTCCCTTGCTAGTCTAGAATTCAATTATATTCAATGGCCCTGCCTCCGCCATCACTGGGCAAGCGAGTTCCAAAGATTCACATCCCTCTGAGGGAAAGGAATTCTTCTCACCTCTGTCTTAAATGGCAATCCTCCTATTTTTGAACCGTGACCCCTAGTTCCAGTCTCTCCCACAAGGGAAAATGTCCATTCAGCAACCACCCTGTCAAGCCCCCCTCAGGATATTATGTTTCAATAAGAGCACCTCTCATTCTTCTAAACTCGAATCGATACAGGCCCAGCCTGTCCAACCTTTCCTTGTAAACGCCCCCATCCCAGATTCAGTATAGAGATCCTTTCCTGAACTACTTCTGATGCGTTTATATCCCTTTTCTGAAATAAGGTGACCTAAACCGTACACAGTACTCTCGGCGTGGTCTCACCAATGCCCTGCACAACTGTAGCAAAATATCCCCACTTTTATATTCCATTCCGCTTGCAATAAATAACACCATTCTATGGGTGGATGTGTTGGCCAGTAGATGGCTATGAAGAGAGACTGGTTAGGCTAAGGTTATTTTCCTTAGAGAAGGCTGATTGAGGTGTACAAGATAATATAATCATCTTTATTGTCACAAGTAGGCTTACATTAACACTGCAATGAAGTTACTCTGAAAAGCCCCTAGTCGCCACATTCCAGCACCTGTTCGGGTACACAGAGGGAGAATTCAGAATGTCCAATTCACCTAACAGCACGTCTTTCGGGACTTGTGGGGGAAACTGGAGCACCCGGAGGAAACCCACGCAGACATGGGGAGAACGTGCAGACTCCACACAGACAGTGACCCAAGCCGGTAATCGAACCTGGGACCCTGGAGCTGTGAAGCCACAGTGCTAACCACTGTACTATCGTGTCGCAAAATAAGGTAGATGGGAAGAAACATTTCCCCTTAGTAGAAGGGGGTCAATGACCAGCAGTCATAGATTTAAAATGAACTGAAAATCGTTTATTCTCACAAGTAGGCTTCAAATGAAGTTACTGTGAAAAAACCCTCGTCGCCACATTCCGGTGCCTGTTCAGGGAGGCTGGTAGGGTCAGGGCAGGAGTTTTAAAGTAGGTTTGAGGAAAAGGTTTTTTCATCCAGAAGGTGGTAGGACTCTGAAACTCACTGCCTAAATAGGTGCTTGGTGGCTGGTGCAGCCACAATGGCCGAAGTGCCTCTTTCTGAGTTGTGAAACTCTCTGACTCTATGGCTGGCACATGGGGCAATTTGAGATAATACCTTCAGGAACACATTTAATCACAGTTGGCAACATTAACCATGACTCCACTACATTGTTCAGTTTTACTGCCTGAATGGGGGGGTTCAGCGATGATACCTCTTAAAACTGAATAGTTAGCATGCCACTAGAGTAGTTTTACATAAGTTATTTTATTAAGGATTGATATGAATTATAGGACTGAGTAATCATTATTAACCATTAAACATGTATTTTAGGACATAGCAGTAATAAGTAATCAAATGGGATTTAGGATAGCGAACTTGACCAAAAAGACGTTACTTCTGACATCTTGGGCGAAATTCTCCCCTACCGGGGGGGGGGGGGGGATCCCGGCGTAACGGAGTGGCGCCAATCACTCCGGTATCAGGCCTCCCCAAAGGTGTGGAATTCTCCGCACCTTTAGGGGCTAGGCCCTCGCCAGAGTGGCTCCCACTCCACCGATGGCGGCAAAACTGGCACCAACGGACTTTGGCGCTATGCCGCCTGGCATCGGGGCTGGCCGAAAGGCCTTCACGGTCCGCGCATGCGCCGGAGCGTCAGCAGCCGCTGACGTCACCACCGGCACATGCGCGGTGGGGGGGTCTCTTCCGCCTCCACCATGGTGGAGGCCGTGGCGGCGGCGGAAGAAAAAGAGTGCCCCCACGGCACTGGCCCGCCCGCCGATCGGTGGGCCCTGATCGCGGGCCAGGCCACCGTGGGGGCACCACCCGGGGTCCGATCGCCCCACGCCCCCCCCAGGACTCTGGGGGCCCGCTCACGCCGCCAATCCCGCCGGCACAGAGGTGGTTTAAACCACGTCGGCGGGAGAGGCCTGTCAGCGGCGGACTTCGGCCCATTGCGGGCCGGAAAATCGCCGGGGGGGGCACGCCAATCGGCGCGTGGGGCACGCCGATCGATGGGGCGTGATTCCCGCTCCCGCCGATTCCCGGGTGGCAGAGGCGGGATTTACGCCGGACCCGGGCGATTTCCCGACCCTGCGAGGTCGGAGAATTGCGCCCCTTGGGCGCAATTCTCCGGACTTACGAAAAATCGGAGAATAGCGGGCGGCGTATATTTTTACGGACACGCTGGTCCGACGCCCTCTCGCTATTCTCCCCCCCCACGCCCGCCGCCCGACACGGATCGCTGCTCGCCGTTTTTTTACGGCGAGCAGCGATTCTCCCCTGGCCGATGGGCCGATTTCCAAGGCCATGACGGCCGTTTTTATGAACGTAAAACACACCTGGTCCGACCGTTCGTAAAAACGGCCGTAAAGTCCCGATCTGGGGAACCATGGCACCGATTGGCACGGCCGTGCCACGGGTGCCATGGGCCCGCGGTCGGTTGGCACCGATCGCGGGCAGCGGGTACTTACCCCGCGCACTCTTTCTCCCTCCGCCGCTCCGCTGGATCCATTCGCGGGGCGGCTGAGGGGCATACCGGCCCGCGCATGCGCGGGTTTTCACGCATATGCGTGATGACGTCATCCGCGCATACGCGGGTTGGAGTCGTCCAATCCGCGCATGCGCGGCTGACGTCATCTGACGCGTCAGCCGTTGCTAACTTTGGCTAGCGGGATTATCAAAATTCGTTAAACCCACGGATGCCGGAGTTCACGGCCGTGCGATGCTAGCCCCGACCGGGGAGCAGAATCGGTTCCCGGTCGGGGGGCGGAGGCTGGCGTCAAACGCGCCCGTTTTTGACGCCAGCTTCCCGATTTTTCGTAACTCGGGAGAATCGCGCCCCTTGTCTTTGTGAAACAATTCAGGGTGCTGGTTCTGTTGTTCTGTTTCTCAAAAACAGTCAGCACAGGCTGCTGGGATTGTACACAGCTGTCAGGATGAGGATCAATCATGCGCTGCTTGCGATTCTATTGGCTGAAGTTTAAACAATGCTTGCAATTTCATTGGATATGTTTAAAAGTAGCAGCTTCAGGGATTGGATCGTGTCCAACTGGGGTGGGCTATTGATTTTTGAACGTTGTATAAGTACCGTGTTCTGGTCTTTGTTCGGTAGAACGGGTCTTGGCAGATATCCAGTCTGTTCTCCTGTGTACACGTACCAAGCTTGATTAAATAGCCATCTTGTCCAGGTTGTCATGGTTGTTCCTCACTGTAGTGAGCTGAGCCACAGGGAATAACCCCACGTGGAAACTGACCCAATACACAGGTCTTGAAACCGCTCCTACATCACTGCCTTCTGGGCAACTAGCAGGAGGGATAAATATTCCCATGCCAATATTTCACACACGCACCCAAGGACGCAATTGGCATCAGCGGTGCTTCGGCTAAGCAGAAAACTTACAACATGTAATGTTACAGAGACGTAGAAACATAGAAAATAGGAGCAGGAGGAGGCCATTCAGCCCTTCAAGCCCGCTCCACCATTCATTATGATCATGGCTGATCATCCAACTCAATAGCCTGATCCTGCGTTGCCCCCATATCCTTTTGGCCCCCTTAGCTCTAAGTGCTATATCTAACTGCCTCTTGAAAAAATACATGTTTTGGCCTCAAGTACCTCCTGTGGTAACAAATTCCACAGCCTCACCGCTCTCTGGGTGAAGAAATTTCTCCTCATCTCAGTCCTAAAAAGTTCACCCATACCCTGAGACTGTGACCCCTGGTTCTGGAACATCTTCCTGCATCTACCTTGTCTAGTCCTGTTAGAATTTTATATTTGATATTCCCCTCCATTCTTCTAAACTCCAGTGAATACAATCCTAACCCATTCAATCTCTCCTCATACGTCAGTCCCGCCATCCAGGAATCAGTCTGGTAAACCTTCGCTGCACTCCCTCGAGAGCAACAACACTTGTCCTCAGCTAAGGAGAGCAAAACCGCACACAATATTCCAGGTGCAGTTTCACCAATTGTAGCAAGACATCCGTGCTCCTGCACTCGAATCCTCTCGCTGTGAAGGCCAACAGGCCTTCTTCACCGCCTGCTGCACCTGCGTGCTTACCTTCAGCGACTGGCGCATGATGTCTCGTTGCACATTCCCCGCTCCTAATTTATGGCCATTCAGATAATAATCTGCCTTCCCCTTTTTGCTACCAAAGTGGATAAACTCACATTCATCCACATTAAACTGCATCTGCCATACATTTGCCCACTCACTCAGCCTGTCCAAATGACACTGAAGGATCTCTGCATCCTCCTCACAGCTCACCCTCCCACCCAAGCTTTGCGTCAGATCACTACCCAGTGAACCATGGAGGATATGGATGTTAGATGTGGATGGTAATGGCTAAATCCAGTATCTCCTCCATTGGGATCCTTGCCCCTGTGGTGTCAGTAGTCCAGAGAGAAGAGCAACAAAGTTCCATTCTGCGTTCTTTGCCAACATTCCCACTTCACACCGAGGACTCTCCGCATTTCTCACAGACCAGGGGCGGGATTCTCCGACTCCCCCCGCCAGGTCAAGAGAATCGTCCGGGACCGGCGTCAATCCCGCCCCCGCCGTGTCCCGAATTCTCCGCCACCCGGGATTCGGCGGGGCGGGAATCTCGCCGTGCCGGTCGGCGGGCCCCCCCCCCCGCGGCGATTCTCCAGCCTGCGATGGGCTGAAGTCCCACCGCTGACAAGCCACTCCCACCGGCGTGGATTAAACCGCCTACCTTACCAGCGGGAGCAGGCGGCGCGAGCGGCCTCCGGGGTCCTGGGGGAGGGGGCGCGGGCCGATCTGACCGCAGGGGGTGCCCCCACGGTGGCTTGGCCCGCGTTCAGGGCCCACCGATCGGCGGGTGGGCCTGTGCCGTGGGGGCAAACTTTTTCTTCCGCCTTCGTCATGGTCTTCACCTTGTCGGAGGCGGAAGAGACCCCCCTCCCCTGCTCATGCACCGGTATGACGTCAGCAGCCGCTGACACTCCGGCACATACGGGACTTACGCTGGCCGGCAAAGTCCTTTCAGCCCCAGCTGGCGTTGCGCCAAAGGCCATTCAATGTGAGGGCTTGGCCCCTAAAGGTGCGGAGACGTCAGCACCTTTGGGGCGGCCCGACGCCGGAGTGGTTCACGCCACTCCAACAAGCCAGGACCCCCTGCCCCGCCGGGTAGGGGGAAATCCCGGCCCAGTTCTCCCCTCCTGTTAGTTGTCCAGCTACCAATTTAAGAACACACTGTGATGCACCCTGCAGTCGAATAACCTGCTGTTGTTTGCTGTCATGGCTGACAAAGAAAGAATATTCACATTATGTGGGGAACTGCAGTTGCTGCAGAAACCACCACCCCCACCCCCACCATGACCTTCCCACATATTGACCCAGAGGAGGAAGTAAAACTGCCACAAATTACAGTTCTAATGGTTCAGGGTCACGTCTGCTTTCATGGATTAATATTGCAGTGATGGTTTTCTTTCAATAACTCTGTGCGGTGCCAAGTCATTAAAAATAGAACAATTTCCCCCACATTATCAGACTTTTACCGTCAGCTGCAGCCTACAAGAGAGCTCAGTTGAGGGAGTGCTGCACTGTCAGAGGGTCAGTACTGAGGGAGTGCTGCACTCTCAGAGAGTCAGTACTGAGGGAGTGCCATACTGTCAGAGGGGCAGTGCTGAGGGAGTGCAGCACTGTCAGAGGGTCAGTACTGAGGGAGTGCTGCACTGTCAGAGGGTCAGTACTGAGGGAGTGCTGAACTGTCAGAGGGTCAGTACTGAGGGAGTGCTGAACTGTCAGAGGGACAGTACTGAGGGAGTGCTGCACTGTCAGAGGGACAGTACTGAGGGAGTGCTGCACTGTCAGAGGGTCAGTACTGAGGGAGTGCTGCACTGTCAGAGGGTCAGTACTGAGGGAGTGCTGCACTGTCAGAGGGTCAGTACTGAGGGAGTGCTGAACTGTCAGAGGGTCAGTACTGAGGCAGTGCTGCACTGTCAGAGGGTCAGTACTGAGGGAGTGCTGCACTGTCCGAGGGTCAGTACGGAGGGAGCGCTGCACTGTCAGAGGGTCAGTACTGAGGGAGCGCTGCACTGTCAGAGGGTCAGTACTGAGGGAGTGCTGCACTGTCAGAGGGTCAGTACTGAGGGAGTGCTGCATTGTCAGAGGGTCAATACTGAGGGAGAGCTGCACTGTCAGAGGGTCAGTACTGAGGGAGTGCTGCATTGTCATAGGGTCAGCACTGAGGGAGCGCTGCACTGTCAGAGGGTCAGTACTGAGGGAGCGCTGCACTGTCAGAGGGTCAGTACTGAGGGAGTGCTGCACTGTCAGAGGGTCAGTACTGAGGGAGTGCTGCATTGTCAGAGGGTCAGTACTGAGGGAGTGCTGTATTGTCAGAGGGTCAGTACTGAGGGAGAGCTGCACTGTCAGAGGGTCAGTACTGAGGGAGTGCTGCATTGTCAGAGGGTCAGCACTGAGGGAGCGCTGCACTGTCAGAGGGTCAGTACTGAGGGAGCGCTGCACTGTCAGAGGGTCAGTACTGAGGGAGTGCTGCACTGTCAGAGGGTCAGTACTGAGGGAGTGCTGCACTGTCAGAGGGTCAGTACTGAGGGAGTGCTGCACTGTCAGAGGGTCAGTACTGAGGGAGTGCCGCACTGTCAGAGGGTCAGTACTGAGGGAGTGCTGCACTGTCAGAGGGTCAGTACTGAGGGAGCGCTGCACTGTCAGAGGGTCAGTACTGAGGGAGTGCCGCACTGTCAGAGGGTCAGTACTGAGGGAGTGCTGCACTGTCAGAGGGTCAGTACTGAGGGAGTGCTGCACTGTCAGAGGGTCAGTACTGAGGGAGTGCTGCACTGTCAGAGGGGCTGTACTGAGGGAGTGCCGCACTGTCAGAGGGTCAGTACTGAGGGAGTGCTGCAGTTTATGATCTAATAGTGAGGAACTTCAATGTATTGGGACTGAGTTTCTCTCTCCCACGATGGAAATGCCGCTGGTTCTGATCCAGGAGCTGCATTAAATGTTGGCTGGGGTTATTTCTGAATCTCAGAAAGAGTCAATTATGTACGAGGACATTGTTTTAAACCAAACAATTCTGGCAGTTTGGCTCGAGAGCAGCAACAGCTCAGATCACATTGGGAATGAAACCTGTGTAATTTATCTTTCCAAGGAGTGTTTCATTCCGTGCAATCCAGGCTCCCTGAAATGAAGCTTCTCCCTGTTAAATGATAAACTGCAGTCCTTGATTTGAAATTTCTCTGGAAAAGCAGAGAACCTGCATTTCAGTAGCACCTTTCAAAACTTTAGTGAGGGCCACGAAGAATCCAACACGAGTTGTAGAATAGAAAGGAATAACATTTATTTACAATAAGATAAGCAGCAGTAACTCCCTTGCTGCACACTCCTGTCTAGCTGGTTCCAGGGACTCTGCTAATGATTTATCCGCCTCCCCCCCCCCCCCCCCCACTCATTGGGGAAGCTCGTACTCCCACAGGATTGTGGGATTGCCGTTAGTCCCCAGCCAGTGGTAAGTAGGCAGGTTATAACAAAAACCTAGGCCTGTTCCAATGTGCTTTCCAGTCAATGAAACCTAGTGCCTGTTATAGTGTGGGGTGTGCGGAAGCCCGATTTTATTCACAACAGGATCCCACAAACAGCAATGAGATGTGTCCGACCAGCTGAACGATTCAGGGATATGTGTTGGTCAGGACACCTGGGTCAAGTGGGGCGACCTGGGGGGCAGTGGGGGTGATGGGGTGGTGGTGTGAGACAAGGGAGGGGGAGGAGTGGGGGGTGGTCGGTGGGGCATGCGGGGGGGGGGGGGGGGGGTGGGAGGAGGTTGTTGGGGGGTAGTTGTTGGGATGGGGGTGTTGAGAGGGTGGTTAGCACTGCTGCCTCACGGCGCCGAGGACCCGGGTTCGATTCCCAGCTTGGATCACTGTCTGCGTGGAGTTTGCACGTCCTCCCTGTGTCTGCGTGGGTTTCCTCCGGATGCTCCGGTTTCCTCCCACAAGTCCCGAAAGATGTGCTTGTTTGGTGAATTGGACATTCTGAATTCTCCCTCTGTGTACCCGAGCAGTGTGGTGACTAGGGGATTTCCACAGTAACTTCATTGCAGTGTCAATGTAGGCCTACTTGTGACAATAATAAAGATTATTATTATTATTGAATTAGTCTGCCCTGGTTCTGTTGAATTACAGGGGGCACTAAGTGAGCAGCCAGTGTCTGATCCTCCATTCGCACATCCTGCTGCCCATCCTCCCTCCGTGAATTCTCCTGCCCACGCCCTAACTCACACCAAGCCCCCTTTACCCATCGCCCTTACGCTCACTGACCTATATTGACCGAGTGTCCTCATCTAAGATCTAAGATCGATTCTAAGATCGGTCGTAGATCAGAGTTGAGCTGAACCCTCTGCCTCCCAAACTTGCCCCTTCGAGACGGAACACAATTGAGGATGATCACTGATGCCACAAGACAGCAGGAGCTTTCCTTCTCGCCACACACGGTCAAACACTGTGTGCCCTTCTTCTCACACACAGGTCACGTTAGTGTATATTAAACCTATTAAGAGCGCTGAAACTATCACAGGCAGTTCGTCAGACCCTTTTAGGAGAAAGTAAATCATCCCAGTTACACAGCCAGCCGTTAAAACACACCCATTTCAGCAAAATCCTCTCATTCTGGAACATATTCACACTCGCAGGTCTGCCAACAATTCTCTGTCCCAACGTGGGTTTAACTGACCCGTCCCAGCCTGATGAGAGATGGTTTAACGCAAGGATCTTGCTGACGTGGGGTTTCCTGTGTTTTTCCTCAGCCTCCAAGCAAGGGGAGCATAACCTTCTCTTACTTTATCTGCGAAACTGATTAACTAATTGACTAATTAAATAAAGAAGGATGGACAGAAATGGCACGGCTGGTGGTGTGCAGCGCGCGAGAAGCTGAGGAATACACTTCAATCCCGCACCGCCATATCCGCTGCAGAAAGTGTTGTTGAGCCTGGAGCCTGAGCTGTGCAGACCATGGTGGGGCGTCAGGGAGGGGGAGAGTCACACAGACACTTTATCCCAGGAGGCAGACGTTCCCCTTAGATTCGGCAGAACTTCAGATTTGGTCACTCGTACAGCGACCGCGAGTCAGGCAGGTATGGGAAACCGGCGCGTAGTTGTTATGTTCCAGTGCACGGACAATGATTAACTCAGTACATCAAAGAACATCTTGTTCCAGACGAGTCAAATGTATTATTGCATAACAAGCTGTGGGTTGGAAACTAATACTAACAACTGGAACAATCACAAACACAAGTAACCACGACGACCTCTCTCACAGACTCCCCCTAGGTTGCAGTGTCGCATGCTTTAACTTGCCTACCACCTAGTGGTCGGAGGTCAAACATATTTCCATGTACAACTGCTTATGCATATCACTACATCCCCTTTCCTTGAGATTTTGAACAAAAACATATGTACACCATTTCAATAAATATTATATATGATTTGCAGAGCACAATAATTTATATCATGTACAGCTATATTGTCCAATTACAGATTCAGTTTTTCAAGTTTCTTTCTATGCCTTGTTGATCTTAGCTTTGGTAGATCTGAAGAATTTGATTGTCAGTGTTGGATTTCTGTAGGTGCAATTGGAATGACCGTATCACTGTTCGGAACTTCAGACTGTACAATGATATTTGATTCTTCCTCTGGTTGTGTTAGTTTTGAAGAATACAAGTTTTCATAGACATCGTCTGCTTGCAGTTGAGTAACAGGTTGTTTAACTTTCAGGAGTGCCTGTCTGTTCCTCCTTCGTACCTGTCCTTGCTTCGTGATTACAGTGTAAGAGCTCGGACCTATTTTCTGTAATACTGTTGCACATTTTGACCAACCATCAGGATCCTCTACCCTCACTGCATCGTTTGGATTTAAAGGTTTCAGAGACCTGGTTGACTTGTCATAGTAACTTTGACAAAGGGTCATCTGGAGTCGAAACATTAGCTCTTTTCTCTCCCTATAGATGCTGCCAGACCTGCTGATATTTTCCAGCATTTTATCTTTTTGTCATAGTAACTCTTCTTATTCTTCTTGTGAGATTGCAGCTAATTCCGTATCTTTTGATTTACTTGCTGTTTGTTACGGCATGGCAGAGTTAATCGTAGCTTTCAACTCATTAACAGTTCTGATGGCGACAAACCACTACTTAAAGGTGATGCTCGATAGCTGAGCAATGCTAAATATGGATCACCTTGACTGTCCATGGATTTTGTTGAGTGGCTGTTTGACTATCTGCACACCTTTTTCCGCTTTGCCATTAGACTGAGAATACAAATGGACTCAATGTGACATGTCTGAAGTCATAATGCTGTGTAAGTGCCTTCCACTCATGACGACCTGAGGAAGGCCGTGATGTGCAAATATTGCTTTTTTGTGCATAATAACACAATTGGCTGACAAGCTTGACAACTGTGTTACTTCAGGATAGTTTGAATAGTAGTCGACTATTAGCAAATATTCTTTACCTTCAAGGTAGAATCAGTCAATCCCCACCTCTTACCGAGGAACTGACACAATTCTGCCCATCTCCATCGGTTCCTTTGCCTGTCAATATTGGTATTGTTAACAAGTGTTACACTTTCCACCATTGACTGTTTATCTTTATATTCATGACCAATATAGCGTAACTTCTTTTGCATTTCTCGATTCCAAGGTGACCCTCATGAATCTTTTGCAGTATTTCATTGCTCTGTTGTCTTAGTGACAAACCATTTGCTCTGATCGTATATTATGATACTTGGAAGATGAACATTTCGGCCATCCATTGTTGAGATTGTGTATCACCATTTGCAATGTTCCATCTTTCTCTGTTTCTGCAACAATCAGTTTTGACTTTGCGTCTGACACTGGTAGTGTCTCTGTGATAATATCCACATGAACTTGCACATCCTCTCCCATGGAATTGTCATTCAGTGCTGCTGTAGCTCTGGATAGCGCATCGGGTACTACAATGTGCTTGCCCGGTGTATAGATCAAGTCAAAGTCATATCTCTGAAGTTTCATCATCATCATCCTTTGGATGTGAGTTAACATCTCACTAAGGTTTTTCTTGACTATGGCCAACGGTCTGTGATCTGTCTCTACACTAAAAGTAGGTAGGCCATATATGTAACTGTCGAATGTCTCTAATCCATTGACTAATCCTAGATATTCCTTTTCAATTTGAGCATTGCGACATTCAGAATCTGTCATTGATCTGGATGTGTATGCTACTGGTCTCCATTCACTGCCATTTTCCTCAGCAGCAAAACTGCACCTTAACCATCCTTCGATGCGCCTGTCGAAATCTTGGTCAGGTCAAAGAATGTTCGAACTGGAGTTGTCGTTCAAGCTGTTTTTAGTGTGATCCAGGCTTGCTCGTGCTTGTCTGCCCAAGTGGAGTTATTCACTTTTTCTGGAACTTCTCTGAGACATGCTGTGCTTGCCGAGCGGTTTGGAATAAATTTACCAATAAAACTAATCATGCCGAGTACTCTCAGTACGCCCTTTTGGTCTGTTGGTCGAAGCATATGGAGCTTGCACATTCTCCCCATGCCTGCGCGGGTCTCACCCACACAAGCCAAAGATGCGCAGGGTAGGGAGGGGGAATGTTGGGGAGAACTGTGCCCGTGAGGCCCTGTGAGGGTCAGGCACATAATCCTGGTGGAGTTGAGAGGGACAGTGTGAGTGGGGAGGGTGTGAGCCTTAATGGAGAGACACTCACTGAGGTGGAGGTGCATGGGTGGAGGTCCAAGAGGAGTCGAGGGCTGAAGGATAGGCCCCCTCAGGAATCCTCGCACCTCTCTTTGATGTCCTGCTCTTTTCAGTGCATTGTTCTGGAGAATCACGCAGCCTGTTGCATTGCCATTTATACGACTTGTGATAGAGCGTGGCCAGATCCGACGCCTTGCAGAGGAGGGGGAGCCTGGGCCCATAGCTGTACAGGGAGCAGCAACACAGAAGGAACAGCCCCATTTGAGACTGTACCAATAAAGGGTATTCCGAAATTTTTTGCTAAGCTTCCGCCCTTGGTGTCTCCCATTTGAGACGGAGATGAGGAGAAATGTTTTCTCTCAGAGGGGGGTGAGTCTCTGGAACTCTCTTCCCTCAAAAGGCAGTGGAAGCGGATTCCTGGAATATTTTTCCAGCAGAGCTAATTTGATTAACAAGGGGGTGAAAGGTTAATGGGGGTCGGCAGGAATGTGGGGTTGAGATTACAATCGGACCAGCCTATTGAATGGTGGAGCAGGCTCGAGGGGCCGAGTGGCCTGACCCTGCTCCTAATCCATCTGTACATAAATTTAATCCCTCCATTGCCCCATCCCTACCTCCTCCAGCCCCACAAACCTCCGAGATCTCTGCACTCCTCCAGTTTTGAACTTCGAACATCGCTGATTTTTAACTGCTCCACTTTTGTGGCCATGCCTTCAGCTGCCTGGGTCCTAAGGCCTGAAACCCCCCTCCCTAAACCCCTCATCCGATTCCCTACATCTCTCCCCTCCTTCAAGCCGCTCCTTGAAACCTTTGACCAGGTCATCGGAACAAACATATCTCCGAATGTGACTGTGTCAAATACTCATGCAAAGCATCTTGGGATGTTTTACTGTGTTGACGGTGCTATATAGATTCAGGCCATTCTATCCCTCAGTCTCTGAGCTAATTAGAACCAGTACAGTTACAGGACTTGTACCAGAGATAATCCAGGTATAATCCAGTGCGGTTCTGCCTATTTATTTCAAGGACTTTCATGGAATGTGTGCATATTAATCCCACATTTGTTGCCCATCCCGAATTGCCCTTGAATTGAGTGGCTTGCTCGGCCATTTCAGAGGGCATTTAAGAGCCAACCACATTGCTGTGGGTCTGGGAGTCACATGTAGGCCAGACCGGGTAAGGACGGCAGATTTCCTTCCCTAAAGGACATCAGCGAAACAGGTGGGTTTTTAGAACGACCAGCCAGAACTCTCATGGCTGTTATTACTGAGGTTAACTTTTAACTCCAGATTTATTAATTGCTGTTTAAATTCTACCCGCCGTTGTGGGTTGGATTTGACAGGTCTGCTGGCCTTTGTAGGGATCTTGCCAAGTGTAATATCTTCTTGCAGTACCCGGAGTTGGATGGAGTTGCTTTGACTCGGGGATAGAATTCCTGCCTCCGGGTCAGGTTGGTTGGATTTGGGATCCTCCTCCAGACTGCAATGGTAACCAGAGCACTGACTCTGAACCGGGGTTGGTGTCCATTGCCAGGGGGCCTGTATCTGACCAGTGTGGGCAGTTGGGGTCTGGTTTAGCTCACTTGGCTGGACCAGCTGGTTTACAATGCCAGGGTGATGCCAGCACCGCGGGTTTGATTCCTGCACTGGATATTATTCGTGAACCTTCTCAACCTTGCCCCTCGGGTTAAATCACCACCAGCCAGTAGTTCTCCCCCTCAAAGGGGAAAGCTGCCTCCGCTCATCCATCAATGGTGACTTTACCTTACCTAAAACTCAACTGGAACGGCTGGAGGCTCCGAGTGGCTCGTTAAACTTGTACAACAGAAAGCGGATAATGAAAATTCAGTCAGGTGAGCCGGAAAAGGAGTTTCCAGCTTTTATCTTCCACTTTCACCCTGCTGATGGACAGCCGCAGGGAATTAAATAAGAGTCATTGAGTTTTACAGCATGGAAAGAGATCCTTCGGCCCATCATGTCTGTGCCGGCCATAAAGCACCTATTCTAATCCCATTTACCAGCACTTGGCCTTGTATGCTACGGCGTTCCAAGTGCTTATTTAAATGCTTCTTAAATGTTGTGAGGGTTCCCGCTTCTACCGTCCTTTCAAGCTGTGAGTTCCAGATTCCCACCACCCTCTGCTTAAATAAAGTTTTCCTCAAATCCCCTCCAAATCTCCTGCCCTTTTACCTTAAATCTATGCCCCCTGCTGAGTGACCCCTCGACGAAGAGGAAAAGTTTCTTCCTACCTATCCCATCTATGTCCCTCGTGATTTGATACACCTCAATCAGGCCCCATGTCGGCCTTCTCTGGAGAGGATGTTTCCACTGGTAGGAGAAACTAGAACCCGAGGGCACAGCCCTAGAGTGAAGTGACGATCCTTTAAAACAGAGATGAGGAGGAATTTCTTCAGCCAGAGGGTGGTGAATCTGTGGAACTCGTTGCCGCAGAAGGCTGTGGAGACCAAAATCACTGAATGTCTTTAAGACAAATATAGGTAGGTTCTTGATTAATAAGGGGATCGGGGGTTATGGGGAGAAGGCAGGAGAATGGGGATGAGAAAATATCAGCCATGATTGAATAGCAGAGCAGACTCGATGGGCTGAATGGCCTAACTCTGCTCCTATGTCTTATAGTCTAAGGAAAACAACATCAGCCTAACAAGTTTCTCTTCACAGCTGAAATGCTCCAACTCAGGCAACATCCTGGTGAATCTCCTCTGCACCCCTTCTGGTGCAATCACTTCATTCCTGTGGTGACCTGAACTGCACACAGTACTCCAGCTGTGGCCTGATGAGGATTTTATACAGCTCCATCATAACCTCCCTGCTCTTTCATTATATGTCTCGGCTAATAAAGGCAAGTATCCCATCTGCCTTCATCTTCATCTTATCAAAATTTCCAGCTGCCTTCAGGGATTTTTGGGCACGACCCACAAGATTCCTCTGGTCATAGATTTCATAGAATTCACAGTGCAGAAGGTGGCCATTCGGCCGATCGAATCAGCACCGGCCCTTGGAAAGAGCGTTCTACCCAAGCCCACACCCTATCCCCATAACCCAGTAACCCCACCCAACCCAACCTTCTTGGACACTAAGGGTAATTTAGCATGGACAATCCACCTAACCCGCACAGCTTTGGACTGTGGGAGGAAACCGGAGCACCCGGAGGAAACCCACACACACACACGGGGAGAAGGTGCAGACTCAGCACAGACAGTGACCCAAGACGGGAATCGAACCTGGGACCCTGGAGCTGTGAAGCAATTGTGCAGAGACATAGAGACAATCATGAAAGTAAAAATACAGCATCATATAACAAAAGAATTACACATAAAGAACATTTCGGTGTGCAAATAATGGCAGTTCAAAATGCAGGTTTCCTTCATTTACAGAATAAAAATGAAAGGCCCCCTGCATTTCGTATTAAAGTCCACAGATCATATGATTTCAGGACCCGACTTGAACAAGAGGCGCTACAGAAATGCAAGTCGGTCTTTGCCACCTCCCCCCCCCCTCACTCACTGTGACCAGGACACGCCCCCTCCTCTCGTTCCCTGTCAATCACCAGCCTGGGCCCCGCCCCTCTCGCCGCGGTGTGGAGCCCCGCCCCCTCCCGTCCTACGTCACTCGGAAGCCCAGTCCTACGCTCCACGTCCCAAAGCCCCGCCCAGCCGCCTTTGCTGGGATGTAAAGCCGATGCCGGCTGCTTCCCGTGTGCTGTGATGGCCGAGTGGTTAAGGCGTTGGACTTGAAATCCAATGGGGTCTCCCCGCGCAGGTTCGAACCCTGCTCGCAGCGATAACCATTTTGCACCAATTTAACTCCTGGGCACCTGACAAACTCACTTCCTGTTTCAATCACCCTTCAGCAATTGTGGATTAATCACCTTTCAGTGCCCAAACTGCTGGGATTCTTTTGTTCTATAATTATTTATATTTCACACAATCATTAATACTTAATTTTGAGTAAAAGAAAATGAAATTTTAAAAGTCAGAGGCATGAATCAATCCATATTAATGATTTTTAAACAAAATTTAGTGAACTAAACTAATTTAGTAAACTGCCCTCTTATATAGAGGTAAAATATTTCACAGTTAGACCAAAAGGGAACTCTCACCAGTGACCTGAGGCCAACATTTCTCCCTCAACCAACGCCATCAAAAAAGATAATTTTGAACAGTATCTTACAATGTCAGCCACATTGCTGTCTCTGGGATCTTGCTGTGTGCAAAATGTCTGCTACGTTTCTCACATGGCAACAGTGGATGCACTTCCAAAATACCTCATTGGCTGTGAAGACTTTTGGGGATGGCCTGTGATGGCACAAGGCGCCAGTGAAATGCAGCTTCACTCTTTAGTTCGAATTCATTATTGTGTTAGGGGTCAGACTAAAGGGTTGAGATGAAAGAAAAAGCACAACCATTGAATGGGGTTACTCGACAGAAGGAGGCCACCTCACCGCGCCGAGGGCCCAGGTTCGATCCCGGCCCGGGTTGCACTGTCCGTGTGGAATTTGCACATTCTTCCCGTGTCTGTGTGGGTCTCACCCCCCCCCCCCCCCCACAACCCAAAAAGATGTGCAGGGTAGGTGAATTGGCCACGCTAGGGTAGGTGAATTGGCCACGCTAAATTGACCCTTAATTGGAAAAAAAAGGAATTGGAAACTCTAAATTTATTTTTAAAATAGAGGAAGGCCATTCAGCCTATCATGTCCACATTGGGTCGGTGCAATAGCATCGGCCTGTCCCACAATCCCGGGGAGTATGTCAGTTGTGAGGGACTAAGACCTCACACTGTACATTTTTATAATATATATATAAGATATGCTCATTGCTGTTTAAAAAATTAAAACAGAATAAAAACCTATAAAATGGCTGAACCTATGCCTATCTGTGACCCCCCCCGATCAAAATAAACTACTTGGCAGTTTTTAGGAAAACTGGCAACTCGTTATCTCTGAGGAGTCTCGCTTGACCACCATTTCATAAGGCCCAATTTCAAAGACAGCTATACAAATGCCAACTTGTGGTGAATGTGTAACCACTATAATTCACACTGTACATTACTGTGTCCCTGTGGGCTCCATCTGTGAGCCGTTGCGCGGCTCTGCCCACAGGGGGAGATGAGGAGCTTGTACAGGGCTCCACCCTTGGCTCCGTCCCCAGCAGGAAGTATAAGTGCTGCGGTCCTGCGAGTCCGCCCTCAGTTCTGTAACTTCCAGGCCGTGACAGCCTCTCAGCACATGGAACTCGCCATCCGAGATGTGTACGTTACGGGGGTCCGATCAAATTATGTGCGGCAGCGTCTCCTTGAGAAAGGGGCCCAGGACCTGGAGGACACAGTAATCCAAAGCCTAACTGCGTTGCTGGCCGATCACGCCACCCCATCGTGGACCCCCGACCAAAGGCTGCCCCAGACCTGCGCTGCGCGGCCACCCGCCCACCACGGAGGACTATCGTGCCATTTTTGCAGCCAGCCCCAATACCCCCGGCAGCAATGCCCGGCCCGCAACGCGAGCTGCAGCAGCTGCGGGCAAAAAGGGCACTTCGCTAAAGTCTGCCTGGCCAAATCCAAAAACTCTAACCCTAACTCGGACACTCGCTCCTCCAACTCTCAGGCCCGCAGACCCCGTAATGCGGCAGCGTGTCTGCCAACACCGCCTCCGCATAACATGTGCGACTCACGGGGGCCACCATCTTGGCCATCCTCCCCCACGCGGCCGGCCACGTGCAATCCATGGTGGCCGCCATCTTGGATGCCACCTTCCTCGCCGCCCGCCACGTGCAATCCATGGTGGCCGCCATCTTGGATGCCATCTTCCTCGCCGCCTACCACGTGCGATCAACGGGGGCCACCATCTTGGCCATCACCCGCGACCCAACTCGAACAGTCATCGCGGGGCCACTCCAGCACCGCCGACCACGCCGCCGTCTACCCTCAACTCAGCGCCGTCACCTTGGACCAGTCGTGGCCCAAGCACCTCAAAAGGTCCATGATGGCCGTCCGGATCAACAGCCACAAGACACCGTGCCTCTTCGACTCTGGGAGCACCGAGAGCTTCGTTCACCCGGACCTGGTAAGGCGCTGTTCGCTCCCGGTATTCCCAATGTGGCAAACAATCTCTCTCGCCTCGGGGTCGCACTCAGTCCAAATACAAGGGCGCACCTCAGCGACTCTAACGATACAGGGCGCCAATTATACGAATTTCAAATTGTACGTGCTCCCAGACCTCTGCACCCCGCTCCTCCTAGGACTGGATTTCCAGTGTAACCTCAGGAGCCTAACACTCAGCTTTGGCAAACCCCTGCCCCCACTCACTATATGCAGCCTAGCAACCCTGAAAGTCAACCCTCCCTCACTCTTCGCTAATCTCACCGCCAACTGCAAGCCAGTGGCCACTCGTAGCAGGAGGTATAGTCTGCAGGACAGGGTATTCATCAGATCTGAAGTCTGGCACCTGTTGCGTGAAGGAGTCATAGAGGCCAGTAACAGTCCCTGGAGAGCTCAGGTGGTGGTCGTCAAAACCGGGGAAAAGCTCCGGATGGTGGTTGATTACAGCCAGACCATTAACTGGTTCACGCACCTCGATGCGTACCCCCTCCCCCGAATTGCAGACATGGTAAACCAGATTGCACAGTACCCCGTGTTCTCCATGGTGGATCTGAAGTCCACATACCACCATAGAACATAGAACATAGAACGATACAGCGCAGTACAGGCCCTTCGGCCCTCGATGTTGCACCGACATGGAAAAAATCTAAAGGCCATCTAACCTACACTATGCCCTTATCATCCATATGCTTATCCAATAAATTTTTAAATGCCCTCAATGTTGGCGAGTTCACTACTGTTGCAGGTAGGGCATTCCACGGCCTCACCACTCTTTGCGTAAAAAACCCACCTCTGACCTCTGTCCTATATCTATTACCCCTCAATTTAAGGCTATGTCCCCTCGTGCTAGCCACCTCCATCCGCGGGAGAAGGCTCTCGCTGTCCACCCTATCTAACCCTCTGATCATTTTGTATGCCTCTATTACGTCACCTCTTAACCTTCTTCTCTCTAACGAAAACAACCTCAAGTCCATCAGCCTTTCCTCATAAGATTTTCCCTCCATACCAGGCAACATCCTGGTAAATCTCCTCTGCACCCGTTCCAAAGCTTCCACGTCCTTCCTATAATGAGGCGACCAGAACTGTACGCAATACTCCAAATGCGGCCGTACTAGAGTTTTGTACAACTGCAACATGACCTCATGGCTCCGGAACTCAATCCCTCTACCAATAAAGGCCAACACACCATAGGCCTTCTTCACAACCCTATCAACCTGGGTGGCAACTTTCAGGGATCTATGTACATGGACACCGAGATCCCTCTGCTCATCCACACTACCAAGAATTTTACCATTAGCCAAATATTCCGCATTTCTGTTATTCTTTCCAAAGTGAATCACCTCACACTTCTCCACATTAAACTCCATTTGCCACCTCTCAGCCCAGCTCTGCAGCTTATCTATGTCCCTCTGTAACCTGCAACATCCTTCCGCACTGTCTACAACTCCACCGACTTTAGTGTCATCTGCAAATTTATTCACCCATCCTTCTGCGCCCTCCTCTAGGTCATTTATAAAAATGACAAACAGCAACGGCCCCAGAACAGATCCTTGTGGTACGCCACTCGTAACTGAACTCCATTCTGAACATTTCCCATCAACTACCACTCTCTGTCTTCTTTCAACTAGCCAATTTCTGATCCACATCTCTAAATCACCCTCAATCCCCAGCCTCCGTATTTTCTGCAATAGACGACCGTGGGGAACCTTATCAAACGCTTTACTGAAATCCATATACACCACATCAACTGCTCTACCCTCGTCTACCTGTTCAGTCACCTTCTCAAAGAACTCGATAAGGTTTGTGAGGCATGACCTACCCTTCACAAAACCATGCTGACTGTCCCTAATCATATTATTCCTATCTAGATGATTATAAATTGTATCTTTTATAATCCTCTCCAAGACTTTACCCACCACAGACGTTAGGCTCACCGGCCTATAGTTACCGGGGTTATCTCTACTCCCCTTCTTGAACAAAGGGACCACATTTGCTATCCTCCAGTCCTCTGGCACTATTCCTGTAGCCAATGATGACCTAAAAATCAAAGCCAAAGGCTCAGCAATCTCTTCCCTGCCTTCCCAGAGAATCCTAGGATAAATCCCATCTGGCCCCGGGGACTTATCTATTTTCACCTTGTCCAGAATTGCCAACACTTCTTCCCTACGCACCTCAATGCCATCTATTCTAATAGCTTGGGTCTCAGCATTCTCCTCCACAATATTATCTTTTTCTTGAGTGAATACTGACGAAAAGTATTCATTTAGTATCTCGTTTATCTCCTCAGCCTCCACACACAACTTCCCACCACTGTCCTTGACTGGCCCTACTCTTACCCTAGTCATTCTTTTATTCCTGACATACCTATAGAAAGCTTTTGGGTTTTCCTTGATCCTACCTGCCAAAGACTTCTCATGTCCCCTCCTTGCTCGTCTCAGCTCTCTCTTTAGATCCTTCCTCGCTTCCTTGTAACTATCAAGCGCCCCAACTGAAACTTCACGCCTCATCTTCACATAGGCCTCCTTCTTCCTCTTAACAAGAGATTCCACTTCTTTGGTAAACCACGGTTCCCTCGCTCGACCCCTTCCTCCCTGCCTGACTGGTACGTACTTATCAAGAACATGCAATAGCTGTTCCTTGAACAAGCTCCACATATCCAGTGTGCCCAACCCTTGCAGCCTACTTCTCCAACCAACACATCCTAAGTCATGTCTAATGGCATCATAATTGCCCTTCCCCCAGCTATAACTCTTGCCCTGCGGGGTATACTTATCCCTTTCCATCACTAATGTAAAGGTCACCGAATTGTGGTCACTGTTTCCAAAGTGCTCACCTACCTCCAGATCTAACACCTGGCCTGGTTCATTACCCAAAACCAAATCCAATGTGGCCTCGCCTCTTGTTGGCCTGTCAACATATTGTGTCAGGAAACCCTCCTGCACACATTGTACAAAGAATGACCCATCTAATGTACTCGAACTATATCTTTTCCAGTCAATATTTGGAAAGTTAAAGTCTCCCATAACAACTACCCTGTTACTTTCGCTCTTTTCCAGAATCATCTTCGCCATCCTTTCCTCTACATCCCTAGAACTATTAGGTGGCCTATAGAAAACTCCCAACAGGGTGACCTCTCCTTTCCTGTTTCTAACCTCAGCCCATACTACCTCAGAAGAAGAGTCCCCATCTAGCATCCTTTCCACCACCGTAATGCTGTCCTTGACTAGCAGCGCCACACCTCCCCCTCTTTTGCCCCCTTCTCTGAGCTTACTAAAACACCTAAACCCCGGAACCTGCAACAACCATTCCTGTCCCTGCTCTATCCATGTCTCTGAAATGGCCACAACATCGAAGTCCCAGGTACCAACCCATGCTGCCAGTTCCCCTACCTTATTTCGTATACTCCTGGCATTGAAGTAGACACACTTCAAACCACCTACCTGAACACTGGCACCCTCCTGCGAAGTCAAATCTGTGCTCCTGACTTCTATACTCTCAATCTCCCCGTACCCCAAAACTACAATCCAGGTTCCCATGCCCCTGCTGAATTAGTTTAAACCCCCCCAAAGAGCACTAACAAATCTCCCCCCCAGGATATTGGTGCCCCTCAGGTTCAGATGTAGACCATCCTGTCTATAGAGGTCCCACCTTCCCCAGAAAGAGCCCCAATTATCCAGAAATCTGAATCCCTCCCGCCTGCACCATCCCTGTAGCCACGTGTTTAATTGCTCTCTCTCCCTATTCCTCATCTCACTATCACGTGGCACGGGCAACAACCCAGAGATAACAACTCTGTTTGTTCTCGCTCTGAGCTTCCATCCTAGCTCCCTAAAGGCCTGCCTGACATCCTTGTCCCCTTTCCTACCTATGTCGTTAGTGCCAATGTGGACTACGACTTGGGGCTGCTCCCCCTCCCCCTTAAGGACCCGGAAAACACGATCCGAGACATCACGTACCCTTGCACCTGGGAGGCAACATACCAAACGTGAGTCTCTCTCGCTCCCACAAAATCTCCTATCTGTGCCCCTGACTATTGAGTCCCCAATTACTAATGTTCTACTCCTTTCCCCCCTTCCCTTCTGAGCAACAGGGACAGACTCCGTGCCAGAGGCCCGTACCCCATGGCTTACCCCTGGTAAGTCGTCCCCCCCACAAGTATCCAAAACGGTATACTTGTTACTCAGGGGAACGACCGCAGGGGGTCCCTGCACTGACTGCTTCTTCCCAGTCCCTCTTACAGTTACCCATCTATCACCAGTCTTTGGTGTAACTACTTCCCTGAAGCTCCTATCTATGACCCCCTCTGCCTCCCGAATGATCCGAAGTTCATCCAGCTCAAGCTCCAGGTCCCTAACACGGTTTTTGAGGAGCTGGAGTTGGGTGCACTTCCCACAGATGAAATCAGCAGGGACGCTGACGGCGTCCCTCACCTCAAACATTCTGCAGGAGGAGCATTGTACTGCCTTCCCTGACATCACCTCTAGATTTAAAAAAAAAACAAGAAAAAGAAAAAGAAAGGAAGAGCTTACCTGATATTACTTCAAACCCTGCTCCCGCTGAAAGGTAAGCAAATTTAAAGGCACTCACTCACCTTCACGACAGGCTCCTGCTCCCGCTTCCCAACCACTGTGGGGTGGGGGGGTTGGCTAGAGGAGGAGGTAGGGTGGGAAACACTCACAAAGTGTTTCGGGTTTAACTGTCACTTGCCAACAGCCTCTCCACAAACCACCTTCAACTTAGGCTGACCGCACTGCACGTATGCAAATTTCCCCAGAACAGCTGATCAGTAGCTCTGCTCTGCTGCCCTCTGCTGGATGATTGCCTTCACTCAAACTCCTCGGGTCTTCTTCGCAGATTCACCTTCAACTTAGGCTGACCGCACTGCACGTATGCAAATTTCCCCAGAACAGCTGATCAGTAGCTCTGCTCTGCTGCCCTCTGCTGGATGATTGCCTTCACTCAAACTCCTCGGGTCTTCTTCGCAGATTCACCTTCAACTTAGGCTGACCGCACTGCACGTATGCAAATTTCCCCAGAACAGCTGATCAGTAGCTCTGCTCTGCTGCCCTCTGCTGGATGATTGCCTTCACTCAAACTCCTCGGGTCTTCTTCGCAGATTCACCTTCAACTTAGGCTGACCGCACTGCACGTATGCAAATTTCCCCAGAACAGCTGATCAGTAGCTCTGCTCTGCTGCCCTCTGCTGGATGATTGCCTTCACTCAAACTCCTCGGGTCTTCTTCGCAGATTCACCTTCAACTTAGGCTGACCGCACTGCACGTATGCAAATTTCCCCAGAACAGCTGATCAGTAGCTCTGCTCTGCTGCCCTCTGCTGGATGATTGCCTTCACTCAAACTCCTCGGGTCTTCTTCGCAGATTCACCTTCAACTTAGGCTGACCGCACTGCACGTATGCAAATTTCCCCAGAACAGCTGATCAGTAGCTCTGCTCTGCTGCCCTCTGCTGGATGATTGCCTTCACTCAAACTCCTCGGGTCTTCTTCGCAGATTCACCTTCAACTTAGGCTGACCGCACTGCACGTATGCAAATTTCCCCAGAACAGCTGATCAGTAGCTCTGCTCTGCTGCCCTCTGCTGGATGATTGCCTTCACTCAAACTCCTCGGGTCTTCTTCGCAGATTCACCTTCAACTTAGGCTGACCGCACTGCACGTATGCAAATTTCCCCAGAACAGCTGATCAGTAGCTCTGCTCTGCTGCCCTCTGCTGGATGATTGCCTTCACTCAAACTCCTCGGGTCTTCTTCGCAGATTCACCTTCAACTTAGGCTGACCGCACTGCACGTATGCAAATTTCCCCAGAACAGCTGATCAGTAGCTCTGCTCTGCTGCCCTCTGCTGGATGATTGCCTTCACTCAAACTCCTCGGGTCTTCTTCGCAGATTCACCCTCAACTTAGGCTGACCGCACTGCACGTATGCAAATTTCCCCAGAACAGCTGATCAGTAGCTCTGCTCTGCTGCCCTCTGCTGGATGATTGCCTTCACTCAAACTCCTCGGGTCTTCTTCGCAGATTCACCCTCAACTTAGGCTGACCGCACTGCACGTATGCAAATTTCCCCAGAACAGCTGATCAGTAGCTCTGCTCTGCTGCCCTCTGCTGGATGATTGCCTTCACTCAAACTCCTCGGGTCTTCTTCGCAGATTCACCCTCAACTTAGGCTGACCGCACTGCACGTATGCAAATTTCCCCAGAACAGCTGATCAGTAGCTCTGCTCTGCTGCCCTCTGCTGGATGATTGCCTTCACTCAAACTCCTCGGGTCTTCTTCGCAGATTCACCCTCAACTTAGGCTGACCGCACTGCACGTATGCAAATTTCCCCAGAACAGCTGATCAGTAGCTCTGCTCTGCTGCCCTCTGCTGGATGATTGCCTTCACTCAAACTCCTCGGGTCTTCTTCGCAGATTCACCCTCAACTTAGGCTGACCGCACTGCACGTATGCAAATTTCCCCAGAACAGCTGATCAGTAGCTCTGCTCTGCTGCCCTCTGCTGGATGATTGCCTTCACTCAAACTCCTCGGGTCTTCTTCGCAGATTCACCTTCAACTTAGGCTGACCGCACTGCACGTATGCAAATTTCCCCAGAACAGCTGATCAGTAGCTCTGCTCTGCTGCCCTCTGCTGGATGATTGCCTTCACTCAAACTCCTCGGGTCTTCTTCGCAGATTCACCTTCAACTTAGGCTGACCGCACTGCACGTATGCAAATTTCCCCAGAACAGCTGATCAGTAGCTCTGCTCTGCTGCCCTCTGCTGGATGATTGCCTTCACTCAAACTCCTCGGGTCTTCTTCGCAGATTCACCTTCAACTTAGGCTGACCGCACTGCACGTATGCAAATTTCCCCAGAACAGCTGATCAGTAGCTCTGCTCTGCTGCCCTCTGCTGGATGATTGCCTTCACTCAAACTCCTCGGGTCTTCTTCGCAGATTCACCTTCAACTTAGGCTGACCGCACTGCACGTATGCAAATTTCCCCAGAACAGCTGATCAGTAGCTCTGCTCTGCTGCCCTCTGCTGGATGATTGCCTTCACTCAAACTCCTCGGGTCTTCTTCGCAGATTCACCTTCAACTTAGGCTGACCGCACTGCACGTATGCAAATTTCCCCAGAACAGCTGATCAGTAGCTCTGCTCTGCTGCCCTCTGCTGGATGATTGCCTTCACTCAAACTCCTCGGGTCTTCTTCGCAGATTCACCTTCAACTTAGGCTGACCGCACTGCACGTATGCAAATTTCCCCAGAACAGCTGATCAGTAGCTCTGCTCTGCTGCCCTCTGCTGGATGATTGCCTTCACTCAAACTCCTCGGGTCTTCTTCGCAGATTCACCTTCAACTTAGGCTGACCGCACTGCACGTATGCAAATTTCCCCAGAACAGCTGATCAGTAGCTCTGCTCTGCTGCCCTCTGCTGGATGATTGCCTTCACTCAAACTCCTCGGGTCTTCTTCGCAGATTCACCTTCAACTTAGGCTGACCGCACTGCACGTATGCAAATTTCCCCAGAACAGCTGATCAGTAGCTCTGCTCTGCTGCCCTCTGCTGGATGATTGCCTTCACTCAAACTCCTCGGGTCTTCTTCGCAGATTCACCTTCAACTTAGGCTGACCGCACTGCACGTATGCAAATTTCCCCAGAACAGCTGATCAGTAGCTCTGCTCTGCTGCCCTCTGCTGGATGATTGCCTTCACTCAAACTCCTCGGGTCTTCTTCGCAGATTCACCTTCAACTTAGGCTGACCGCACTGCACGTATGCAAATTTCCCCAGAACAGCTGATCAGTAGCTCTGCTCTGCTGCCCTCTGCTGGATGATTGCCTTCACTCAAACTCCTCGGGTCTTCTTCGCAGATTCACCTTCAACTTAGGCTGACCGCACTGCACGTATGCAAATTTCCCCAGAACAGCTGATCAGTAGCTCTGCTCTGCTGCCCTCTGCTGGATGATTGCCTTCACTCAAACTCCTCGGGTCTTCTTCGCAGATTCACCTTCAACTTAGGCTGACCGCACTGCACGTATGCAAATTTCCCCAGAACAGCTGATCAGTAGCTCTGCTCTGCTGCCCTCTGCTGGATGATTGCCTTCACTCAAACTCCTCGGGTCTTCTTCGCAGATTCACCTTCAACTTAGGCTGACCGCACTGCACGTATGCAAATTTCCCCAGAACAGCTGATCAGTAGCTCTGCTCTGCTGCCCTCTGCTGGATGATTGCCTTCACTCAAACTCCTCGGGTCTTCTTCGCAGATTCACCTTCAACTTAGGCTGACCGCACTGCACGTATGCAAATTTCCCCAGAACAGCTGATCAGTAGCTCTGCTCTGCTGCCCTCTGCTGGATGATTGCCTTCACTCAAACTCCTCGGGTCTTCTTCGCAGATTCACCTTCAACTTAGGCTGACCGCACTGCACGTATGCAAATTTCCCCAGAACAGCTGATCAGTAGCTCTGCTCTGCTGCCCTCTGCTGGATGATTGCCTTCACTCAAACTCCTCGGGTCTTCTTCGCAGATTCACCTTCAACTTAGGCTGACCGCACTGCACGTATGCAAATTTCCCCAGAACAGCTGATCAGTAGCTCTGCTCTGCTGCCCTCTGCTGGATGATTGCCTTCACTCAAACTCCTCGGGTCTTCTTCGCAGATTCACCCTCAACTTAGGCTGACCGCACTGCACGTATGCAAATTTCCCCAGAACAGCTGATCAGTAGCTCTGCTCTGCTGCCCTCTGCTGGATGATTGCCTTCACTCAAACTCCTCGGGTCTTCTTCGCAGATTCACCCTCAACTTAGGCTGACCGCACTGCACGTATGCAAATTTCCCCAGAACAGCTGATCAGTAGCTCTGCTCTGCTGCCCTCTGCTGGATGATTGCCTTCACTCAAACTCCTCGGGTCTTCTTCGCAGATTCACCCTCAACTTAGGCTGACCGCACTGCACGTATGCAAATTTCCCCAGAACAGCTGATCAGTAGCTCTGCTCTGCTGCCCTCTGCTGGATGATTGCCTTCACTCAAACTCCTCGGGTCTTCTTCGCAGATTCACCCTCAACTTAGGCTGACCGCACTGCACGTATGCAAATTTCCCCAGAACAGCTGATCAGTAGCTCTGCTCTGCTGCCCTCTGCTGGATGATTGCCTTCACTCAAACTCCTCGGGTCTTCTTCGCAGATTCACCCTCAACTTAGGCTGACCGCACTGCACGTATGCAAATTTCCCCAGAACAGCTGATCAGTAGCTCTGCTCTGCTGCCCTCTGCTGGATGATTGCCTTCACTCAAACTCCTCGGGTCTTCTTCGCAGATTCACCTTCAACTTAGGCTGACCGCACTGCACGTATGCAAATTTCCCCAGAACAGCTGATCAGTAGCTCTGCTCTGCTGCCCTCTGCTGGATGATTGCCTTCACTCAAACTCCTCGGGTCTTCTTCGCAGATTCACCTTCAACTTAGGCTGACCGCACTGCACGTATGCAAATTTCCCCAGAACAGCTGATCAGTAGCTCTGCTCTGCTGCCCTCTGCTGGATGATTGCCTTCACTCAAACTCCTCGGGTCTTCTTCGCAGATTCACCTTCAACTTAGGCTGACCGCACTGCACGTATGCAAATTTCCCCAGAACAGCTGATCAGTAGCTCTGCTCTGCTGCCCTCTGCTGGATGATTGCCTTCACTCAAACTCCTCGGGTCTTCTTCGCAGATTCACCTTCAACTTAGGCTGACCGCACTGCACGTATGCAAATTTCCCCAGAACAGCTGATCAGTAGCTCTGCTCTGCTGCCCTCTGCTGGATGATTGCCTTCACTCAAACTCCTCGGGTCTTCTTCGCAGATTCACCTTCAACTTAGGCTGACCGCACTGCACGTATGCAAATTTCCCCAGAACAGCTGATCAGTAGCTCTGCTCTGCTGCCCTCTGCTGGATGATTGCCTTCACTCAAACTCCTCGGGTCTTCTTCGCAGATTCACCTTCAACTTAGGCTGACCGCACTGCACGTATGCAAATTTCCCCAGAACAGCTGATCAGTAGCTCTGCTCTGCTGCCCTCTGCTGGATGATTGCCTTCACTCAAACTCCTCGGGTCTTCTTCGCAGATTCACCTTCAACTTAGGCTGACTGCACTGCACGTATGCAAATTTCCCCAGAACAGCTGATCAGTAGCTCTGCTCTGCTGCCCTCTGCTGGATGATTGCCTTCACTCAAACTCCTCGGGTCTTCTTCGCAGATTCACCTTCAACTTAGGCTGACCGCACTGCACGTATGCAAATTTCCCCAGAACAGCTGATCAGTAGCTCTGCTCTGCTGCCCTCTGCTGGATGATTGCCTTCACTCAAACTCCTCGGGTCTTCTTCGCAGATTCACCTTCAACTTAGGCTGACCGCACCAGCTCCCAATCCACCCAGAGGACCGCCACTACACGGCGTTCGAGGCAGACGGCCGCCTCTTCCATTTCCTCCGGGTTCCCTTTGGCGTCACAAATGGGGTTTTGGTGTTCCAACGAGCAATGGACCGAATGGTGGACCAGTACGGGCTGCGGGCCACGTTTCCGTACTTGGACAATGTCACCATCTGCGGCCATGATCAGCAGGACCACGACGCCAACCTCCACCGATTTCTCCAGACTGCCCAATAGCTCAACCTCACCTATAATAAGGAGAAATGCGTTTTCCGCACTACCAGACTAGCCATCCTCGGCTATGTCGTGGAAAACGGAGTCCTAGGACCCGACCCTGACTGTATGCGCCCCCTCTTACAACTCTCTCTCCTTCACTGTCCCAAGGCCCTCAAGAGGTGCCTCGGATTTTTTTCGTACTATGCCCAGTGGGTCCCCCAGTATGCGGACAAAGCCCGCCCACTATTTAAGGCCACCCTCTTCCCACTGTCAGCCAGGGCTCGCCAGGCCTTCGACTGTATTAAGGCGGGCATCGCTAAGGCTGCCATGAGTGCAATAGACGTGTCTGTCCTGTTCCAGGTGGAGAGAGACGCCTCAGAGGTCGCTCTCCCTGCCACTCTGAACCAGGCAGGCAGGCCAGTAGCGTTCTTTTCCCGAACCCTCTCCTCTTCCGAACTTCGACACTCCTCAGTCGAAAAAGAAGCCCAAGTCATTGTGGAAGCCATACGGCACTGGAGGCACTACCTCGCAGGTAGGAGGTTTACCCTTATCACCGACCAAAGATCGGTTGCCTTCATGTTTGACGATTCGCAGCGGGGCAAGATCAAAAATGACAAGATCTTGAGGTGGAGGATCAACTCTCCACCTACAATTACGATATTGTCTTTCGTCCTGGGAAGCTCAATGAGCCCCCAGATGCCCTGTCCTGCGGCACATGCGCCAGCGCGCAAGACGATCGTCTTCAGGCGATCAACAATGACCTCTGCCATCTGGGGGTCACCCGGCTCGCCCATTACATCAAGGCCCGCAACCTGCCCTTCTCCACTGAGGAGGTTAAAGCTGGCACCAGGAATTGCTCGATCTGCGCTGAGTGTAAACCACACTTCTATAGACCAGACAAGGCCCACCTGGTAAAGGCATCCCGGCCCTTTGAACGCCTGAGCATCGATTTCAAAGGGACCCTCCCTTCAACTAATCGCAACATTTATTTCCTCAACGTTATAGATCAATTCTCCCATTTTCCCTTTGCCATCCCTTGCCCCGATATGACCTCCCTTACAGTTATTAGAGCCCTGCACAGTGTCTTCACCCTGTTCGGTTTTCCCAACTATGTCCACAGTGACAGGGGTTCGTCCTTCATGAGCGACGAACTGCGTCAGTACCTGCTCAGTAAGGGCATTTCCTCGAGCGGGACTACCAGCTATAACCCCAAAGGGAACGGGCAGGTGGAGAGGGAGAATGCGAGGGAGTCCTACTGACCCTACGGTCCAGGAACCTCCCGACCTCCCATTGGCAGGAGGTCCTCCCCAATGCGCTCCATGCTATTAGGTCCCTCCTTTGTACGGCCACAAATCAGACTCCTCATGATCGCCTATTTGCCTTGCTGAGGGGAACTACTACGGGGGTCTCGCTTCCGCCCTGGTTGAGGACACTGGGCCCTGTCCTCCTTCGAAGACACATTCGGACACATAAGACCGACCCCCTGGTAGAGAGGGTCCAGCTCCTGCACTCGAACCCCCACTACGTGTTTGTGGAACACCCCGATGGCCGACAGGACACCGTTTCCCTCCGGGACCTGGCACCCACAGGCTCTACTACCACTACCGCCGATGTACTTTCCACACTACACCCCACCCCGTCTTCCCATGCCCTGCGCCCCTGCACCTATTTGCTTCCCGCGCTCCCTTCCACCCGACACACCTGTTCGCAGGAACGAAGCTCAGGAAGAACCATCCCCGGACCCACACTAAACATTCTTCCACAGCCATCCGAAACGGCTGCAACACCAGTGCTTCGTCGGTCGCTATGCATGATTCGGGCGCCAGACCGACTGAACTTGTAGACACGTCACCCCTGTCGGACTTGATTTTTTTAACAGGGGGTGAATGTGTAACCACTATAATTCACACTGTACATTACTGTGTCCCTGTGGGCTCCATCTGTGAACCGTTGCGTGGCTCTGCCCACAGGGGGAGATGAGGAGCATGTACAGGGCTCCGCCCTTGGCTCCACCCCCTTCAGGAAGTATAAGTGCTGCGAATCCGCCCTCAGTTCAGCACTGTCGCAGGGAGGCTCAGTTGTAAGCCGATTAAAGCCACAGTTTACTCCAACTCGTGTCTCTGAGTGAATTGATGGTCACATCACAACTGCATTTAATAATCCAAGCTGGCCAGAAGGAAATGGATCATCTAAGACAAAGGCCCCACAATCTTTCTTTTAATTCCAAATGGTTGAGGCATTTAATAGTCTGGCAACATGATGGGCACACATTCTTCGTCAAAGGCTGGCTGGCGAGGTGGTGGTGGTGGGGGGGGGTCACATGACTTAGGCATCTGGCTTGTGGAACATGGAATTGTCTTGCCGAATTGTACAGCTCAGTCTGCCGTTTACTGTCAAGGGGCCCGTGCAAAACTGGAGTCAATGGGAATCAGGGAAATGTCTCCACTGGTTGGAATCATACCGAGCATAAAGTAAGATGGTTGTGGTTGTTGGAGGTCAGTCAACTCAGTAGTGGGACATCACTGCAGGAGTTCCTTAGGGTAGTGTCCTCGGCCTAACATCTTCAGCTATTTCATCAATGACCGACCTTCCAATATAAGGTCAGGTGTGGGGACGTTTGTTGATAATTGCACAATGTTCAGCACCATTCACCACTCCTCAGACACCGAAAGATTCCATGTGTAAATGCAGCGAGACCTGGACAATATCCAGGCTAGGGCTGACAAATAGCAAGTAACATTGGTGCCACACAAGTGCCAGGCAATGACCATCTCCAAACGAGAGAATCAAACCATCGGCACTTGACACTCAGCGGCATTGCCATCACTGTACCTCCCACGAAGAGTGGGATAATGGGTGGCACGGTAGTACAATGGTTAGCACTGTTGCTTCACAGCACCAGGGACCCAGGTTCGATTCCCGGCTCAGGTCACTACCTGTGCGGAGTCTGCATGTTCTTCCGTGTCTCTGTGGGTTTCCTCCAGGTGCTCATTTGCCTGAATGACTGCAACAACACTCAAGAAGCTCCGGACAAAGCAGCTCACTTGATTCACACCCCATGCACAAACATTCATTCCCTCCACCACCGATGCAGAGTGTCTGCAGTGTATACTATCTACAAGATGTGTCTGCAGTGTATACCATCTACAAGATGCCCTGCAGGAACTCACCAAGGATCCATAGGCAGCACTTTCCAAACCCACGGCCACTACCATCCAAGGACAAGTTAATATATTCATGGGAACAACACAACTTGGAAGTTTCCGTCCAAGTCACTCACCATCCTGATTTAGAAATATATCGCCGTTCCTTCACTGTCACTGGGTCAAAATCCTGCAATTTCCCCCGAACAGCAGTGGGTTTACCAATACCACATGGATTGCACTGGTATTTACATGGGCCCCAGGGGAGTGTGTCAGTATTTATAGGGGGTTCCCGGGGAGTGTGTCAGTATATACAGGGGTTCGCCGGGGAGTGTGTCTATATTTGCAGGGAGTCCATGGGAGTGTGTCTGTATTTACAGAGGGTCCCTAGGGAGTGTGTCAGTATTTACAGGGGTGTCCCTGGGGATTGTGTCTGTATTTACAGGGGGAGGGGGTCCCTGGGGAGTGTGTCAGTGGTGGCACGGTAGCACAGTGGTTAGCACTGTCGCTTCACAGCTCCAGGGTCCCAGGTTCCATTCCCGGCTTGGGTCACTGTCTGTGTGGGGTCTGCACGTTCTCCCCGTGTGTGCGTGGGTTTCCTCCGGGTGCTCCGGTTTCCTCCCACAGTCCAAAGACGGACAGATTAGGTGGATTGGCCATGCTAAAATGCCCCTTAGTGTCCAAAGGGGTTGGGTTACGGGTATGGGGCGGAGGTGAGGATTTAAGTGGGGTGCTCTTTCCAAGGGCCGGTGCAGACTCGATGGGCCGAATGGCCTCCTCCTGCACTGTAGATTCTGTAAATTCTCTGTGCCTTTAAGAGCTTTATGTCAGCAAGTGCGCATGCCCGTCAGGGTGGCCACGCCCCTTACAGTGTGGGCGGGGTATATGATGTCACTGTGATTGGCGGTGCAGCTGTCCAATGGGACTGTGCACCCGGCCGCCAATCAGCCCGCTGCCGGCCAATAGGAGGGAAGGGAATGTGCAGCTGGGTTTCGGCGGCGCGGTGAGTAGGCGAGGCCGGGGCTGCGGCTCTGGGCCCGGGGCCTGGGCCCTTCTCCCCGGGCTTCCCGTTCTTGTTTTCCGGTCCCAGCCCGGGAGACTCTCCCGCAGGCCAGAGATCAGTGCGGCGGGAAAATCATCCCTAACAACATGGGGATTAATCCCGCTCTCTGTCTGAGGAGGGAGGGGGGTAATACCCCTCCTGTCTGAGGAGGAGGGGGAGGTAATACCCCTCCCCCTGTCTGAGGAGGAGGGGGTAATACCCCTCCTGTCTGAGGTGGAAGGGGGGGGGGGTAATACCTCACCTGTCTGAGGAGGAAGGGGGGTAATACCCCCCTGTCTGAGGAGGGAGGGGGGAATACCCCCCCTGTCTGAGGAGGAAGGGGGGGGGGGGTAATACCCCACCTGTCTGAGGAGGAGGGGGTAATACCCCCCGTCTGAGGTGGAGGGGGTAATACCCCCCCTGTCTGAGGAGGAGGGGTAATACCCCCCCTGTCTGAGGAGGAGGGGGTAATACCCCCCTGTCTGAGGAGGAAGGGGTTTAATCCCCCCCCCCTGTTTGAGGAGGAGGAGGTAAACCCCCCCTGTCTGAGGAGGGAGGGGGTAATACCCCCCCTGTCTGAGGAGGGAGGGGGTAATACCCCCCCCCCCCCGTCTGAGGAGGGGGTAATGCCCCCATGTCTGAGGAGGAGGGGTAATAACCCCCCCCCCCCCCCCCCCCGTCTGAGGAAGAGGGGGGGGTAATAACTCTTTCCCCCCCCCCCCCCCCGCCCCAGAATTAAAGGAGTGCGGAATCTCTAAAGAGTTGTGAGGCTGGAGGAGAGACCGAGATTGGGAGGACCGGGGCTCAGGGGGATTTTGAAAGCAAGAACAAAAATGTTAATACCGAGGGCTGGTGGTCCAGGTGCCAGTGTAGGTCAGCGAGAGCAAGAGGGTGATATGTGAACCAGACTTTGGTCTGAGTTATGACACAGGCGGCAAAGTTTTAGAAGATCCTCAGTTTATGGAGACTGCAAATTGGGAGTGTGGCCAGGAGTGAATTAAAATAGTTCAGTCTGGAGGTAACAAAGTCATGGATGCAGGAGCCAGTTGGATTTTAATGAGAATCTGATAACTTCACATGTACAGAGCAGCTTTTTATATCCAATTATTTTTATTAATCAAAATTCTCAAGCTGCCAGTCAGATTTAAACTTTGGGTTGTGCGGCTTAGTCTGATTATTGTTATTTTTGTTCCACGTCAGCCGGACTGACCCTCTCCAGTAACCCGGCAAGTCACTCAGTTCAAAGCCGCTACACGAGAATAACGAGCCACACAGCACGGCAGAGGTTCAGGAAAAAAGCCCAGCGCATCGATGTGCCTTTATAGGGTGCCTAAAATGACTCTCAGCACTTCATAGAAGAGATGATCAGAGACAATTTGACACCGAATCGGTTCAGGAGATATTAGAACAGCAAGAGAGAGATTTTAAGGAATGTCTTAAAGGAGGAAGAGAGGTTGAGGAAGGGAATTCTCAAGTTCAGGACAGGTATGGCTGCCAGTGAAAGTTGGAGTTGCACAAACGGCCAGAATTGGAGTGCAGAGATCTTTTAGGGATGGAGTAGGTTACAGAAATAGTCGAGGGGTAATGCCAAGGAGAAACTTAAAAGTGATGATCAGAATTTAAAAATTGAAACTGTGAAACGGCCGCCTGGCTTAGAGTAAGCAATAAAAAAACAGCTTTGAGCTCATTCCGTTCTCTTTCTTGCAGTTCCACTTGAATTGAGCGCAATGGGTGAGCCGCAGCAGGTGAGTGCGTTGCCCCTGCCTCCGGCGCAGTACTACAAGGAGTACACAGACGACAATGTCCGTAAAGGCTTTGCCCCTAAGCCCCCGCCTCCCATCAGGGATAGCTACACCATGTTTGGCAACCAGTTCCAGTGTGATGATTTGATCATCCGCCCTTTGGAAGGCCAGGGCATCGAGAGGCTGCACCCCTCCCAGTTCGATCACAAGAAGGAGCTGAAGAAGCTCAACATGTCCATTCTGGTGAATTTTCTGGACCTCCTGGACATCTTGATCAAAAGCCCCGGGAGCATCAAACGGGAGGAGAAACTGGAGGATCTCAAACTGCTGTTTGTTCACATGCATCACCTGATCAACGAGTACCGTCCTCACCAGGCCAGGGAGACCCTGCGCGTCATGATGGAGGTGCAGAAGAGGCAGCGGCTGGAGACGGCTGAACGGTTCCAGAAGCACCTGGACCGGGTGGTGGAGCTGATCCAGAGCAGCCTGACCTCGCTGCCCGATGACCTGCCCGAGGCTGGGGGCCTTCTGGCCAATGTGAAGGCCGAGCCCATGGACGTAGATGAGCAAGCCCCCTGTGGGCAGGCGGAAACTGAGGTGGACACTTTGTTGAAGAATGAGCAAGTTAGTGATAAAGATGCAGCCATGTGCGCCATCATTGATGATATGACATAGACATGGCCTGACTTGTAAATACATCAGACTGCTTCAAAAGAGGCTGACGTTGATGGAGCTGATAGGATTTCAGTATAGTTGCTCGGGGGCATGAGAAATTGTCATTCTAGCCCCTCCCCTTCAACGATAGAGTAGAAGTATAGACTGCGGACTGTGTCTGGAGTGGCCTGAGTGAGCAGCGGAACTGTTGGTGCCAATAATTTCAGCAATGATTTTGCACAGATGTGTGTTGACTTAAAGAATTTGCTTTAATCCTTTTACAATCTTGGGCATTCCACGTCCCCTCAGTGAGCTACTTCTGGAATGTTACATCCTGGTTTTCCTTGTTTCCATGCCACCAGAGATGGTTGTCCCGCTCTCATTCTCCACTCCCACCTTTCTCAGACCCCACACTGAGAGGTGTTGAGGAGTCACGTCCAGGGGTTAGTGTTTCCTGGTTTGTATTTGCATCTCGATTTGGTTACTGAGTATCAAACACTGAACATCGCGCTCCCACCAGCTACGTATCACATGGGAGGCATGTGGAGCGACCAACGGAGCCGGTGATGCTTCGGATTTGACAAGACAAAACCCATATGTCCTCATCCTCCTCTGCTAACCTTGCCACAGCACCCACATCCCACCTACAATTCCCGCCCTTCCCAGTGGATCACTTTCCTTGTTAGAGGTCCTATGGCTTCCTGTGACCATTGCAATGAGAGCCTGTTCACAGCTCTCCCGCTTTGTGGTATTTCCGATACGAAAAGTGAGCTGAACCGAGCACCTGAAGGTAGGGAAACGGGAGACCAGTCTGCAGCGCAGTGTGCTCCATCTCTTCGTTGGGAATTGAGGTGACCTTTACGCCACAAGAAAGTCAGTTGATCCTTTGCCCCTGCAGACGGTGAGCTTGCTTACTCGCTGAAAGTGATTGCTGTGTTCACCTGTTTTAAAGTCGTGCCCCACGAGCACAGCCACCGGACACTGGAGTCTGATTCCCGAGTGGGTGCAGGTTTGCAGGGCCCCCCATTGGCAAACTGGATGGGGAACGTAGTTTGAGATTAGGATGCGGACGATTCAAACAAAAGTCCAAATTCAGGTTCTTGGAAAAAATCCTTTGGCTTGGTAAGCATGAGATTTGCACCGCCATTAACAGTAATGGTAATGCTGGGGTTTATCAAATGCTGGAATTTGGTACTTCACTGTATCCTTTAAGGAAGCAATTTTATCTCCAAATAAAGGCAATGTTGTCCGTTATTCTCTGAAATCCAACCCCCCCCCCCCCCAATCTAATCTTCAATCTTCCTCCTGGCAAGTAATATTGCAGCAAGTGTGTTAAATATGTTTTGTAGTTCATTAAAATTGCATTCTGATTCAACAGTGAGTGCTTCTGATTGCAATTTGGCCGTGAGGCAAATAAAGCACAGATTGATTTAGCTCTTTCCTTTGCTGACTGCTCTATCTGTTTGCATTGCCCTCTGATGGCCAGAACAATGTTTCATCCAATAGACAATGGGTGGAATTTACCGGGGCACTGGTTTCCCGGCAACTCCTGTTGACAATGGCAGTTTCGGTTGATCCCGCTGGCGAGCCGCCACCGTGGCTGAAAAGCTCGCGGTGGGTTGGTCAGTAAGTCCGGTCCAATGTGGACTCTGAGGGACCAATCTTTTATCACTCTGATGGCAGAGGGAATGCTGCATTATTGGAAGGTCAGCACTAAGGGAGTGCTGCACTGTCAGAGGGTCAGGACTGAGGGAGTGCAGCACTGTCAGAGGGTCAGCACTAAGGGAGTGCCGCACTGTCAGAGGGTCAGTACTGAGGGAGTGCTGCACTGTCAGAGGGCTCAGTACTGAGGGAGTGCTGCACTGTCAGGGTCAGTACTGAGGGAGTGCTGCACTGTCAGAGGGCTCAGTACTGACGGAGTGCTGCACTTTTGGAGGGTCAGTACTGAGGGAGTGCTGTACTGTCTGAGGGTCAGTGCTGAGGGAGTGCTGCACTGTTGGATGGTCAGCGCTGAGGGAGTGCTGCACTGTCAGAGGGGCAGTACTGAGGGAGTGCTGCACTGTTGGAGGGTCAGTACTGAGGGAGTGCTGCACTGTCGGAGGGGAGCACTGAGGGAGTGCTGCACTGTCGGAGGGGAGTGCTGCACTGTCTGAGGGTCAGTACTGAGGGAGTGCTGCACTGTCGGAGGGTCAGTGCTGAGGGAGTGCTGCACTGTCAGAGGGTCAGTGCTGAGGGAAGGCTGCACTGTCAGAGGGTCAGTACTGAGGGAGTGCTGCACTGTCAGAGGGTCAGTGCTGAGGGAGTGCTGCACTGTCAGAGGGGCAGTACTGAGGCTGCACTGTCAGAGGGTCAGTACTGAGGGAGTGCTGCACTGTCAGAGGGTCAGCACTAAGGGAGTGCCGCACTGTCAGAGGGTCAGTACTAAGGGAGTGCTGCACTGTCAGAGGGTCAGTACTGAGGGAGTGCTGCACTGTCAGAGGGTCAGTACTGAGGGAGTGCTGCACTGTCAGAGGTACAGGACTGAGGGAGTGCTGCACTGTCAGAGCGTCAGTACTGAGGGAGTGCTGCACTGTCAGGGGGTCAGGACTGAGGGAGTGCTGCACTGTCAGAGGGTCAGTACTGAGGGAGTGCTGCACTGTCGGAGGGTCAGTACTGAGGGAGTGCTGCACTGTCAGAGGGTCAGTACTGAGGGAGTGCTGCACTGTCAGAGGGTCAGTACTGAGGGAGTGCTGCACTGTTAGAGGGTCAGTACTGAGGGAGTGCTGCACTGTCAGGGGGTCGGTACTGAGGGAGTGCTGCACTGTCAGAGGGTCAGTACTGAGGGAGTGCTGCACTGTCAGAGGGTCAGTACTGAGGGAGTGCTGCACTGTCAGAGGGTCAGTACTGAGGGAGTGCTGCACTGTCAGGGGGTCGGTACTGAGGGAGTGCTGCACTGTCAGAGGGTCAGTACTGAGGGAGTGCTGCACTGTCAGAGGGTCAGTACTGAGGGAGTGCTGCACTGTCAGAGGTGTCATATATCAGACGACCAGTCCGCTCTCTCCGGTGAAAGGAAAACAATTCAAGCAAATTGTTTGAGAACAGAAAGGGATTTACCCTGGCCTGTGTTTATCACACAGTAATAATCTTTATTAGTGTCATAAGTATGCTTACATTTACACTGCAATGAAGTTAATGTGAAAATCTGCTAGTCGCCACATTCCGGCGCCTGTTTGGGTACATGGAGGAAGAATTCAGAATGTCCAATTCACCTGACAGCATGTCTTTCGGGACTTGTGGGAGGTAACCGGAGCACCCGGAGGAAACCCACGCAGACACGGGGAGAACGTGCAGACTCCACGCAGGCAGTGACCCAGTGGGGAATCGAACCTGGGACCTTGGTGTTGTGATGCAACAGTGCTACCCATTGTGCTACTGTGCTGCCCACCAAACATCATTCAAATGAATTATCTGAAAAAATACTGTTTTGTCGCACCTGTTGCAAGCCTCAAAATATGTCCCAGTGGGTTTAGTCGGCAATTAGCTCATTTTGAATTTAGTCACGCTTAATGTATGTGGAAATAGACTGCTGTGTTTCTCAGATTATAACATTGGCGACGCTTCAAATCCTCCGCATTAACTGAGCCCTCGGGACAATCCTGGTTCACCAATACCGCTTTGGCAAATGCACATCTGGACTTGAAGGAGGAGAGTAGGATATGTGAATTATCCAGTTACTGCTGCTGGGAGATAGGTTGTGGTATTAGATCAGCCGTATTCTTACTGACAGGCATACAGGCTGAATGCTGTACATTTGCTCATATGTTTTATGTCCACTTCCTGTCTCGTGGCCATGGAGTGCAAAGTCTGATACATACAGGATATTACTTTTTCCCCCAGTGCACCTTGTTGAATGTTTGCAAAATGAGACTCTTGGCGATGGGCTTCTAACTTTGTTTAGGTTTTTTGTTTTAAAAGAAAGTGTCTTATTTGCAGGTATCTTTAAAAAAAACATCAGTGTTTGGATGGTGAAATTCCCCTCTGATCTGCTCAAACGATTTGAAGAGTATCTTGCTGAAACAGCTGGTCAACCCATATTCAGACCATTTCTTAAATCCCTTTCCACGCATGGAGGGCATGAAGTGTTTTTATAGGCCCAATAGTGATCCAAGCCGAGATTGAGCCGGGTAAATCAAATCATTTCTGAATTTCTTTCCAAATATTGATGGTCAATCGCGTCCATTCGCTCGTTCTGCAGTCCCTTCTATTATTCCCCATAAATGGCGTTGCGGTTAATGGGAGTTGCTATGAAAGTTTCTCTTAGTTCAGCCATTGATTTTCTACTCTGTGTTAACCAAGCTGTCATGGGTTTTAGCTGAGCCGCGCAAAGTAGAATTTTAAATTTGGGCGTGCTAAACCTCCTTCCGACTTCGTAAGCTGTAGGTCGCGATTCAGCGACTTGAGTTAAAGTCTGCTGAATGGGGCGCCGAGAGACATCTGACTATTCAACTGCACTTTCCCGTTTTTAGAGGTATCGGTGCCATTTAGACCAGCTGGCACAATATTCCCCCACCCGACCTAGGAGAGGTGCCCTCCCCCGGCCCAATCCCCGGCAATGCCAAACTGGCACCTTGGTACTACCAGCCTGGCACCACGGCAGTACCCCTGACAGCCTGGCAGTGCCACCCAGGCACTCTGGCAGTGTATCTTGGTGAATATCGTGGAGTGATCTAATTAAAGTATGGTGGTGGGTTTATGTTGGGGGTGGCCGGAGCTACGCTCAGCAGCCATTAGATTGATCACATCATCTGGTCCCAACAGACAGCTTCCAACTCTTCACAGTTCCAAGCCCTAACTTGGGAGCCTGATTTACATTCATTCATAAGGCTTTGCATAAGTTGAATGGGTCCATCTAGTGCCCAACAAACAACCCTGTTTAAGTGGTTATAAACCGTTTATAAAATGACACGACTGTGATGATCTGAGCAGCGTCACCCTTCCTCCTGCCACTGCCTGCACTGTCACTCACTGGGGCAGATCACAGCAAAACACTGAAAGTCTCCATGTGCGGTAACACGCAGCTTTTAAAAATTCCCATCCTTGTTTTCAAATCACTCCGCGGCCTCTCCTTCCTTAATCTCTGTATCTTCCTCCTGTCCCTCATCCAGAACTTCCTCCTGTTCCACATCCGGACTTTCCTCCTGTCCCTCATCCGGAACTTCCTCCTGTCCCTCATCCGGACCTTCCTCCTGTTCCACATCCAGAACTTCCTCCTGTCCCACATCCTGAACTTCCCCCTGTCCCACATCCGGACCTTCCTCCTGTCCCACATCCTGAACTTCCCCCTGTCCCACATCCGGAACTTCCTCCTGTTCCACATCCAGATCTTCTTCCTGTCCCACATCCGGAACATCCTCCTGTTCCACATCCGGCGACGAGGGGATTTTCACAGTAACTTCATCGCAGTGTTAATGTAAGCATACTTGTGACAATAAAGATTTTTTTTTTTCTAAATAATTTTTATTCAAGTTTTTTAATAACAAATTTTCTCCCCGCAATTTAAAACAAACAAGGCGTGTTTCCACGCCAAAACAAAACAAGAAAAGAACTGTTTCCCCCCCCCCAAAATAAATAATAACAAATAGCAATACACGGAAGAAGAAAATAACATAACAAACCCACCGCCACAAAACCCCCCCCCCAACCATCACCAAACCCCCCCCCCCCCCCCCCCGCCCCAGTTTGCTGCACTCTCTACCCCTTCGCCAGGAAATCGAGAAAGGGCTGCCTCCGTCGAAAGAACCCCTGTACCGACCCCCACAGAGCAAATTTCATCCTCTCCAACTTGAGGAACCCAGCCATGTCGTTGACCCAGGTCTCCGAACTCGGGGGCCGCGTATCCCTCCACTGTAACAGAATCCTGCACCGGGCTACTAGAAACGCAAAGGCCAGAATGCCGGCCTCTCTCGCCTCCTGCACTCCCGGCTCCGAAGCTACCCCAAAGATCGCGAGCCCCCAGCCCGGCCTGACCCTAGACCCAACCACTTCCGACAAAATCCCCGCCACCCCCTTCCAAAACCCCACCAGAGCCGGACATGCCCAAAACATATGGGTGTGGTTTGCCGGGCCACCCGAACACCTCCCACACCTGTCTTCCCCTCTGAAAAACCGGCTCATCCTTGCCCCCGTCATGTGAGCCCTGTGCAGCACTTTCAGCTGAATTAGGCTGAGCCGTGCGCAAGAGGAGGAAGAATTCACCCTTTCCAGGGCGTCCGACCACGTCCCATCCTCAATCTCTACCCCTAGCTCTTCCTCCCATTTCGCTTTGAGCTCATCTACTGAGGCCTCTTCATCCTCCTGCATCAGTTGGTAGATAGCCGAGATCTTCCCTTCCCCGACCCACGTCCCCGAAAGCACCCTGTCCTGCACTCCCCTTGGCGGCAGCCGCGGAATCTCCTCCACCTGCCTCTTAACAAAGTCCCTGACCTGCATATACCTAAAAGCGTTCCCAGGGGGGAGGTTCCACTTCCCCACCAGAGTCGCGAACTTCCCATCCAAGAAGAGGTCCCCAAACTGTCTGATGCCTGCCCTGTGCCAACTCCCAAATCCCCCACCCGTTCTCCCTGGTGCAAAACGGTGATTGCCCTGTATCGGGGCCCAAACTGAGGCCTTCACTTCCCCCCTATGTCGCCTCCACTGTCCCCAGATTTTGAGCGACGCAACCACCACCGGACTCGTGGAGTACTTTGCAGGGGGGAGTGGAAGTGGGGCCGTTACTAAGGCCTCCAGACTCGTACCCGCACAGGATGCCACTTCCAGTCTCTTCCATGCGTCACCCTCCCCTTCCGTCACCCACCTGCAAATCATCGCCACGTTCGACACCCAATAATATCCACACAGGTTGGGCAGCGCCAGGCCCCCTACCTCCCTTCTTCGCTCCAAAAATACCCTCCTTACTCTCGGGGCCTTCCGCGCCCACACAAACCCCAGAATCGACTTATTCACCCTTCTAGAAAAAGCCTTCGGGATCAACATGGGGAGACACTGGAAAAGAAACAAAAACCTCGGGAGCACCGTCATCTTAACCAACTGGACCCTGCCCGCCAATGAGAGCGGCACGCATCCCACCTCCTGAACTCCTCCTCCATCTGCCCCACCAGCCTCAAAAAGTTAAGCCTATGCATAGCCCCCCAGGTCCTAGCCACGTGGACCCCAAGATACCTAAAGCTCCCCTCAGCCCTCCTCAACGGGAGTTCCCCTATCTCCCTCTCCTGACCCCCCGGGTGCAGGACAAACAGCTCGCTTTTCCCCACATTTAGCTTATATCCCGAAAAGCCCCCAAACTCCTCAAGTGTACTCAGCACCTCCGGCATCCCCTCAGCCGGGTCCACAACATACAGCAGCAGATCATCTGCATACAGTGACAACCGGTGCTCCCCTCCCCCCCCCCCCCCCACCCCCCCCCCCCCCCCCGCACAATCCCCCTCCAACCCTTCGAGTCCCTCATGGCCATGGCCAGGGGCTCAATTGTTAACGCGAAGAGCAGGGGAGACAAGGGACACCCCTGACACGTCCCTCTGGAAAGCCGAAAGTCCTCTTACCTCCTCCCATTTGTCACCACACTCGCCACTGGGGAGCTGTACAGCAACCTCACCCAGCTAATGAACCCCTCACCAAACCCAAATCTCCACAACACCTCCCACAGGTAACTCCACTCCACCCTATCAAAAGCTTTCTCCGCATCCATGGACGCCACTATTTCTGAATCCCCAGCCACCGGCGCCATCATCATAACATTCAGGAGCCTCCGCACGTTGGCATTCAATTGTCTCCCCTTTACAAACCCCGTTTGGTCCTCATAAATCACCGTCGGGACCACATCCTCCATCCTCCTGGACAGCACCTTTGCCAACAACTTGACATCTACGTTAAGGAGCGAGATCAGCCTATAAGACCCACACTGAAGGGGGTCCTTGTCCCGCTTCAGGAGCAAAGAGATAAGTGCCCTGGACATCGTCGGGGGCGAAGCCCCCCCCCCACCCCCCCCGCCCATCCCCCCCCCTGCCCCCCCCCCCCCCTACCCCCCCTCCCTGGCCTCATTTAGGGTCCTCACCAGCAGCGGGCCCAGCAAATCTGAAAATTTCTTATAAAATTCCACCGGGAACCCGTCAGGCCCCGGCGCTTTCCCTGTCTGCATACTTCCCAACGCCTCCACCAGCTCCTCCAACTCAATTGGGGCCCCCAAACCCTCCACCCGCTCGTCCCCTACTCTTGGGAACTCCAGCTTATCCAAAAAGCGGTCCATCCCGCCTGCTTCCCTGGGGGGTACCGCCCGATATAGCCCCTCATAAAAGGATCTGAACGCCCCATTGATGTCCTTTCCACCCCGCACTAAGTTCCCACCTGCATCCGTGGCTCCCCCAATTTCTCTAGCTGCCTCCCGCTTCCGGAGATGGTGAGCCAACATCCGGCTTGCCTTCTCCCCGTACTCATACACCGCCCCCTGCATCCTCCTCCACTGCGCCTCCGCCTTACGGCTGGTTAAAATGTCAAACTCCGCCCGGAGACGGCGCCGCTCCCTCAGAAGCCCCTCCTCCAGGGTGTCTGCATATCTCCTATCCACCCTGACCATCTCCTCCACCAGCCTCTCCCTCTCGACCCTCTCCCCCCTCGCCCTGTGCGCCCGAATAGATATCAGCTCCCCTCTAACTACTGCCTTTAGCGCTTCCCAAACCATCCCAACCTGCACCTCCCCGTTGTCATTGGTTTCCAGATACCCCTACGGATCCGCCCGCACACTTCCTCCTCTGCCAAAAGCCCCACATCCAACCTCCACAGCGGGCGCTGATCCTTCCCCTCCCCCAGCTCCAGGTCCACCAAATGTGGAGCGTGGTCAGATATGACTATCGCCGAATACTCCGCACCCACCACTCTCGGGATCAACGCCCTGCTAAGCACGAAAAAGTCAATCCGGGAGTACACATTATGAACATGGGAGAAAAAGGAGAACTCCCTACCCCCAGGCTTCAAAAACCTCCAAGGGTCCACCCCTCCCATCTGATCCATGAACCCCCTCAGCACCGAGGCCGCTGCCGGCCTCCTGCCCGTCCTAGTCTTCGAGCGGTCCAGAGCTGGATCCAGCACCGTGTTGAAGTCCCCATCTAGAATCAATCCCCCTGTCTCCAGGTCCGGGATCCGGCCCAGCATTTGCCCCATGAAGCCCGCGTCATCCCAGTTGGGGGCATAAACATTAACCAAGACCACCCGCTCCCCTGAAGTCTCCCACTCACCATCACATATCGACCTGCACTATCCGCCACCACTTACCCACCAAAATTGCCACCCCACGGTTCTTTGTATCAAGCCCCGAGTGAAACACCTGTCCCACCCAACTCTTTCTTAGCCTCACCTGATCCGTAACCCTGAGGTGCGTCTCCTGGAGCATAGCCACATCCGCTCCCAGCCCCCTCAAGTGAGCCAAGACCCGGGATCGCTTCACCGGACCATTCAGGCCCCTCACATTCCATGTGACCAACCGAACCCGAAGGGCCATCCCCTTCCCTCTATGCCGATCAGCCATAGCCCTTCCTCAACCCACCACGTGCCCGGGGAACCCCCCCAAGCCTGCTCCCCACGGTGGCAAACCCCCCTCCCAAACCCCCCTTCACCATCCATTCTCTCACAGTCCCTGCAGCAACAACCCGGCACCCCCCCCCCCCCCCCCCCCCCCCCAAGCTAGGGCCCCCCACTAGCTGCATTACCCCCAACATTATACTTCCGTGAGTCAGCTGACTTCTGCTGACCCCGGCTATTCCCGCCATAACCACGACCCCCCCCGGATGCAACACAGCCGCCAATCCCTTCCTCCCAGCGCCGGCCCCGCCCCCAATTCCTCCGGCGCGGGAAGAAATCCCGCGCTTCCAACCCGAGCCCCGACCCAACACGCGGGTGAAAGACAGACACATGACCCATCGGGACCCCAAACTACTCCCCAACCCACCAGTGGAAAAAGCAAAAAAAACACCACAGTAAATAACCAACAGCCCCAAAGAAACCCCGAAAGAACCCAAATAACCATAACTCAAATAGCAAAAACGGCGAAAACAAACAGGAAACAACCATCAGCAAACACAGCAACTATGGGCGAAAGGATACCCAAGAGGACAAAGCCTCCAAGCAAAGTACATTTCCCCCCAGCCCCCCAGTCCTCAGTCCGAATCCAAGTTCTCAGCCTGGACAAAAGCCCAGGCCTCCTCCGGAGAGTCAAAATAGAGCTGGCGGTCCCAGAGGCGAGCCGGCTGTAGAAGGCCAAACTTCACCCCCTTCCTGTGGAGCATTCCCTTCGCTCGATTGAAGCCAGCCCTTCTCCTCGCCACCTCCGCGCTCCAGTCCTGAAAAATCTGAATGTCCGTATTCTCCCACCTGCTGCTCTCCTTCTTCGCCCACCTCAACACGCACTCCCGGTCAACCAAGCGGTGAAAACGGACCAGCACCACCCTGGGCGGTTCGTTCGGCCTGGGCTTCCGCTGCAGCACTCGATGGGCGCCTTCCAGCTCCTGGGGACCATGAAACGACCCCGCACCCATCAGCGAGTTTAACATTAGGACCACATAGGCCGCCAAATCCGAACCTTCCAGCCCCTCCGAGAGGCCCAAAATCCGTAGATTCTTCCGGCGGGAGCGGTTCTCCATCTCCTCCATCCTCGCCTGCCATTTCTTGTGCAGTGCCTCGTGCGACTCCACTTTCACTGCCAGGCCCAAAAGCTCATCCTCATTCTCCGAGGCCTTGTGCCGCAGCTCCCGAATCTCCACGGCCTGTGCCGTCTGAGTCGCCATCAGTTTGTCCAGTGAGGCCTTAAACAGCTCCAAAATCTCGGCTTTGAGCTCCTTGAAGGAGCGCTGAAGCAGCTCCTGCTGCTCCCGCGCCCACTGCTGGCACGCTGCTGCTGCTTCCCCGCCCGCCGCCATCTTGCCTTTTCTGCCTCTCGCCGTTCTCGGAGGTAAAACCGATGTTTGGACCGCTCCACTGCGAGTCCAGTCCATCCACCGGCTGCTGGCCACACTGGCTGTGTTTCCCCGCGGGGAAAAGTCGAAACAACGCCGTTGCGGGCTCTTTCCAAAAAAAACGGGAGCTGCCGAACGTGCAGCTTAGCTCCGCATTGCCACCACCGGAAGTCGATAAAGATTATTATTAAACATATGCTCTCACTTGCCGTGGACAGGGACATACTGAATGCCAGATTCAGTCATAACCCGGCTTTGCAGTCGATGATGTAACCTGACTCAAAGGAGCTTGATGTGACTTGTGAAAGGTTACAAATTCTTGGCTAAATTCTGCCACCTGCTGACCATCTGAATTGTTTCATTAAAATAGAAAGAATTAGCATTTCTGATATCCCCCAAATGCCTTAGAGCCAATGAAGTACGTCCAAAATGGAGTCACTGTTGTAACGTAAAAAACCAGCGAGCTCTCGCAAAAGGCAATGATAGAATCCATAACATCCCCACAGTGCAGAAGGAGGCCATTCGGCCTGTCGAGTCTGCGCCAACCCTCTGAAAGAGCACCCTAACTAGATCCACTTCCCCGCCCTATCCCTGTAACCCCACCTAGCCCCCAAGGGGCAATTTTCTCATGGCCAATCCACCTAACCTGCACATCTTTGGACCAGAATGACCAACGCAGTTAAGAGATTTGGAAAAGAGGGCAAACGAGAAAGTGCGACAGCGGACTGGTCAAGAGGCGCCTGTTGGACAATGTGATGGAGAGATAACTGTGACGGGGCGTCTCCTTTTCCCCCTGGATGTATGCCCCTGCCAGAGTGGCTGTAGAGTGGACACCAGCGGGTGGAAGAAGTCAGGGCCAACAGGAGAAGACCTGCTCAGGGGACGGGAGACTATTCAGCCCATCAGGCCCCTGCTAGCCCCTTGAAAATGCTATTGAATTAGTTCCACACCCTGGTCATTCCTCACAGCATTGTAAATTTGCTTCGACTATTTATCCAATTCTCTTTTAAAAGTTATAATTCAATCTTCTTCCACCGCCCTTTCGGTCAGCACATTCTAGATACTCATTGTGTAAAAATATGATTTTTCATATTACGTCTGATTCTTTCATCAATCGCCTTAAATCTGTGAGCTCTGATTATCGACTCACCTGCCGGTGAAAATAGTTTCAGTTTACTCCATCCATAACCGTTGACGATTTTGAACATCTCTATCAAATCTCCCTGTTTACCCCCTCGACCCCAAAGAGAGCAATCCCAGCTTCTCCAGTCCATCCAAATTACTGAAGTTCCTCAACCCTGGAACCATTCTGGAAATCTCTTCTGCACCCTCTCTAAGGTGTAACACTTTTCCAAACGTGTGGTGCGCAGAATTCAGCACATTGGCCCAGATCATCCATTCTCCGGAGGTTTGTATCCCAGAGATACCCTGGAAGTTGCGTTGGTGGACCCTTCGGAAGTCCCCAGGCAAGGACTGAACTCGGATTGCTCAGAGCGTTTCCATTTACCCTACACCTGGAAACATCCGAAAATCTGATTTAAAATCTCTGAGCGGAATAGTCACCCAGGAATAGTTAGAAGGATTGAAACCACCTGTAACTATGACCCCCCTCCCCAACTATCCCTCACCCCCCCCAATCCGACTACACCCCCAACCCCTCCACCCCATCCCCTGTGACACCAAATCCCTCAGCCAATACCCCCGACCTACCTCAGTCCCTCACCGACAACTTACACAGTTGCTTTCTTTCCTGTGTAAATGGCTGGGACATTTAAACCTCCCAGAGTATAGGGGCCAACACTGTAACAAGAGAACATGGCTTTGTTTCCTCTGACAGACTGCTCAACACAGAAGGCACTCCCAAAGCTGTTACTCTGAATATTTCTCAGCATACCTGGATCAGAAGTCTGGACTAGAAAACTGAAGCTCCAGATGAAAGTAAGTGAAAAGTAAGTGGAGTTTAGTATCATCTGCAAACTTTCAAACTATGCCCAGTGCACCCAATTCTTCTTCAGAACGAAGAACTAGACCTGTCAAAGGGTGGATGGGCTTGCAGTCGAGCCAACGGCTAACTGGGGAGTGGTGGTGTCGTCTTTAAAACACCTTCTGGAGTGGATTGGCGACTCTCAGATTATCAGCGTACAATCATGTTGCATGAGACGACCACACTGCACTGTAAATTCTATGAAACATCAATTAATGCCAAGGAAGGGAGATCCCCAGGGTTGGGTGACACCCAGATGTGACTGAGGAGGGATGTGTTGTAATATGCCTTTAAGGGATATCAGCATAATATTATCAGAAGGGAAATGTATCATGTGATCCAGTCTTAATTCCACTTTTGCTTTTGAACAAAGCATGTACACTCTGCTGCTGACGTCTTCAACTTTTACCTATGCATAAATGTTCTGATGTGCCTAGTCTGAAGAATTGAACCCACTGCATACTTACCCAATCCTTTATGAGTGCTTGGTGCCTTTGTAATCGTTATAACAACACAACAGGATGTCTATCCAAGAATGTAAGAGAGAACAGAAAAAGGAAAATGCTGGAAAAACGCAGTCTGGATTGGATTGGATTGGATTGGATTTGTTTATTGTCACGTGTACCAAGGTACAGTGAAAAGTATTTTTCTGCAAGCAGCTCAACAGATCATTCAGTACATGGAAGAAAAGGGAATTAAACAAAATTCAAGAAAATACATGAGAATACATAATAGGGCAACACAAGATATACAATGTAACTACATAAGTATTGGCATCGGATGAAGCATACAGGGTGTAGTGTTACTGAGGTCAGTCAATAAGAGGGTCATTTAGGAGTCTGGTGACAGTGGGGAAGAAGCTGTTTTTGAGTCGGTTTGTGCGTGTTCTCAGACTTCTGTATCTCCTGCCCGATGGAAGAAGTTGGAAAAGTGTGTAAGCCGGGTGGGAGGGATCCTTGATTATGCTGCCCGCTTTCCTCAGGCAGCGGGAGGTGTAGATGGAGTCCATGGATGGAAGGCAGGTTTGTGTGATGGACTGGGCGGTATTCACGACTCTCTGAAGTTCCTTGTGGTCCTGGGCCGAGCAGTTGCCATACCAGGCTATGATGCAGCTCGATAGGATGCTCTCTATAGTGCATCTGTAAAAGTTGGTAAGGGTTAATGTGGACATGCCGAATCTCCTTAGTTTCCTGAGGAAGTATAGGCGCTGTCGTGCTTTCTTGGTGATAGCGTCGATGTGAGTGTGCGGTATTGTGTGAAGCAAATAATGGCATGATGGGAAAAGTAGTCAAGTTTTCTTGGTACAAGTGAATTTAAACTGATTTCATATAACCTAAGGCACAGAATACACAGAGACAGCATGTCCTGAGAACTGGGTGACTCTGAGAGTCTAGATAAGGCTTGAAACTAGAAGCAGTCTAAATACATAACAAGCTGAACAACCATTTCTTCCTGTTCCTAAACAACTTCTTCCCTTTCTTAAAACAAAGACAAGATAATGATATGAAACTCAAGTCCCCTAAAGGTCAGCAAGGTGACGCCATTGTAACGATTATTACTCATGTTTTACTTTCGATCAAATTCCTAACCAAGTTGTATTCATGTTATCTTGATCCTATAATGTATAAGAATCACCTTCTTTTTCTGTAATACCGCAGACTTGGGACGGACTCAGCAGTTTGTACTGACTGCCTTCCGACTTCAAAAGTCTCAGCCGTTACTGCTAGCAGTCAGTTCTAATTCGGAAATAAAGTTCAGTTTTGCTTACCTAATGAATCATGCTTGTATTTCTCTATCACAGTCAAGACGGGGGGAAAATATAAAATACAACAAGTGGACCAGGACAGATTTTTGGTGATGTGCGCCCCTAGGAATTTGAAACTGCTAACCATCTCCACCTGTGGAGAGAGTTAACATTTCAAGTCCGTATGACTCTTCTTCAAAGTTGAAGAGATGTGATGGGTTTATGCTGTTGAAGAGAGGGGGTGGAGCCAAATAGAAGACCGGGGGGGGGGGGGGGGGGGGGGTAGGTAGGCTGGAGCTCAGGAGAGATCAAGAGACAATGATGTCATCAACATCAAAACAAAGAGAGTGCTCGAGACGAAGGTAGGTGCTGTAGTGGCAGAAAGGCCAGATAGCATAATGTGTAAATAACAGACCAAAAGTCAGCACTTTCCAAAAACAAAACATGGGAACAATAACGTGGGAGAGGTATTGTGTGCTGAGGCACGCCCTAAACTCATTAAAGTGCGGCATCTCTGTTCAACTACATGTTTAATGAACAGCACAAAGGACTGAACTTGGCAACCTGGAATGTGGACACTGACTGATGCAGAAAAGTTGGAGCAAAGTATGCATGGAGGCGGAAAGATTGACAATTGACCAGCTTTGACAAAGAGTCATTGGACTGGAAACCTTAGCTCTTTTCGCTCCCTACAGATGCTGGCAGACCTGCTGAGATTTTCCAGCATTTACTTTTTGGTTGACAATTGACCGGATGGGGCTCTCTGAGGTCAGACGAGCAGCCAACAGCCAGAAGATGTCAGAATGCTGACCTTTCACTCTCGTGGAGGAGATAAGCATCATCATATAGTGGGCTTCCTGGCGTCACCGAGACTCGACACGAGTCAGTGACAGTGATAAGAGTAGATGTTAACCCCAGGCCTATTAATATCATACAGTTTTTATCTCCCAATAATTGAGGTGGATGATGACGCATTTTGGATGTGTAAAGATTCAAGAAACTATCGATGCATATTCAAAGAGAGAACATCTGGTAGTTATGGAAGATTTTAATGCAAAGTTGAGAGACAATACACAACGCAGCACTTGTGGCAAGTATGGTCTTGGTGCCGGCAACAAAAAGAGATTAATATTCCTTGATTGGTTAGAGGACAATAAGTTGTTGCCCTGAATACATGCTTCCGTCATAGAGACAGCCAGCACTATACATGGACTTCCTCTGGTAAATGTCACAAGGACCAAATTACTTTGATCGGGCAGCATGATAGCACAGTGGTTAGCACCGTTTCTTCACAGCTCCAGGGTCCCAGGTTCGATTCCCGGCTTGGGTTGCTGTCTGCACGTTCTCCCTGTGTCTGTGTGGGTTCATCCAGGTGCTCTGGTTTCCCCCCACAGTCCAAAGATGTGCAGGGTAGGTGGACTGGCCGTGCTAAATTGCCCTTTGTGTCCAAGAAAGGTTAGGTGGGGTCACTGGGTTACGGAGGTAGGGTGGAGCTTAGATAGGGTGCTCTTTTCAAGGGCCGATGCTAACACGATGGGCCGAATGGCCTCCTTCTACACTAAATTCTATGATCATAGCGGAAGAGATAGACGAGAAGGGTAAGATCAGAGACTTGCCCATTGCTAATCGTGGTTCTGACCATCAACTGGCATTGAGAAAGATCAAAGAAGGATGTTGACATCGGAAGCTAAAGAACGGTGAAAATCCTGAGAGAAAACTCAGGAATCCATGATGAGAAAGCCAAGGAATTTGAAGGAAAAGTAAAAGAGAGAGCCGTCATTGTCAATAGCGTTATCGGCTGCGTTAGATTATCTATGCTCGAAACAATGAAACGCAATACAGCCAGCTGAATATTTAGATCAATTAGGTCTGAGAAAATGATGGAAAAATCAATGGTGTACAAAGCACTGAATACCTCAAATTGTGTGTTGATGTGAAGTAAATCTGGATAAAAACCGAAAGCAACTGGCTGCACAAAAGGGCTAAAGAAGCAGATAAACTTTCAAAAATGGTAATACCAAAGGAGTACATTCGTTAGTCAAGGTCATAGCTGGAAAGAACTAAGTAGCACGGTAGCACAGTGGTTAGCACTGTTGTTTCACAGCACCAGGGTCCCGGGTTCAATTCCCGGCTTGGGTCACTGTGTGGAGTCTGCACGTTCTCCCTGTGTCTGCGTGGGTTTCCTCCGGGTACTCCGGCTTCCTCCCACAAAATCCCAAAAGATGTGCTGTTAGGTAGATTGGACATTCTGAATCTTCCCTCTATGCACCAGAACAGGCGCCGGAATGTGGCGACTATGGGATTTTCACAGTAACTTCATTGCAGCGTTAATGTAAGCCTGCTTGTGACAATAAAGTTTATTATTATTATACCGAGCAACAAGTATCAAGATCGAAAACCAAGACTTGTTATATGATAAAGACAAGATCAGTCTGATGTGGGAATATGATTGCAGGAAACTGTTTCAAGAAGAACCAGACAAAATAACTGATGAAGATCGGAAGCTAAAAGAAGAAGAATGATCTTTAACGTCGTCCGTATTGTCAGTGGCTGGACTATCTTCATCAGAAGTAGTGGGCTGGTGTCTTCATCTGAATCTTCTCAGAGATATTCTTTGGACTCTATGATCTGCTTAGCAACTACATGAACTTCAGCTGAATGATCCGCTTGGGGGGAAATGGTGGCATGTAGCAGTGTCACTGAATTAATAATCCAGGGGCCATGGCTTATTCTCTGGGGACATGGGTTCAAATTCGAACATGGCAGTTGGTGGAATTTAAGTTCAATTAATAAAGTCTGGAATATAAAGAGCGGTTGACGAGGACCCAGAGGCAGTTACCACCACCTAGAAGAGTGGGTGAAAGGTGGACCCAGAGGCTGTAACCACCAACCCTAGTCCAGTCTATGGTTCCTGGAATGAATCAGAGTTTGACACGGGCAGAATGTGTCCACACCAGAACTTTCAAACAAGCACAAAGACCTAGCTTAGCTGGTGGTGTGAAAGGCCCTCCCTGTCAGATCCTTCCTGTTCTGGTGAGTTGTACAATAAGGTGGTAGGGAGGCCTTTAAACTAAATAATGGGGCAAGGGATCAAGTCTGGGAAGATGTGATCACTTGAGTAGAGAAGACCAGGCAAAAGAGCAAAGTAAGAATAAATAAACCAGAGAACAGGCCATACTAAGTCTGGTAAGATGCAATAAGATAGGGTTAATCAATAGCCTTATAATGAAGCTCGCCTTAGGTAGCAGTGATCACAATGTGATTGAATTTCACATTCAGTTTAAGGGAGATAGGAGTGGATCTAAGACTAGTGACTTAAACGTAAATTGAGGCAATTATGAGGGCATGAAGACAGCCAACGAAAGTGAAGTGGGAAATAAAGGGATGGGTCAGTAGAGATGAAGGAGCAGACATTTAAGGAGATATTTCAGAATACTCAGAAAACAAACATTACAGCGAGAAAGAAAGACTCGAAGGGAAGGACACACCATCCACGGCTAACTAAAAAAGTTAAAGACAGTATCAAATTTTTTAAAGCGCAGATAATTTCGCAAAGATGGGTAGCAGGTCAGAGATTGGACAATACTGCAAAGGACAACAAAAATGACTAAGATTATTAAGGAGGGAGAAATTAGCACACAAGAGAAAGCTAGCTAGAAATATAAAACATATAGTGAGAGTTTCTAAAGGTATTTAAAAAGGAAAAGATTAAGTAATGTGAGCATTAATCTTCGAGCAAATGAGAATCATAGAATCCCAGCAGTGCAGAGAGAGGCCATTTAACCCATCGAGTCTGCACTGACCCTCTAAAAGCCGGGGTGTGGGGGGGGGGGGACCTAGTCCCATTCCCCCACCCTATCCCTGTAACCCCGCCTAATATGCACATTTCTGGACACTAAGGGTCAATTTTAGCCTGGCCAATCCACCTAACCTGCACACCTTTAGGAAGAAACCGGAGCACCCGGAGGAAACCCACGCAGACACGGAGAGAACGTGCAGACTCCACACAGCCAGTCGGCCAAGAATGGGAATGAACAATGAAAAATAAGGAAATGGGGGATGAATTGAACAGATATTTTGTACTTGTCTTTACTGTGGAGGGTATGAATAACATTCCAGAAATAAGGGTGAATCGGGAGGTGAAAGTGAGGGAGGAACTTAAAACATTTGCAATCACCAGGGAAAATAATTCCATCGAAAAGCTTTCAAGTCCCCAAGTCCTGATGGAGTCTGAAAGGAAGTGTCTGCTGATGGGCAGCACGGCGGCACAGTGGTTAGCACTGCTGCCTCACAGCGCTGAGGTCCCAGGTTCGATCCCAGCTCTGGATCACTGTCCGTGTGGAGTTTGCACATTCTCCCCATGTCTGCGTGGGTTTCGCCCCCACAACCCAAAGATGTGCAGCTTAGGTGGATTGGCCACACTAAATTGCCCCTTAATTGGAAACAATGAATTGGGTACTCTAAATTAATATTTTTTTTAAAGTGGCTGCTGAGACAGGAGATGTTTTGGTTTTAATTTTCCATTTAATTTAATAAGTGGGTCTTTAACGTGTTGCCAAGCTATAACGAGAGTAGTGCCACAGGGATCAATGCTGGGACCTCATCACTACAATTTATATCAATAATCTGGATGAAGGGGCAGAATGTATGTTTGCTAAATTTGCCGATGACACAAGGATAGGTAGGAAAATAAATTCTGAGGACGGAATTTAACGGATACATTTTGAAGTTCATTTATGGCGGGTTTTACACCTAGTTTCCCGCCTGCTCTGCTGACCAGTTCCCCACCGCTATTCAATGACACTTAGTCACTTTTCTTGACTCTGGGGAGTTTCTCACCTGTCTAGCACACACTTAGAATTTTTTTCAGCACTAGGGAGCTGAACTCTGAGATCGGGCCGCCATTTTGAAAGGGTGCCCCGATTTCTAAGTGAGCGTGTCGGTTGCCCACATACCCCACCCATGGGCAATGTCATCCCCCACACACATGGGCACTACCACATACCCTCCCAAGTGAGGACACCCCAATCTGGGGTCCCCCCCCCTCTTCAGACTCTCCCACGCCTCCTTCCAGGCCCCCCTCCAAGACACCCACCTATCAGCCCTCCAACATCGCAGAGGCCCCTACTTACCTGCCCTGTACACTCCCCACCCCTTCAAACCTCCCCTCTGCCCCACCTTCATGGGCAGTGCCAAGGTGCCCGCATTCCATTGGGAGGGCCAGGGCACCACCCTGCCCAGACCCTGGTCACCCAGGGGCCTCTGGTGGCCTAAGAGACCCACCTGGGTGCCATTCCGCCTGGTCCACGTTTGTTTGGACCAGTACTGAAGGGTGCCTGTCTGAAGCCTCGCTGGGAAGGCTGGTAGATCTCTGGAGGCAGGTAGATCCCATGTAAGTTTGCCTAAGTAGGTTTAAAATCTAATTAGGTGTGTGCCGTTTGGTCACGCCCTTTTTGGGCTGGATTCTGATTCCGACAATCTTGTGGGACTTGGGTATATCCCGTGAGGGGGATAGGCTGCCGGGAAAATCCTGGCATCTACTGGCTGCGTTACCCTCTCTTGTCCAGAGCAAGGCAGGTGGTAGATTGCACCCAAGGAGTCTGCAAAGTGACATATAAAGGTTAAGTGAGTGGGCCAAAGTTTGGTCGATGTAGTATAATGTGTGAAAATGTGAGCTTGTCCATTTCAGCAGGAAGAATAGAAAAGTGGGATCTTATTTAAATAGAGAGAGAGAGATTGCAGAACTCTGAGATACAGAAGGATCTGGGTGTCATGGTGTAAGAATCACAAATAGTTAATATGCAGTCCCAGCAAATGATTAGGAAGGCAAATGGAATGTTGTTGTTTATTCCAAGAGGAATGGAATATAAAAGTAGGGATGTTTTGTACAGGGCACTGAGGAGACCACATCCAGAGTACAGCAACTTTGGTCTCCTTATTTAAGGATATAAATGCAGTTATTGCAGTTCGCTCAGCTGATTCCTGTGATGAAGGGATTATTTTATGAGGAAAGGTTGGACAGGTTGGGCCTGTATCCAATGGAGTTGAGAAGAATGAGAGGTGATCTTTATTGAAACATATGATCTTGAGGAGACTGTGAAAGCCGAGAGTATGTTTTGCCATGTGGGAGAGACTAAAGATTACGGGCATAGTTTAAAACTAAGGCACTGCTGCCTCACGGCGCCGAGGACCCAGGTCTAATCCCCGTCCTGGGTCACTGTCCGTGTGGAGTTTGCACATTCTCCCCTTGTCTGCGTGGGTCTCCCCCCACAACCCAAAAATGGACAGGGTAGGATTGGCCACGGTCTACTGCCCCTTAATTGGGAAAACTAATAGTTTAAAAATAAGAGATTGCCCATTTAAGACAGACAGGAAGAGAGTCAACCATATATTAGGTCCCTGCGTCCAAATTAATGATATAAATTGTAAATAGTTGAGACTCCAGCATTAATTCCTGTGGCACTCCATTTCTCACATCTTGCCAACCTGAAAAAGACCCATTTCTCTGTTTCCTGTTGGACAACCAATCTTCGGACTCTGTTAACCTCTGTAGCCACCTGGGGTGGCCACTGCCCAACACAAAATGGAAGATTGCAAGGAATGCAGGGAAAATGGACATGTTGTAAAGCAAGCAGCTTGCAAAGCGATTGTATATTGGGACGGCTGCAGAAACCAGTTTTGACTGTTGCAGAAACCAGACAGCACTGTGAAAAGAAACCAGTTAACATACTAATGAGGCGATACCGGGCGATCCCCAGATACAATGGAAACAAGTTAAACACAGATCGATACATTCAATGGAAGGCCAGACCCTTCGGCGCCAGAGGAGCCCAAAACAATAGGTCCCAAGAACCGCCCCAGTGACCGAGGAACTGCCCCATGATTGGGGGGTTCAAACATAATCGATTGGGAAGAGACCCAATCGATTCCAAGCAGATAAAGGAGTCCGCCCAAAGGGGCGCGGATCCCCTGGGACCTATAAAAGGCAGGTCCCACACATGGTTCAGTCTCCTGCTCCAGCCTTCAGACAGCAACCAACAAGTAAGTGCCTCCCAACGACCGCTACCAGAGATAGGCACTCCTGACCCCCTTTTCAATTGATACCAACCTGAAGTCTGCAGACCAGACCAGAGCAAGAGGCCTTGTTCCCTGACCCAGCAGTTCCTTCGAGATAAGTATTAGTTGTTTAGCAGTAGGAATAAGTTTAATCCTTTTAGCGTGTGCATGGGTAGTGATTATAATTGTATTATAATAAACTCTAGTTGTTTGGACTTACTAATTGGTGTGCGGTTTTATTGCTTTGAACTTCACCTTGAAGCTTGTGGCGGTGTCTTAACGGCACCTGGCGACTCCAGAGCTTAGATAAGAAACAGAGCCAAATTGAGTGTTCAGCACACTCACACAGAAGTAGCAACACCTCTACACCATGAGCTCTGGTTTTGCACAGTAACCTTTGAAGTGCCACCTTGCCAAATGTTTTATGGGAATTAAAGTACAGCACATTCACAAATTCCCCTTTATTCACATCGCGTGTTACTTCCTCACAAAACTCCAATAAATGAGTCAAACCTGATTTCCCTTTCACAAAAGCACATTGCGCTCGAGCGAGAGTGCGACGAGACTGGTGAATAGTGGGAGAGGCCAAAAATGAGAACCATGCAGGGCACCAAACCGTTTGCGATGCGACCAGCCCACTCCCGTAGGCAAAATCGGGATCCCGCCGTAGCGGGGCGAGAAACCAATAATCACCACTTAAGCCCTATTTCCATACAATGAACAGGAGCCACCCCATTATCCAGCGGCCTCCAGTTATCCAGCGGCCTCCCATTATCCAGCGGGCTCCCGTTATCCAGCGGCCTCCAGTTATCCAGCGGCCTCCCGTTATCCAGCGGCCTCCAGTTATCCAGCGGCCTCCAGTTATCCAGCGGCCTCCAGTTATCCAGCGGCCTCCAGTTATCCAGCGGCCTCCCGTTATCCAGCGGCCGCCCGTTATCCAGCGGCCTCCAGTTAACCAGCGGCCTCCAGTTATCCAGCGGCCTCCTGTTATCCAGCGGCCTCCAGTTATCCAGCGGCCTCCAGTTATCCAGCGGCTTCCCGTTATCCAGCGGCCTCCAGTTATCCAGCGGCCTCCAGTTATCCAGCGGCCTCCAGTTATCCAGCGGCCTCCAGTTATCCAGCGGCCTCCAGTTATCCAGCGGCTTCCCGTTATCCAGCGGCCTCCCGTTATCCAGCGGCCTCCAGTTATCCAGCGGCCTCCCGTTATCCAGCGGCCTCCAGTTATCCAGCGACCTCCAGTTATCCAGCGGCCTCCTGTTATCCAGCGGCCTCCAGTTATCCAGCGGCCTCCAGTTATCCAGCAGCCTCCCGTTATCCAGCGGCCTCCAGTTATCCAGCGGCCTCCAGTTATCCAGCGGCCTCCAGTTATCCAGCGGCCTCCTGTTATCCAGCGGCCGCCCATTATCCAGCGGCCTCCAGTTATCCAGCGGCCTCCAGTTATCCAGCGGCCGCCCATTATCCAGCGGCCTCCAGTTATCCAGCGGCCTCCAGTTATCCAGCGGCCTCCAGTTATCCAGCGGCCTCCAGTTATCCAGCGGCCTCCAGTTATCCAGCGGCCTCCAGTTATCCAGCGGTCTCCAGTTATCCAGCGGCCTCCTGTTATCCAGCGGCCTCCAGTTATCCAGCGGCCTCCCGTTATCCAGCGGCCTCCAGTTATCCAGCGGCCTCCTGTTATCCAGCGGCCGCCCGTTATCCAGCGGCCTCCAGTTATCCAGCGGCCTCCTGTTATCCAGCGGCCGCCCGTTATCCAGCGGCCTCCAGTTATCCAGCGGCCTCCAGTTATCCAGCGGCCTCCTGTTATCCAGCGGCCTCCAGTTATCCAGCGGCCTCCTGTTATCCAGCGGCCTCCAGTTATCCAGCGGCCTCCAGTTATCCAGCGGCCTCCAGTTATCCAGCGGCCTCCCGTTATCCAGCGGCCTCCAGTTATCCAGCGGCCTCCCGTTATCCAGCGGCCTCCTGTTATCCAGCGGCCTCCCGTTATCCAGCGGCCTCCAGTTATCCAGCGGCCTCCAGTTATCCAGCGGCCTCCAGTTATCCAGCGGCCTCCAGTTATCCAGCGGCCTCCAGTTATCCAGCGGCCTCCCATTATCCAGCGGCCTCCTGTTATCCAGCGGCCGCCCGTTATCCAGCGGCCTCCAGTTATCCAGCGGCCTCCCGTTATCCAGCGGCCTCCAGTTACCCAGCGGCCTCCAGTTATCCAGCGGCCTCCCGTTATCCAGCGGCCTCCCCAGTGGTCACTCTGGCGCCAATTAGTAAATACGTGAACCTGGCGGAAGGGCTTCTGTGAGGAGCTGAGGAGGTGAGTAGCCATCTTTGCTCACAGGCAAAGAGCCATGGGATGTTGGGATTGCTGGCCCTGTGCTCGGAGAGGGGGGTCAACGGCGGGGTGAGAGGGTTCATCTCGGCTGGAGTGGCCCTCCATGGGAGTGGGTGGTTCGGATCTGGGGGTGGAGGGGGTGTTCAGCTGGCGAGGGCAACCGTGTGTGGCTCCGCCCTGCCAACCCCTGGATCGTGTGTACCCGTTCCGCAGCAACTCGACCTCCCGCCTGTCTGCCTCACCCACCACCATAACCCTCACTGACCGCGGATTCCTCTGGCCGTGTGACTGAAGGCGATTGCTAACAGGAAATTGGCAGTCGTAGTTAAGCGAGCACTTCACACATCCCAAGTTCCTGTGGGTGGGCGGGCCATGTTAGCATGTGGGAGTTATTGCTTTGCGTCCCAAACAGTCCGTGATAGCTGGACACTGTGCTTGAACACTGCGGGCGGCACCATCACACATGCAGCAGCCAATATCTGAACACCCAGGGGATGGGACACAACTCCGGGGACATGTCCAGAGCCGGAGGATGAGTGAATGCAATGGGGAGGGGTCCAGTGCCCGGTCCAGGTGACGTTATGAGCTGATGTCCGGGGTACAGAGTCTGGGGTCTGGTGAGCGGGAGCCCCCATTCCGGCTGGGTGTGTGTGTGCACGCCGTTCCGCGTGTGGGGGAGGAGGGGGATCAATGGGGGAATGGAGGGTCCCAAGGTGGAAGACGTCGCTGTTTGTAAGTCTAACAATCTCTCCCAATTCCTTACAGATATTGAACGGTATGGACGATATTTTGGACCTTGCGGAACTTGCCCTGGTGGTGATGCTGATAGGCCGGGTGGCCAGGCGTCCCCGCCCCACACCCTGAGGGCCCGGCCGATGATCAGGCTTGGGAGGGGCCCAGAGGGGAAGGCCCACAATTGCCCAAGGTGTACAGTCATGACTGGTCATTCGAACAGGTGATGGAGAGCACCTGTGTGGTATCTCACAGGCCACAGGTGCATCTACAGGTCATGAATGCCCTGTATACCCGGGTGGAAAACTACATCAACATTGACATGGACCATGCCCAGCAAGATGCCCGGGCAGCAGGTTTCTCCGCCATCACCAGGATGCCCCAGGCCCAGGGGCTGATAGATTTCACGCTGTCACCTTGCGCTCACCGGGCTATCTGGGAGTTCCCAACATCAACAGGAATTGGTTCCACTCCCTGAATATCCAGCTTGTGTGTGACCACCACATGAAGATCATGAACGTGTGTACACACTTCATGGGGAGTGTACACAACAGCTACATCCTGGGGCAGTCAGAAACCTCTGACCTCTTCGAGGAGCACCCCAGGCTGGACAGCTGGCTCTTGGGGAATAAGGTGGATCCACTTAGGGCCTGGCTAATGACACCAGTACTGAGGCCGGAGACCGATACGGAGACCCGGTACAATGAGGTCCATGTGGCCACGCGGGCAGTCATTGCAGTTCCGATGCCTCGGCCACTCCGGTGGTGCCCCGAAGTACATCCCCACAACCTGTATCCTCCGCAAACTGGCGCAGCAGGGGGGCAACGTGCTGGAGGTGGAGGATGAGGAACATGTGGCCAACTCTGAGGAGCAGGAGGAGGTTCCGGACCGGCAGGGACTGGGCGACGATCCCGGGGAGGAACCGGAGGACCAGCCAGAGGTTGCAGGACAAGCGGCAGTGGGGAGGGTCCGGCAGGTCTGGAGGGCCGGGGGGGGCCCTTATTTTCACCCGATTCACATAGGACGTGGCCTGATCGCTACCCTCCACCCCCTGCAGCCCACCCCCTTCAGTGTAGGCACAGTCAGCGGGTAACTGTTGAGGGCAGCGGAATGATGATAATAGCTATGCCACCCTGTCCCAGGTAAGACTTGGCGTAATCAGAGGGGTGGAACTCAGGGAAGCTGGCGGCCACCATCGCCACTCCATGGGATGGGTCCAGGTTGGCAGCCAATGCCCCCCTCCTCCCGGTCGCTGGCCATAGGGCTCTGGGTTCACCTTCGGACAGAGGGGCAGCTGGATTGAGTCCCGGCTGCCCCTGAATCAACAGGCTCTGCCAGCCTTGGCAGCTCCTCAATGTCTGTGCCATGGTGTCGATATCCTTGGCAATGCTCCTCAGCGACTGGAACGAGCACTGCAGTGTATTGGCAATGCCCATCTGAGACTGGGACATGTCCCGCAGAACCTCATCAAGGTCAGCCTGGTACTGGGCCACGTCCTCCAGTGAGTCAGGCATTCTGCCGAGACCCTCAGCCATGGCCGTCACTGACTGCGCGACGCCTTGGACACCTTCACTCATGCTGCTGATGTCATGCGCTAGGCGCACCACTGCGGTCGCCACCCTTGCAGTGTTGGACTCGGTGCCATGCGTTGCTGCTGATATCTCCTGCACCTGTAGACACTGGGACTCCTTCAACCAGCTAGAGACCTGCTTTAGTGTCGCTGACATCCCCCTCTGAATTTCATGGCCACACCCTATCATCTCCACCAGCCCGGGTACCAGAGGCTCAGCATCGGACTGGGACCCAGCTGGGTCCTGGGATCCAGCAGAACTCCGACTGCTGCCTCGTCTGGGGGTTCCTGATGTACATCAGCAACTGTGTGGGGCTCACTAGGTGTGCCCCAGAAGCCTGACTGAGGTGCCTGTCTCTGTGCTGGTGGAGGGTAGGGATGCCAGCTCTGGCGTCTCGATAGTGGTATCCTCGGAGCTCTCCTCTGGGGTGTTCTCGGATAGGCCGGCACCGTCGGCTGAAGGCCCTGAGGGAGAATGGACATGAGCTCAGTGGGAGGGATGTGTCATTCAGTATGGCAAAAGCAATTCACATGTGACAGTCCATCTAGGTGGGGCCCGGTGGATCCTCACCTCTGCGGCACGCACTGACCTCCGCATTGCTGACCCTCTGTCCTCGGCCACCACCATAACCTTCAGCGTCTATTCCTCAAAGGTGATGAGGATTCTGATGTCTGGCATCCCACCACCAGTCTGGGCCCTCTGCCAACAGTTGTGGGACAACTTCTCCTGCAGAGACACAGGGCATCGTTAGCCTCACGCGTGGTTCAGTGCCAGGGGAGGAGGGGAGGTTCCGGGGAGGGGGTGGTTGGTGGGTAGGGGGTGGGGGGGCGGGGGGGAGGGGGTGGTTGGTGGGTAGGGGGTGGGGGGGGGGGGCGGGGGGGTTTGGGGTGGGGAAGGTTTTGGGGAGGGGTTTGGGGAGGGGGCGGCATGCGCGGTATGGGTGAGCCAGGGCACGGTGCTGAGCACGCGGTGCCAGGCGCAGTCTTGTGGGGGAGGGTCTGGTGCCAACTCACCCATGCGGCCCGGTGTAGGTCATTGACCTTCTCACGGCACTGGGTGCCAGTCCTCCTGGTCACGCTGCCCAAGCTTACGGCCGCTGCCACTTCCTCCCAGGCGGCATCGGTTACCCCGTGGCTGACTCTCCGGGACCCTCAGGGGAACAGGACATCCCTCCTGGCCTCAACCGCCCCCAGGAGCCTCCCCCGGTCAGCATCCCCGAATCGTGGGGTTGGTTGTCTGGGCCCATGGTTGTGCACTGGTAGGGTTGGCTGTGAAGAGCAGTTTGTGTCCTGCTCGACGTTGTTAGCGGGGGTGGGCAGGCGAGTGCAGTCCCGGCGAATCGATTGACGAGCCTTCATTTGCGGCCTGAAGCCCGTGGGGCCTTCTTAAGTGGACCAATGAACAATTAATGTTGTAATGCGGCGACGGTCTCGCCGGGCCGAGCACCAGGAAACTCGCGGCAGTTCCCGCTCGCTACCAACTTAGACTCGAGCTCATTGAATCTGTCTTCCTGCATTGAGATTTACGACGTGCCCCAATATAACCTCCTTCATAACGGATTCCAGAATTTCCCAGATGACAAGTGTTTAGCTAACTGAGTCGCCTTCACTATTTTCCAATCTGATGAGATCTTTCCCGAATCCAGGGAATTTTGGGTTAAACCAACATCTCCAATATCCCAGCACTCACTTCTTTGACAACTGAAGGATAAAGTCCATCCGGACTTGCTGCCAGCCTCAGACTGACCAGTAGATATTGGAGAAACCGGGTCAAGAATGTGTCAGGTGAGACCCCCCCACAGGCTGTTTTTTTATATTCAGTATCAGCCCTGGAATGTCCTCGGAGGACGGGGTAGCACCCCTCAACCCCACCCCCCCCCCCGGATAATCCCTCTCGGGCTCCCTACCCCTGACCAAGTCACTCTGGTTCTGTGCATCTAATTTACAATATTTCAGAGTTGCTTTTAGATAGAGTTATATTGTTCCTTCAGACCGCAACATAATTCCTTTTATTATATCAATTCACCAAAAACATTTCTTCAGTGAAGCACTCCCTCAGTACTGACCCTCTGACAGTGCAGCACTCCCTCAGTACTGACCTTCTGACAGTGCAGCACTTCCTCACTACTGACCCTCTGACAGTGCAGCACTCCCACAGTACTGACCCTCTGACAGTGCAGCACTCCCACAGTACTGACCCTCTGACAGTGCAGCACTCCCTCACTACTGACCCTCTGACAGTGCAGCACTCCCACAGTACTGACCCTCTGACAGTGCAGCACTCCCTCAGTACTGTCCCTCTGACAGTGCAGCACTCCCTCATTACTGACACTCTGACAGTGCAGCACTTCCTCACTACTGACCCTCTGACAGTGCAGCACTCCCTCAGTACTGACCCTCTGACAGTGCAGCACTCCCTCAGTCCTGACCCTCTGACAGTGCAGCACTCCCTCAGTACTGACCCTATGACAGTGCAGCACTCCCTCAGTACTGACCCTCTGACAGTGCAGCACTCCCTCAGTACTGCCCCTCTGACAGTGCAGCACTCCCTCAGTACTGACGCTCTGTCAGTGCAGCACTCCCTCAGTACTGACCCTCTGACAGTGCAGCACTCCCTCATTACTGACACTCTGACAGTGCAGCACTTCCTCACTACTGACCCTCTGACAGTGCAGCACTCCCTCAGTACTGACCCTCTGACAGTGCAGCACTCCCTCAGTCCTGACCCTCTGACAGTGCAGCACTCCCTCAGTACTGTCCCTCTGACAGTGCAGCACTCACTCACTACTGACCCTCTGACAGTGCAGCACTCCCTCAGTACTGACCCTATGACAGTGCAGCACTCCCTCAGTACTGACCCTCTGACAGTGCAGCACTCCCTCAGTACTGCCCCTCTGACAGTGCAGCACTCCCTCAGTACTGACGCTCTGTCAGTGCAGCACTCCCTCAGTACTGACCCTCTGACAGTGCAGCACTCCCTCAGCGCTGACCCTCTGACAGTGCGGCACTCCCTCAGTACTGACCCTCTGACAGTGCGGCACTCCCTCAGTACTGACCCTCTGACAGTGCAGCACTCGCTCAGTACTGACCCTCTGACAGTGCAGCACTCCCTCAGTACTGACCCTCTGACAGTGCGGCACTCCCTCAGTACTGACCCTCTGACAGTGCAGCACTCGCTCAGTACTGACCCTCTGACAGTGCAGCACTCGCTCAGTACTGACCCTCTGACAGTGCAGCACTCCCTCAATACTGATCCTCTGACAGTGCAGCACTCCCTCAATACTGATCCTCTGACAGTGCAGCACTCCGCAAGTACTGACCCTCTGACAGTGCAGCACTCGCTCAGTACTGACCCTCTGACAGTGCAGCACTCCCTCAGTACTGACCCTCTGACAGTGCAGCACTCCCTCAGTACTGACCCTCTTGACAGTGCAGCACTCCCTCCGTACTGTCCCTCTGACAGTGCAGCACTCCCTCAGTACTGACCCTCTGACAGTGCAGCACTCCCTCAGTACTGACCCTCTGACAGTGCAGCACTCCCTCAGTACTGACCCTATGACAGTGCAGCACTCCCTCAGTACTGACCCTCTGACAGTGCAGCACTCCCTCAGTACTGCCCCTCTGACAGTGCAGCACTCCCTCAGTACTGACGCTCTGTCAGTGCAGCACTCCCTCAGTACTGACCCTCTGACAGTGCAGCACTCCCTCAGTACTGCCCCTCTGACAGTGCAGCACTCCCTCAGTACTGACCCTCTGTCAGTGCAGCACTCCCTCAGTACTGACCCTCTGACAGTGCAGCACTCCCTCAGTTCTGACCCTCTGACAGTGCAGCACTCCCTCAGTACTGACCCTCTGACAGTGCAGCACTCCCTCAGTACTGACCCTCTGACAGTGCAGCACTCCCACAGTACTGACCCTCTGACAGTGCAGCACTCCCACAGTACTGACCCTCTGACAGTGCAGCACTCCCTCACTACTGACCCTCTGACAGTGCAGCACTCCCTCAGTACTGACCCTCTGACAGTGCAGCACTCCCTCAGTCCTGACCCTCTGACAGTGCAGCACTCCCTCAGTACTGACCCTATGACAGTGCAGCACTCCCTCAGTACTGACCCTCTGACAGTGCAGCACTCCCTCAGTACTGCCCCTCTGACAGTGCAGCACTCCCTCAGTACTGACGCTCTGTCAGTGCAGCACTCCCTCAGTACTGACCCTCTGACAGTGCAGCACTCCCTCATTACTGACACTCTGACAGTGCAGCACTTCCTCACTACTGACCCTCTGACAGTGCAGCACTCCCTCAGTACTGACCCTCTGACAGTGCAGCACTCCCTCAGTCCTGACCCTCTGACAGTGCAGCACTCCCTCAGTACTGTCCCTCTGACAGTGCAGCACTCACTCAGTACTGACCCTCTGACAGTGCAGCACTCCCTCAGTACTGACCCTATGACAGTGCAGCACTCCCTCAGTACTGACCCTCTGACAGTGCAGCACTCCCTCAGTACTGCCCCTCTGACAGTGCAGCACTCCCTCAGTACTGACGCTCTGTCAGTGCAGCACTCCCTCAGTACTGACCCTCTGACAGTGCAGCACTCCCTCAGCGCTGACCCTCTGACAGTGCGGCACTCCCTCAGTACTGACCCTCTGACAGTGCAGCACTCCCTCAGTACTGCCCCTCTGACAGTGCAGCACTCCCTCAGTACTGACCCTCTGACAGTGCAGCACTCCCTCAGTACTGCCCCTCTGACAGTGCAGCACTCCCTCAGTACTGACGCTCTGTCAGTGCAGCACTCCCTCAGTACTGACCCTCTGACAGTGCAGCACTCCCTCAGCGCTGACCCTCTGACAGTGCGGCACTCCCTCAGTACTGACCCTCTGACAGTGCGGCACTCCCTCAGTACTGACCCTCTGACAGTGCAGCACTCGCTCAGTACTGACCCTCTGACAGTGCAGCACTCCCTCAGTACTGACCCTCTGACAGTGCGGCACTCCCTCAGTACTGACCCTCTGACAGTGCAGCACTCGCTCAGTACTGACCCTCTGACAGTGCAGCACTCGCTCAGTACTGACCCTCTGACAGTGCAGCACTCCCTCAATACTGATCCTCTGACAGTGCAGCACTCCCTCAATACTGATCCTCTGACAGTGCAGCACTCCGCAAGTACTGACCCTCTGACAGTGCAGCACTCGCTCAGTACTGACCCTCTGACAGTGCAGCACTCCCTCAGTACTGACCCTCTGACAGTGCAGCACTCCCTCAGTACTGACCCTCTTGACAGTGCAGCACTCCCTCCGTACTGTCCCTCTGACAGTGCAGCACTCCCTCAGTACTGACCCTCTGACAGTGCAGCACTCCCTCAGTACTGACCCTCTGAAAGTGCAGCACTCCCTCAGTACTGACCCTATGACAGTGCAGCACTCCCTCAGTACTGACCCTCTGACAGTGCAGCACTCCCTCAGTACTGCCCCTCTGACAGTGCAGCACTCCCTCAGTACTGACGCTCTGTCAGTGCAGCACTCCCTCAGTACTGACCCTCTGACAGTGCAGCACTCCCTCAGTACTGCCCCTCTGACAGTGCAGCACTCCCTCAGTACTGACCCTCTGTCAGTGCAGCACTCCCTCAGTACTGACCCTCTGACAGTGCAGCACTCCCTCAGTACTGACCCTCTGACAGTGCAGCACTCCCTCAGTACTGACCCTCTGACAGTGCAGCACTCCCTCAGTACTGACCCTCTGACAGTGCAGCACTCCCACAGTACTGACCCTCTGATAGTGCAGCACTCCCTCAGTACTGACCCTCTGACAGTGCAGCACTCCCTCAGTACTGACCCTCTGACAGTGCAGCACTCCCTCACTACTGACACTCTGACAGTGCGGCACTCCCTCAGTACTGACCCTCTGACAGTGCAGCACTCCCTCAGTACTGACCCTCTGACAGTGCGGCACTCCCTCAGTACTGACCTTCTGACAGTGCAGCACTCCCTCAGTACTGACCCTCTGACAGTGCGGTACTCCCTCAGTACTGACCCTCTGACAGTGCAGCACTCCCTCAATACTGATCCTCTGACAGTGCAACACTCCCTCAGTACTGACCCTCTGACAGTGTAGCACTTCCTCAGTACTGACCCTCTGACAGTGCAGCACTCCCTCAGTACTGACCCTCTGACAGTGCAGCACTCCCTCAGTCCTGACCCTCTGACAGTGCAGCACTCCCTCAGTACTGTCCCTCTGACAGTGCAGCACTCACTCAGTACTGACCCTCTGACAGTGCAGCACTCCCTCAGTACTGACCCTATGACAGTGCAGCACTCCCTCAGTACTGACCCTCTGACAGTGCAGCACTCCCTCAGTACTGCCCCTCTGACAGTGCAGCACTCCCTCAGTACTGACGCTCTGTCAGTGCAGCACTCCCTCAGTACTGACCCTCTGACAGTGCAGCACTCCCTCAGCGCTGACCCTCTGACAGTGCGGCACTCCCTCAGTACTGACCCTCTGACAGTGCGGCACTCCCTCAGTACTGACCCTCTGACAGTGCAGCACTCGCTCAGTACTGACCCTCTGACAGTGCAGCACTCCCTCAGTACTGACCCTCTGACAGTGCGGCACTCCCTCAGTACTGACCCTCTGACAGTGCAGCACTCGCTCAGTACTGACCCTCTGACAGTGCAGCACTCGCTCAGTACTGACCCTCTGACAGTGCAGCACTCCCTCAATACTGATCCTCTGACAGTGCAGCACTCCCTCAATACTGATCCTCTGACAGTGCAGCACTCCCGCAGTACTGACCCTCTGACAGTGCAGCACTCGCTCAGTACTGACCCTCTGACAGTGCAGCACTCCCTCAGTACTGACCCTCTGACAGTGCAGCACTCCCTCAGTACTGACCCTCTTGACAGTGCAGCACTCCCTCCGTACTGTCCCTCTGACAGTGCAGCACTCCCTCAGTACTGACCCTCTGACAGTGCAGCACTCCCTCAGTACTGACCCTCTGACAGTGCAGCACTCCCTCAGTACTGACCCTATGACAGTGCAGCACTCCCTCAGTACTGACCCTCTGACAGTGCAGCACTCCCTCAGTACTGCCCCTCTGACAGTGCAGCACTCCCTCAGTACTGACGCTCTGTCAGTGCAGCACTCCCTCAGTACTGACCCTCTGACAGTGCAGCACTCCCTCAGTACTGCCCCTCTGACAGTGCAGCACTCCCTCAGTACTGACCCTCTGTCAGTGCAGCACTCCCTCAGTACTGACCCTCTGACAGTGCGGCACTCCCTCAGTACTGACCCTCTGACAGTGCAGCACTCCCTCAGTACTGACCCTCTGACAGTGCAGCACTCCCTTAGTACTGACCCTCTGACAGTGCGGCACTCCCTCAGTACTGACCTTCTGACAGTGCAGCACTCCCTCAGTACTGACCCTCTGACAGTGCAGCACTCCCTCAGTACTGACCCTCTGACAGTGCAGCACTCCCTCAGTTCTGCCCCTCTGTTCCTTTCCTAAATATGGATCTCAGAGTCTTCAATTTTCCTTTATTATTACAGGTCTCTAATGGTAGTGAAGTTCACGCTGGCATCTGTTAACTCAGAAATGGGACCACCTGCACCTCCCTCGCAGTCAGACATCCTCCAGCAACACCTCCACTTCCTTTTCATTTCTTTCTACCCTCCTCCATTGGGGGCTGTTTACCGATTCTGAGCCTCTGGGCTCCAGTTGTTTCTGGCTAAACATTCCGCACTTTCTGTAAAAACAAACCCTTCTGATTTCTGCCTGTGTTTGTTTCGAGATTGATTTACTTGCCTCTGATTACTCAAACACTGTCGGAAATAGGTTCTCACAAAAAACTTTATCAGAGCCCCGATCAATTGTGAAGTTACCGAGAACGGGTTATCTGCCCAAAATCTTCCTCTAATTCGATCAAAAAGATTTTTCTTATTTTTAATCGGTGGCAATGATTGGCCTGTGCTGAACCTGGCCCGATACTCTCTGCGTTTTGTTATCTGCCTGCTCGCAGGATTTGCAAAGGATGTGGTTTCACATTCTACCTTCATCAGAGGCTGAAGACTACGTAGCGCATTTTCCTGACAGTTTCTCAGCTATCAGTAACTGTGCACCTACGCTGTCCCTTAGCACTGCGATATTCACTGAAACGTCTGACACACTCCTCTCTCGCTCTCTCTCAATGGGGAGGGACGCTCGCAATTAGAATGAATTCCAACTCCATCCTTGAGGAGTTTCTGATCAAACGCTCGCAGCAGAAACGAAGGACTTCGCCCTCCAACTACAAAGAAAGATATTTCATTCTGACCAAATCCAGGCTGGGCTACTATGAGTGTCGTGCAGGGGTATGTCTCTCTCTCTCTCTCTCTCTCTCTTTGTCTGCTTATTCACTGCTGGCCAATACCAACACCTAATACCAATCTCGCACGCTCCATCAGCTGCGGCCGTGCCACTCGGTCACGCTTTGAGCCCTCTTTGGGTTTGCGGTCTCGTTCGTTGTTTCGCATGTTTGCTTGTTGCTAAAGATCTTCAGGGTTGCGTCTCACCTGCCCACCTTCTGCCACGTCCCCAGTGCCAACATGGTGGCTGCAATGGGCTCTGTTGATGGGTTACAGGGATAGGGTAATGGGCCAAATGACCTCCTTCTGCACTGTAAATTCTCTGGTGATTCTATTGAGTCCCAAGCTCATTCGGTCCTTGTTGGGGCACGATTAATCTCTTGCCACTCGATTGCAGTGGTCACTGAGCTGGTGTGAAAAGTGTGAAGCTAAATTTATTTTTTGGGTTGGGCTGCTCAGTTACCAGAGCGTCAACATTGGCACGGTTGGTGCTGTGACCTTTCGTGTTTGTCCACGATGGCTTGTGACATATTATGTGTAAATGTAACTCACTCTCGGCTGCTCTGCCTTGTCCACCCAGCCAGTGGGATTGCCAGGTGTGTACACTGCGTAACATCAGGTTGTACTCTGCAGCGTTACATATTCCAGTGCTTCTCTTAGCCAGCGGTAAGGCCCCCCCCCACCGTAAACTTCAGCTCATCCAAAACTGATTCTCATAACTGGCACCATCCTGTTCCCCCACCGCCCCTGCGTTCATTGACCAATATTAACTCCTGGTCCAGCCACACCTCTGTTTAAAAACTCTTTGTTTTCAAACCCCTTCCATAACCTTGCCCCTCCCGATCACTGTAATCACCTCCAGCTGTACATCCCTCCGATATGAAATGAAATGAAATGAAAATCGCTTATTGTCACAAGTAGGCTTCAAATGAAGTTACTGTGAAAAGCCCCTAGTCGCCACATTCCGGCGCCTGTTCGGGGAGGCTGTTACGGGAATATCAGTAAACTCTTTCAGTTCAGGCCTTTTTCACATCACCGATTTCCATTGCCCCACCGCAGGCTCTGCCTTCAGTTATCACGGCATCAAACTCTGAAATTCCTTTCCTCAACCTCTTTGCCTCTTTAGCTCTCCCCCTCCCCTTTAAGATGCTGATAATCTCCCTCTATGAGTAAAGTTTCTGCGAGGCATCTTGGAACATGTTACAGTGCTAGATTGTTTTCAATTTGCTCACTGGATGTGGGTGCCCCAGCATTTGTTGCCCATTCCTAATTGCCCTTGAGAAGGTGGTGGTGAGCTGTCTTCTTGAACCGCTGCAGTCCATGTGGTGTAGGTACACCCGCCGTGCTGTTAGGCCAGGGGCTGCAGGATTTTGACCCAGCGGCAGTGAAGGTACGGCGATATATTTCCAAGTCGGGATGGTGAGTGGCTTGAAGGGAAACTTGCAGTTTGTGGAGTTCCCATGTGTCTGCTGCCCTTGTCCTTCTAGATGGTAGAGATCGCGGGTCTGGAAGGTGCTGTTAAAGGAGGCTTGGTGAGTTCCTGAAGTGCATCTTGTAGATGGTGGATACACGGCTGCCGCTGTATGTCAGCGGTGGAGGAGGTGAATGTTTACGGTGGTGGATGGGGTGCGATCAAATGAGCTGCTTTGACCTGCATGGCGTTGAGTTTCTTGAGTGCTTTTGGAGCTACATTCATGCAGGCAAGCAGAGAGTGTCCCATTACATTCCTGACTTGTGCTTTGTAGATTGTGGACAGGCTTTGGGGGGCCTGGAGGTGAGTTACTCACTGCAGAATTCCCAGCCTCTGATCTGCTCTTGTAACCACAGTATATATATGTCTAGTCCAGTTCAGGTTCAGGTCAGTGGCAACCTCCAAGATAGTGGGGGTATTCAGCGATGTCAATGCCATTGAATGTCAAGGGATGATGGTTAAATTCTCTCTAGTTGGAGGTGGTCATTGCCTGGCACTTGTGTCGTGAATGCCACAGCCCAAACCTAAGCATTGTGCAGGTCTTTCTGCATTTGGACACAGACAGCTTCTGTGTCTAAGGAATTGTGAATGGTGCTGAGCATGGTGCAATCATCCCCATTTCCTACCAAGGTGAAGAGAAGATCATTGGTGAATAAACCCATTGGACTTTAGAAGAATGATGGCTGATCTCACTGAAACATGTTTGAACCTGAGGGGGTGAGAACCAGAAGCATATTTCCACTTGTGGGGAGATTAGAACTAGGAGTCTAATTTAACTTTGGGGAAATGTTCTCTCTCGGAGGACTGTAAGTCTTCGGAATTCTCTTCCGCAGAGAGCAGGGGAGGCTGGGTCACTGAATATATTCAAGGCTGAGTTAGGCAGATTCTTGATAAACAAGGGAGTCAAGGGTTACGGAAGTCAGGTAGGAAAGTGGATTTGAGACCACAATCACATCAGCCATGATCTCATCGAATGGTGGAGCAGCCTCAAAGGGCCGAATGGCCTACTCTTGTTCCTATGTTCCTATGAAGCAGCTGAATATGGCTGGTCATTGGGCACTAATAGTTGAATCCACCAAGCAGCACAGATACGTATTTGCAAGGACCATAAGCCACAGATAGAGCTGCTATACAAGTCCAATGTGTGCCTGTTTTTGTGTGGCTGTGTTTTTGTGACTGTGCAGTTCTGTGCTGCCTGTTTCTGTGCTTGTTTTGTGAGTGTGAGTGTGTGTGAGTTTGTGCATGTGGGCAAGCGTGAATGTTTGTGAGCATGTGTTTGCGTGATGCGCGATGGGACTTCAGTGATTCCCAAACTTTAACATCCAAGAGGCTGCTTTCATGAAAACGCCAAACCTTGCAAACCCCCTCCTAAAAATAAGCATTTTCCAGGGATTTTCTTTCTGAATAAATTCTAAATGAAAATAATGTAAAAATTGTCACAGTGGTGACCTTGGAAATATAAAATTAGTTGTTCTCATGGCACCATTAATGATTACATTATTATTTATCATTAAATTATTAATGTTGCATTATGAAAACAGCAACACTCTTCCAATATTTCACGTTCATAACTCGTATCACCATGGGGTGTAAAACTGTTCGAATTAAAAGTAACAAGTTGAAAGCGCCAACAGGCGGACAAACTATTAAATGAGAACATTCACTCATGTCTCACCAGAACGAGCCAGCAGGTCTGTTATCATGTGTCACTCACAGGGTGGGCGCCAAACTGATAGCTGCTTCTGAATAATGCAAATAAAAACCACGTATCTTAGTTATGCTGGATTCGCTTTTAATAGGCTTGCATTTTCGTAATTCTGTTTAGTTATCTATTTGTACATACGTCGAATCAATGGCGCGCACAATGTCCGTCAATTCCCTCATACTTGGGCAGCATGGTGGCACAGTGGTTAGCATTGCTGCCTACGGCGCTGAGGACCCGGGTTTGAATCCCGGCCCTGGGTCACTGTCCGTGTGGAGTTTGCACATTCTCCCCGTGTCTGCGTGGGTTTCACCCCCACAACCCAAAGATGTGCAGGATAGGTGGATTGGCCACACTAAATTGCCCCTTAATTGGAAAAAATAATCGGGTACTCTAAATTTAAAAAAAAAAAATTCCCTCATAATTGGCGAAAAAAAGCACCTAATGTCATTTTCCCGTAAATTTAGAAATTTGGCGTATAACCGCTTTTGCTTCCTCCATGGAATTTTTCCCAAGAACTGCGCTGAAGCATTTCACAAACCACCCAAGGGGTTGACACACCACAGTTTGGGAACCGCGGCTTTCTGCCGATGGTGGTGTGTGAATGCGAGCTGCTTTTGTACAGAATGATTCCGGAAGAGGCCCTGATGGGGTTACACAACTGTTATCGTGGAATAATTGTGAGTTTGATGCCGTTACGTCATGGGGGGTAATGCAGAATAAATCTGGCCTCAGTCAGTCTGTTCACTATTTCCAATATACGAACTACAATGGGACCATCAGTAGCTGAACTGATGATGTCCCCATTGGCCAGAATCTGAATGATGAGCCGGTTTGATAAATCCCCCAACCTGCCTTTCAATCCCTTGCATCTCGTAAGGTTATGGAACGTTTATTTCTTCGAGTGGCTGGTTCTGAAACATAAGGGAGATGAGGAAGATGACGGATGGCAGGTACTAGGTATCCTAAATAGCAAGATCCTGACCAGTATTTTGGGAGCCAGCTCTATCATCACAAATAAAATATGTTTTATTATTTGTGATGTTCTGTATGCCTGTTATTTTTGAGAGCCTTTGTAATAAATTTTGTGTACATTTATAAGCTGTGTTAACATCTAAATGATTAGGACAAACACTATTGCCCATTTTCATCCCTTTAGAGTGATTACTAATGAGGCATATTGATCCTTTTTGTTTAATATTAGTTGGGAGGCTAACATATTGAGGATTTCTGTTAGGGTTATATTTAAGTTGGTGCCATCCTGAAAAGGTATTTAGTGGATAGCCTGCAGATTTCCATAAGTTAATACATTTCTGTAAATAAATCTTGTACCTTCCTCTTTCACATGAATATGCTCCAGAACGGACCGCAGCAGAGCGAGGGGCACTCTGGTAGATGTACCATTCTGCTGTTTCTGAAGCATTAAAGGGGGTAGTTAAGAAGGGAATACCCTCTCCTGAGTTAGTAGGGGTAGCAATGCATACCCAACAATTGGAAATGTCGAAATATTTAGCATATATCTTAGATGTGTAAAGGAATGTGCTCTTATTCGGTTCTGGTGCAACATTTACAAAGCTAATCAAATAACTGAGAATGAATATTACAGTGAACATTTTACAGATCTTAATATTTATACGCGCGCTTCACATGTGATGCGTGGATCCAACTTTTCTTTCCTTAAAACATTGATTATAATGATTAAAAATTGATATCATGATTACATAATTCATAATAAACAATTAATAATAATTTCGTGTATTCAAATAAAATGATTATACAGTAAAATAACTGAAGTTTAGTAGATGATTTAGTAATAAATTATTAATAATAATTCACTAATAAATGAATAATAATGCAGTAAATAATAGTTCAACAGAAACTTTCCATTTTGATGTTATTGGCTAGTGGTGCATATGAATAAATATGAACCGTGGATTGGTGGGGCACTATGGGTAGGTATGCATTAGCCAAAGTATCTAATCAGCAACATTAATTCGTAAATGTTAAGTCCAAATGTGCAAAATAGGAAATGTCCCTGAATGATGTTAATTCCTGAGCCACCCAAACAATTGGAAAGTCAATCCCAAAGAGTGTAATCAAAGGGTTGGTCAAGCTTTTTTAGAAACTTTGTACTGGATGTGAATTGCCAAGTCTTTGACATCTTCTGGATTATACACAAAAGCCTGTTGAAAGGGTTAATTTTCCTGCAGAAACAAAAAGAGACGTAGAGCTTGGAATTATGCCATTTGCATCTTTCTCAAACTTAAAAAAAAATATGTCACTCAAATGGACTGGGAGTAAAAGTTCATTTGCTGCCAAATTCCCGTTATCAATTGTTTTAGAACAATGTGTTCTCTTGGAACATAGATTTGCTTTTAATAAAAATTGTGTGTTTTTTTAAGAAAACAGCTTTCACATTGTCTGAAGTTTTAATTTTCAAGCTAATTTTAAAAATGTATTTTAAAATATCAAACACAATAACATATTGAATATATGACTGAACCAATCTTGCGCTGAATGAACTTGGTTTTCTGTAGATAAATTCGTTGACACTGTTAAAGGAAGCACAGCCAACAAGATTTGTTAATTTCTTAAAATTAATAAAGCAACATTCAAAATAATGACAGTTTTCTCAAGTTAATAGTTCTTGGCAACTTTTTAGCGATATGTGACTTGGGGCGTATCCCTGTACCAGGAGGTGGGCCTTTATCGTAGGAGACCAGTTGGTAATCATGAAATCTGATACTCGCAAAATGGCCATCTTCAACACGAGAAAGGAATTTCATATCTCTTCCGAACAGATTTATCGTTAACGGAGGAGGAGAGGCAATGATTGACGTGCTTTTTTTAGTAGTGGCAGTTTTGGACTGAGGTCTGAGTTGGATCAAGTTTAAAACTGCAGACAGTTCTGGTTTTAAACCAGTGACAAAATGGATTTTTGCTAGATCTCTGAAATGGTTTAAAACCCAGGCTGTTGTCTTTATCACTTCAACTCCAAGCTGTTTGGTGCTTAATGGGTTACGTTGTATTACACTTTATTTGCCACTCGGCTCGTTGCTCAAGCGAATAGGCTTTTCTTGTTTAAAAATCTCACAGTCTATTAAAGCTGCCATGAGAGGCTTTTGGATCGGGACCAGCAGCATTTCGAGGTCGGTCTCAGAGTAAGATAACGGTTTGTTCTGGGGTAAAAGTGTCCTTGACAGATAATTCATTTGGCCAGGCTACCCCTGTGGAAATTCGACCAGTGTATTCATTGTTTTCACGTCGGTAGCAGCTTGTAATAATGTAGGATTTGGTTTAGATATCACTGGTACATCTTGGGCTTCAGGTAAAATTATTTCAACTCTTCCCGTTGGTGGCGCTGTTTGCTTTGGAGAGTTGAACCGATTTTTTAAAGACAGATTTGAAGGCTTTTGAGCTGTTAATTCGTCTGCCAGTAATTTTTAATGACATTTCATGGTGTCCATGTCACTTTCCAATTTACATATCTCCTCAAGTATCTGGCAATTTTGACTTTTAAGATCATCATTTTCTGATATTAACTGTTGAAGTTTGGATTCTGAGTCAGTATTTTTACGTTGTAATTCACCAATTTGAAATGATTGTTGTTAAACTTTAAAGGTTTCATTTTCCAATGATGTTTTAATCTGATCACATTGTTCAAGTTTAGATTTTGCATCTCGTAATTCTTCAACAACTTCTGCTAGTTGGTCTTTAGTGGACTTAAGGTCAAGATTGAATTTAGTTTTTGCGATTGTCTCTTGATGTTTTTGGAGCTGTGCCATTCCTGTAAAAGACCATTTCATACGTTTTCCTCTATTTAAACGTGTGGTTTCCCCCCATGCCTTCTTGATATTATCAAGGGACCTCTGTCCTTTGGGGATATCATATTTTGATTCAATTTTTCTTGCAGCTTCAGACAGTCCAAACTGTCTACAAATCAAGTATCTAAGATCACCCAAAATATCGTCAATCGAGACATCTGGTACAGCGCGACCTCCCTTGGACGTTGTGGGAAATAGTTCTCTACCATTTGAAGGTCCTGAATCTATTTTAGGAGCCATGTCTGCCATAAACACAGCCTTACACCCAATTTTTTGGTCATCAACTATGTGTAATATGCGTACACTACCGCAACTATTCTTTCAGTCCCGTTTTATTTTAGTTTCAACAACCGGCACTCAATTGAATTAACACAGTCTATAAAAAGGTCCTTTCTAGAGGTCGATGCGGCTTTAAGACTTTTAATGGGTGAAAAAGATATTTCTTATCCCAGTCTAGCCGTTTTTTCTTTGGGTCTTCCGTCCTTCTGGTCTTTTTTGGGTCTTCTGATTTTTTTCCTGGCTGGCACCTCCCCTCCTGCCTGACTCGCCAGTTGTAGAGATCTACCATGCAGATTTAGTGACACTTGCGACACTAAAACTCAGTAGAAATTTGAGTTAAAACTTCTCGGGTGCAAATAAGAATCGTTTATTGTCTCTATTTGATGACAATTGAGAGTCACTTTAATCTTATTCTCTAATAAGTCCGGCTAGCAAAAAAGGACTTAAAGAGAAGCAAGTCGTACACAATTTAACTTTCAAAATAATACAGAAATGGTTTCTTGCTTACAGCAAAACAGCTTGCATTTACTTCAAGAGTTAGAGTGGAAAAGTGAAAGTATAGAGACAGCGAATAGTTGAGATCAAAGTGTAGATGATTCATGAATAAAGATGGTCGTACAGACCCTTATGGTTATACTCAATCATATCAATCTTTATCCATCGATCTACACCCCTATGTGATCCTAATTGTTTTGGGTTAGAATCAAATGAGTTTGATTTGAGGGTTAGCTGTCAATCTTCAATGTGCAACATTAGTTTTAAATGTTTCATGTCTGAATACTTGTGCATGTTATGGAATGTGTTTCTGTGCTGTTATCACGACCAGTTTGAACTGGTCTTCTGCTGACTTAGCTGTTATCCGCATTATGAACAATGGTGCCTTCATATTATTATGGCGTTGCTATGTCCTTGATCTGAGAAATGGTACAGCACAAGTATAGTGTCAAACTGGCTTGCAAATGTATTTGTTAGCTCAGTAAAAGTGCTGTTCTAATCTATAATGGAATTATGCTGTTCCATGCTGTTTTGTGTCTCTGTATGTTTTGAGATTGCCTGAGGTTATGAGTGAATGTAAAATGGGTATTTAAAGACTGGGGCTTAATATTTACGCTAAATAGCTATCTTTTACCGATCAGGTGTATGAGAAAATAGTTGGTTTCTACACCTATTTTGATACAAGTTTGTAATGCAGTGCTTTTTAAAAAAAATTACTGTTGTTTCGGCAAGTGTAAATTAAAATCAGATTAGAAAGGAGCGGACGCATCAGACATCTTTCTTCCTGCGTCTTCAGGATGTGATGTGGGTGGCAAGGCCAGCATTTATTGTCCACCTCCAGAGCACGACACTGTGGCTATCATGACGCAGGACCACGAATCCCGGTTCAAATCCCACCCAGGGCAGTTAGCTCATTGGAATTCACATTCTTTCATGAGATGTGGGCGCCCCTGGTATTTGCTGCCCTTGCAAGGCCAAAGCCCACCCTATCAGGCCAGACCAGATTTCCAAATGGACGTTAGTGAACCCGATCGTTGATGATTTCGTGTTCTGAGATCAGCTTTCAATTCCAGATTTGGTCGATTGAATTTAAATGGCTTCAGCGGCTGTGGTGGGATTTGTGCCAGGGCGAGAGACTCAGGGTTTCCAGCCCTGTGACATTAACACTGCACCACCGTCTCCCCTATGGTGAGGAATGTGACTACTTAAAGTGAAAGGCTGCTTTTTGGTGTTCGTGTAGCTGGTGGGGAAATCCACTCTTTGTCAACTGCCCTCGTCCTCACCCCCAAGCTCACAATTTAACGCCCAGTGTCTCACTCAGTGAAGGCATGCCAGGTTAAATATTCCCCAGGATACAAACGCAGACATTCCCAGACCACCGTCACGTCGAGGGTTTCAGACTCCGATATTCCTTGATCACAAAAATAAAAGCAAACGACTGCAGATGTTGGGAATCTGAAACAGAAACAGAAAACACTGGACCATCTCAGCAGGTCTGACAGCCTCCGTGGAGAGACAAGGGACCTAACCTTTTCGAGGCTGGGTGACCTGACTCTTCATCAAAACTCTTTGATCACTTTTGATCAGATGACACTCTGACCTCACGGTGCCTGACCATGTGACATCGGATCCAGGGAAAGGTGATCACATGACTTCCACGGCAGTGCTTTTAGCCAATGACAATCAGGTTCTTAAGGCTTGAGTGTTTTTGGTCGCAGTTTCCGGTCAACAGCTGTCGTGTGACACGTCCCAAGAACCGGGATCAGCAGTGAGAAGTGGAAACAGAGGTTTGCAGGGGGCATTGGTCAGGCTGAGGTAGGGAGGGAGAAACTAGGGGTCTGGGATCTGAATCTGGGGAAATGATTCACGAAAGAGAAATCAGGCATTGGAGGAACATCGATTCTCCTGAGAATGAACAACTCGACACCAACGTTTTTATATTAGTGCATCATGGATGCATAAGTATTGCTGCAAGGAGGAGACCATTCAGCTCAGCAGCCCTTGTGCTATCCCTTCCCCTGCCTGCTACACTCACGGATCCTTCCATATTCCTCCTTCCCATTCCCTTTGAATTCAGGTTTACATCTCTACCTAATGGTCACACATGGTGAAGGATCTCATGGTCTAATAGCCCTCAGTTCAAAAATCTCCCTCCTCCCTATCTGCTTGTTTCTTCCACGAGAGTGCTTGAGTTTCAGTCCCCTGTTCCCTATTCACTCACCAATCGTGTGAATATTTCACTGGACCCCCTTTCCCAGATGTTCCTCTCAAATCTTTTCACCTCTCCCCTTTACTGGGTGCTCTTTCTTCTTGTCCCCCCCCCCCCCTCCCCCCCCCCCCCCCCCCCCCCCCCCCCCAGCCCCCTCACCCTCAGTCCTGCTGTTCCAGAATCTGGGAGCAATAGTGATCACAACATTCAGGCCAACCCATTAACCTCCCCCCCCCCCCCCACTCCCTCCCTCCAGATGACTTCCCACCCCGCCTTAAATTCCTGGACCAACTTCTCCCTCCACTCTGAAAGGCATTATTCCCCAGTCACCTCTTGGTCTACTTGCCTCCTTCCTTTGCCCCCACTCTTGAGTAGCCGTACACCCCCTCCCCACCCCCCCACCCCCCCCCACCCCTACCCCACCCGCTGCCACCACTGATTTCAGAGCTTCCCTGGAAGCTGATAGAGTATCCTGATTCCTAACTCCCCAACCTACCAGACGATATTTCCCTATGACAGCGAACACGTGGGGTCACCAGGGCTGGACTGTAGCGGGGGGGGGGGGGGGGGGGGGGGTGGTATCCCTGATTCTGAAAACCACGTGCTCATCCCGGGATATTTGGGAAGGGCGGGAAAACCCTTCCACCGGCAGTCACAATGAAGTTCCCTTTTGCGGCACACTGTGCAGCAAATGTTATCAAACAACAACAACTTGCATTTATATAGTACCTTTCATTGTGGCCAGCCACCCAAAGGTGTTACACAGGAGCGATAATCACAGAAGAAGACGGGAGGTCAAAGAGCATCTTCAAGGATGAAAGACTGATGGAGCGATATAGAGAGGATATTCGAGTGCTGAGGTTCTAGGTAGCTGAAGACATTTAAGACATTAGGGGTACATGTGCCAGTTACAGTGTGGAATATAGGATTGCTACACATGCGACAGGGTGGGGAGGAGAGAGAGTCCGGAGGAATAATGACATGTAAAAGACATCTACTGATAATAATAATCTTTATTATTGTCACACGTAGGCTTACATTAACACTGCAATGAAGTTATTGTGAAAATCCCCTAGTTACCACATTCCGGTGCCTGTTCGGGTATACAGAGGGAGAATTCAGCATGTCCAATTCACCTAACAGGCACGTCTTTCAGGACTTGTGGGAGGAAACTGGAGCACCCGGAGGAAACCCACGCAGACACGGGGAGAACGTGCAGACCCCGCACAGACAGTGACCCAAACCGGAAATTGAACCTGGGACCCTGGAGTGCTAACCCCTGTGCTACCGTGCTGCCCTCTGCTCCAAAGAGAGAAACCTGGGGCCCTGGCGCTGTGCAGCAACAGTGCTAACCACTGTGCTACCGTGCCGAGTTGGCAATGATGATTATTATTTGCTCCAATGCAGTGCCAAAGGAATGCCGCACTGTCCGAGGTTTAGTAGGGAAAGAGTGCTGCACTGTTGGTGATCCAGGACTGAAGGAGTGCTGCATTGTTGGAAGTTCTGTACTGGGGGAGTGTGGGAATGTCAGTACTGAGATTGTGCTATGTACTGATTGGCTTCTGTGTTTTCCTACATCGCAGTGAGACTTGACAAATTTGTCAATTGTTTACAAAGACCTTTGAGGTGACCTGAATGATGCTGAGGGAGTTGTCACGGCAAGTGCTATCACCCTTCTGCGTCAAACAGTGGAGGAGATATTACTGCCTGTTGGTAGAAAAACAACTTTCCCAGACAGCACCTTTCAGTCTCTCAGTACAAGATTACGATAAACCCGGAAAGGGTCAGAAGTTTACTTCCCAAATAAGGCAGCAATGCTCAGACTGTTTCTGTGTATTATAATCTTCCAAATGACCTGCCACTACCTGCTTAATACTGGATTCCAGCTATTTCCCAATGGCAGACATTTATCCGGTTTAGCTTCCGGTTTTCTGTCTCACTCCTTTCCCATCTGCTGCGACTTTTCCAGACTCTAGGGAATTTTGGAAGTTTACAACCAATGCACCTGCGGTCACTTCTTTTAAGACATTAAAATTTACAATCGTGAGGAGCTAGGAACAGGTGGAGGTGCAAAGGGATTGAAGGCCCCTGTGTACAGGGCAGTGAAATGTGGTACCTACGAGAGAGAAAGTAATTAAAAAGGCTGATGCAGTGTTTTGTGAAAGAGAAATCATGTTTAGCCAATCCATTGCAGTTCTCTGACGGAGTCACAAATGTGCTGTGGATATATGGGAACCGATAGATGCTGCTGTACTTTTTTAAAATTAAATTTAGAGTACCCAATTCATTGTTTCCAATTAAGGGACAATTTAGCATGGCCAATCCGCCTACCATGCACATCTTTGGGTTGTGGGGGTGAGACCCACGCAGACACGGGGAGAATGTGCAAACTCCACACGGACAGTGACCCAGGGCCAGGATCAAACCTGGGACCTGGGTGTCGTGGGGCAGCAATGCTAACCACTGTGCCACTGAGGCACCCTCAATTACGACGTGAGAGTGAGGTCGGTAATCAAAAGGCTTTAATCTACAGAGAACTGAACAGCATCCAAGAGAAGTGTGCTCACCACATGGAGCCTTATCCTATAAATCGTTTCCTGGGGGTGTAGCCAGAGGCGGAGTCCCCCAGGGTTCCAAGCATCTTAATGGGGCAAGGTATTAAAGGTCAGGTACCGTTTAGAGCAGTTATTAATACTGTTGATCGCAGCCACCATGCTGCCTTCGATGCTGATGTACTCAAGGCATTTGATAAGGTGTCACATTAAAGGTTATTGCGTCAATAATTATTTCTCTCAGGGGAGGGGGGGTGAGCCTCTGGCACTCTGTTCCTCAAAAGGCAGAGGAAGCAGAGTCTTTGGATATTTTTAAGGCAGTGCTGGATTCTTGATTAACAAGGCGGGGGGGGGGTGAAAGGTTATCAGGGGTCGGCAGGAATATGGGGTTGACGTTACAATCAGATCAGCCACAATCTTATTGAATGGCGGAGCAGGCTCGAGGGGCCGAGCGGCCTTCTCCTGCTCCTAATTTGTATGTTTGTATGTCAGCCTTTGTAATATAAAGGACATTTTGTTGCAGTTATGCAGATCTCATCTGGAATAGTGTGTGCAGTTCTGGAGATCACATCTGGAATAGTGTGTGCAGTTCTGGAGATCACATCTGGAATAGTGTGTGCAGTTCTGGAGATCACATCTGGAATAGTGTGTGCAGTTCTGGAGATCACATCTGGAATTGGGTGTGCAGTTCTGGAGATCACATCTGCAATAGTGTGTGCAGTTCTGGAGATCACATCTGGAATTGGGTGTGCAGTTCTGGAGATCACATCTGGAATAGTGTGTGCAGTTCTGGAGATCACATCTGGAATAGTGTGTGCAGTTCTGGAGATCACATCTGGAATAGTGTGTGCAGTTCTGGAGATCACATCTGGAATTGGGTGTGCAGTTCTGGAGATCACATCTGGAATTGTGTGTGCAGTTCTGGAGATCACATCTGGAATAGTGTGTGCAGTTCTGGAGATCACATCTGGAATAGTGTGTGCAGTTCTGGAGATCACATCTGGAGTGCAGTGTAGATTCGCCAAGCTTCCAAAAGTTTGATTTCTAAAGAGTGATATCAGAAAGTAGGCTTGAATTCCCTGGAATGCATGGGGTTCATTAAAAAAGGCTTTTGAAAGAAATTTATACAGAAATCTTTCAGGATAGCTGGGGACTAGCAGAATTAAATCGTAGCGTGTACAACTGAGTGGAAGGCGGTTAAACGTCAACCACATTGCTGCGGGTCTGGAGTCACGAATTGGACAGAGTGGGCAAGGATGGAGAGCTTCCTCCCCTGATCAGCAGCAGTGAATCGGATGAGGTTTTACAATACAGCTAATATTGTGGCCACCGTTACGGACGCTTACTTTCCAATTCCAAATTCTCTTCCCACATCTAGTGGTCACTAAGGCAGGCTTCCGCCTGTTTCCCGAGCTAGTAATTCCCGGAACAGGTGGCGAGTCTGCCGCCAGGGGCTTGTAGCTTGAGGGGCTCCACTTCACATCAAGTGTGGCTGACCGGGAGTCTCCCCCACTCTTACCGCCAGCCATTGGGGTGTTTGGAAGGATTTGCAGGTTGGCACATTCAACATGTTTGGCCGCGTTATGAACGCGCCTTCCTTGACCTTCACGTCCTGGGGTGGGACTTGAACCCAGGGCTTCTGACTCTGACACAGAGACGCTATGCATTAGGCCACAAGACCTCCCTAACGTCTTTCATTCCAGGTTTCTTTAATTAACTCAACTCAATTTCAATTTGATGGACTTTGAACTCAGAGCATGTGTCCAGATCTCTGCATTGCCAGCCCCACTAACATAATCACGATACCGCCAATTTTGAGAGTTCAATGTCTTCCTGTACCCATATTCCTGCAGCCTTTCCAGTAAACCTCATTGAGCCAGGAGGAAAAATCAGTTCAAAATGTTTAAATCCCAGTAAAATTCAGCAGCACCAGTTATACTGGAGTTCCGTTCAGGTTCCATTCAAGGTATACACGAGTAGTTTGGACAGGTTTTACTGGTATCTTTCATTTCCACGTTTTGCTGGTTGTTCCCTTGCCCTCTCCAGGCCCAGAGTGACCAGAATACCCCAGTGGGCCAGGTACCCACTTGGTGAAATCTCTGACAATGCAGCATTCCCTCAGTATTGCACTGAAGCATTTTAGCTTTGAGATACCCTCAATTACAACTCAGGAGAGAAGATTGGTCATTCAAAGGCTTTAATCATCAGAGAACCGGACAGCTGCCGAGAAGTGTGCTCAAAGCACGCTGCCCAGTGAGCATCACCTTATATACAGTTTCCTAGGGGCGGAGCCAGAGGCGGAGTCCCCCAGGGTTCCAAGCCCGGTCTTAAAGGGCCAGTGTATTAAAGGCAAGGTACTGTTACAGCAGTTATACCGATACCATTCATCACAAGCTTGACGGGTTCCACTCTTCCTGATCCTGTGCTCCAATCTCTGAGTGATGCTTCGGATGGCTGACACCTCGACCTCCGACCTTTCCCTGGTTCACAGAGCTAAATGATGAATCTTGTGTCTTGCAGAAGAAGCTCATACTGAAAGGATCAATCGACATCTCCAAGATCAAATGTGTGGAGATTGTGTTGAGTGATATCAGCTTCCCTTGCAATTACAAGTACCCGTTCCAGGTAAGATGATGCTAATTATCCTTCACTGAGGCACTTTGAATAGGTTTAACTGAGCTGCTTCACAATCAGACTGGGCCTCAAGTGCACATTGGTTCGAACCTCCCTCCAAGAAGGTTTCTGTTGCAAGCAGTTGTTTGCAAAAGGGCTGATTTTAACCCTTCCCGCCCCCACCCCCCACACACCACCATTGACCAGCAGCATTGGCTGGATGGGTAACATAACCAGTGAGAAAAAGGGGGGAGTGGGCATAGTTACGATTGTGAGGGAGGGGGAAAGGGTAAAGGTGGAAAGGGAGAGGGGGAGAAGATGGGGATAGGAAGGTCTGGATGGCCACAGGCCATTTTTATTTGCTTGAGTTCAGGCATAGGAAGGACGCCCATTACATCCTAATTTTAAATAGCAAATCACATCCCATTGACCTCATTTTAACTGCTGGCCCGACTAAGGCCCACTCCGACCAGGATCAAAAGTGAAAGTGAATCCAGTCGGTTCTGCTCCAGTTTCTTTATTCGTTCCTGTATGTAAACATAACTGGCAAGGCCAACATTTATTCCCCATTCCTAATTGCCCCTTGAGAGGGTGGTGGTGCCACACAAAAGCACAAGAATTAAGAGTAGACCATTCAGCCCCTCGAGCCTGCTCCGCCATTCAATAAGATAATAGCTTATCTTACTGTGGCCTTAACTTCACTTTCTTACTTCCCTCCTCGTGACCCTTGACTCCCTTAATTGTAGATCAAAAACCTGTCTATCTCAGCCTTGTGTATATTCAATGACCCAGCCTCCACTGCTCTCTGGGGAGTGGAATTCCCAAGATTTTCAAAAAGAATTCCTCCTCATTCCCTTCATAAATGGGAGACGCCTCGGGCGAAATCCAACTGCAGCGAAGGGCCCGACTTGGGACGCGACACGGCCGGCAAATATCGCGAGAGGCTTCTCTCTCGGGACTTACCCGGCTCACTACTCCTCTGACACTGTCAGCCTGGTAGTGACACTGCCAAAGGCCCAGGTGGGCAGTGCCAAGCTGCCCGGGTAGCACATTGCCCACACTGGGGATTGGGCCTGGAGAGCCCTGCCCTTATGAGGTGGAGTGCGGGGGTCATAATGACCCTCTTGGAGGTGAGTCGGGGCACTGTGGGGGGGGTCCAGGGTCTGGTTTAGCACAGGGCTAAATAAATGGCTTTTAAAACAGACCAAGGCAGGCCAGCAGCTCGGTTCAATTCCCGTACCAGCCTCCCCGAACAGGCGCCGGAATGTGGCGACTCGGGGTTTTTCACAGGAACTTCATTTGAAGCCTACTTGTGACAATAAGTGATTTTCATTTAATTTCAGAGGCCACGGTGGGGATGGGGGTGGGGGTGTGTGGGGGAGAGGGGGGGGGGGGGGTGTGTGGGGTGGGGGGGGTCTGGGTGCCATTTAAGAACGGCCTCCCGATTTCTTCCTGCACTGGCGAGCAGAACCCATTATGCAGGAAATGGGACTGTGTGCGGTCTCGACTGGGCATCGCACTGAGGCACCGCATTGAAGCAGAGTACTGCGGGCACTGGGAATCTCCCCAGCTAAACACTCCCAACACGGGAATCTCCCAGCTAAACGCTCTCTCCATGGGAATCTCCCAGCTAAACACTCCCGACACGGGAATCTCCCAGCTAAACACTCCCGACACGGGAATCTCCCAGCTAAACGCTCTCTCCATGGGAATCTCCAGCTAAACACTCCCGACACGGGAATCTCCCAGCTAAACGCTCTCTCCATGGGAATCTCCCAGCTAAACGCTCTCTCCACGGGAATCTCCCAGCTAAACGCTCTCTCCATGGGAATCTCCCAGCTAAACGCTCTCTCCACGGGAATCTCCCAGCTAAACACTCCCGACACGGGAATCTCCCAGCTAAACGCTCCCGACATGGGAATCTCCCAGCTAAACACTCCCGACATGGGAATCTCCCAGCTAAACGCTCTCTCCATGGGAATCTCCCAGCTAAACACTCCCGACATGGGAATCTCCCAGCTAAACACTCCCGACACGGGAATCTCCCAGCTAAACACTCCCGACACGGGAATCTCCCAGCTAAACACTCCCGACATGGGAATCTCCCAGCTAAACACTCCCGACACGGGAATCTCCCAGCTAAACACTCCCGACACGGGAATCTCCCAGCTAAACACTCCCGACACGGGAATCTGCCAGCTAAACACTCTCGACACGGGAATCTCCCAGCTAAACACTCCCGACACGGGAATCTCCCAGCTAAACACTCCCGACAGGGGAATCTCCCAGCTAAACACTCCCAATATGGGAATCTCCCAGCTAAACACTCCCGACAGGGGAATCTCCCAGCTAACCACTCCCGACACGGGAATCTGCCAGCTAAACACTCCCGACACGGGAATCTCCCAGCTAAACACTCCCGACACGGGAATCTCCCAGCTAAACACTCCCAACACGGGAATCTCCCAGCTAAACACTCCCAACACGGGAATCTCCCAGCTAAACACTCCCGACATGGGAATCTCCCAGCTAAACACTCCCGACATGGGAATCTCCCAGCTAAACACTCCCAACACGGGAATCTCCCAGCTAAACACTCCCGACATGGGAATCTCCCAGCGAAACGCTCCCGACATGGGAATCTCCCAGCGAAACGCTCCCGACACGGGAATCTCCCAGCGAAACGCTCCCGACACGGGAATCTCCCAACTAAGCACTCCCGACCGGGAATCTCCCAGCGAAACGCTCCCGACACGGGAATCTCCCAACTAAGCACTCCCGACCGGGAATCTCCCAGCTAAACGCTCTCTCCATGGGAATCTCCCAGCTAAACGCTGCCGACACGGGAATCTCCCAGCTAAACGCTCCTGACCGGGAATCTCCCAGCTAAACGCTCCCGACATGGGAATCTCCCAGCTAAACACTCCCGACACGGGAATCTCCCAGCTCAACGTTCTTTCCATGGGAATCTCCCAGCTAAACGCTCCCGACATGGGAATCTCCCAGCTAAACACTCCCGACATGGGAATCTCCCAGCTAAACGATCCCGACATGGGAATCTCCCAGCTAAACGCGCTCTCCACGGGAATCTCCCAGCTAAACGCTCCCGACACAGGAATCTCCCAGCTATACACTCCCGACACGGAAATCTCCCAGCTAAACGCTCCCGACACAGGAATCTCCCAGCTAAACACTCCCGACACGGGAATCTCCCAGCTAAACGCTCCCGACATGGGAATCTCCCAGCTAAACACTCCCGACACGGGAATCTCCCAGCTAAACACTCCCGACACGGGAATCTGCCAGCTAAACACTCTCGACACGGGAATCTCCCAGCTAAACACTCCCGACACGGGAATCTCCCAGCTAAACACTCCCGACACGGGAATCTCCCAGCTAAACATTCTCTCCATGGGAATATCCCAGCTAAACACTCTCTCCACGGGAATCTCCCAACTAAACACTCTCAACTTGGGAATCTCCTAGCTAAACGCTCTCTCCATGGGAATCTCCTAGCTCAAGGCTACCGACATGGGAATCTCCCAGCTAAACACTCCCGACATGGGAATCTCCCAGCTAAACACTCCCGACACGGGAATCTCCCAGCGAAACGCTCCCGACACGGGAATCTCCCAACTAAGCACTCCCGACCGGGAATCTCCCAGCGAAACGCTCCCGACACGGGAATCTCCCAACTAAGCACTCCCGACCGGGAATCTCCCAGCTAAACGCTCTCTCCATGGGAATCTCCCAGCTAAACGCTGCCGACACGGGAATCTCCCAGCTAAACGCTCCTGACCGGGAATCTCCCAGCTAAACGCTCCCGACATGGGAATCTCCCAGCTAAACGCTCCCGACACGGGAATCTCCCGACATGGGAATCTCCCAGCTAAACACTCCCGACATGGGAATCTCCCAGCTAAACGCTCCCGACGTGGGAATCTCCCAGCTCAACGTTCTTTCCATGGGAATCTCCCAGCTAAACGCTCCCGACATGGGAATCTCCCAGCTAAACACTCCCGACATGGGAATCTCCCAGCTAAACGATCCCGACATGGGAATCTCCCAGCTAAACGCGCTCTCCACGGGAATCTCCCAGCTAAACGCTCCCGGCACAGGAATCTCCCGGCTAAACACTCCCGACACGGGAATCTCCCAGCTAAACGCTCCCGACATGGGAATCTCCCAGCTAAACACTCTCGACACGGGAATCTCCCAGCTAAACACTCCCGACATGGGAATATCCCAGCTAAACACTCCCGACACGGGAATCTCCCAACTAAACACTCTCAACTTGGGAATCTCCTAGCTAAACGCTCTCTCCATGGGAATCTCCTAGCTCAAGGCTACCGACATGGGAATCTCCCAGCTAAACACTCCCGACATGGGAATCTCCCAGCTAAACACTCCCGACATGGGAATCTCCCAGCTAAACACTCCCGACATGGGAATCTCCCAGCTAAACACTCCCAACATGGGAATCTCCCAGCTAAACACTCCCGACAGGGGAATCTCCCAGCTAAACGCTCCCAACACGGGAATCTGCCAGCTAAACACTCTCGACACGGGAATCTCCCAGCTAAACACTCCCGACATGGGAATCTCCCAGCTAAACACTCCCGACACGGGAATCTCCCAACTAAGCACTCTCAACTTGGGAATCTCCTAGCTAAACGCTCTCTCCATGGGAATCTCCTAGCTCAAGGCTACCGACATGGGAATCTCCCAGCTAAACACTCCCGACATGGGAATCTCCCAGCTAAACACTCCCGACAGGGGAATCTCCCAGCTAAACGCTCCCAACACGGGAATCTGCCAGCTAAACGCTCCCAACACGGGAATCTCCCAGCTAAACACTCTCGACACGGGAATCTCCCAGCTAAACACTCCCGACATGGGAATCTGTTTCATTTCTGTTAAATCGCGCCCCTTACTTTATAAACGGTGTTCCCTCTTTCTAGCTTCTTCTATGAAGGGAAACATCCTCTCAACATCCACCCTGTCGAGCCCCTCATGATTTTATGTATTTTGTAGGTTCGCTTCTCCTTCTTTTCAACTCCAAAGAGCGTCGGCCCAACCTTTCCCCACAAAACAGCCCGTTCATTCCAGGAATCAATCTCACCAATCTCCTCTGAATTGCTCGAAGGCAAGTATGTCCGTCCTATGGGCAGCACGGTAGCACAGTGGTTCGCACTGTGGCTTCACAGCGCCCCAGGGTCCCAGGTTCGATTCCCGGCTGGGTCACTGTCTGTGCGGAGTCTGCACATCCTCCCCGTGTCTGCGTGGGTTTCCTCCGGGTGCTCCGGTTTCCTCCCACAGTCCAAAGACGTGCAGGTTAGATGAATTGGCCACGCTAAATTGCCCTTAGTGTCCTAAATGGTTAGGAGGGGTTATTGGGTTACGGGGATAGTGTGGAAGTGAGGGCTTAAGTGGGTCGGTGCTGACTCGATGGGCCGAATGGCCTCCTTCTGCACTGTATGTTCTATAAGCAGACCAAATCAATGGGTGGAGCCACGTGGAGGCGACAGGGGTCAAAGCCATTGGCTGGAGTGCTGGCAAGAGCCCGGCATCTCTTCTTTTCCACTCTATCTTGTGCCACTCCAGGCCAATGGTGAACCTTTCGTCAGGTTCAAGGACCCCAGGGCGGAGGTCATGCCCACCAGGAGCCGCTGGCCAACCGGGACCAGCGGCTCTTCTCTACTCTCCAGCACCTGCGGGGAGGCGGGGTTTGCCGTGAGCCCGACATCCACCTGAGGTGGGGTCCAGGCTCACATGAGTGGTCCTGGGGTGTAGGTCGGGGTGAGGGGGGTGTCACTGGAGAATCTAATGCCAGGTCCCTCAATCAGGCACTGCCCCTCACCCCTTTACCGGGAGCCTTCCAGCAACACGGCGCTGGTTTGCTTGCCACCATGCCCAGTACCCCACCTAGCTGCTCGGTTAAAACCAGCGGCGATGGGTTGAGTCCCTTGAGTGGATATCACTTACTTACTGAACAGCCCCAACTGGCGACAAGGTAGGTAGGCCATTCATGGGCCTTCCTGCCTCACACTTCACCGGGGTGGAGGCAGGAACATGGTCAATGCTACACCGGCCACCCTCCCGCCCAATTAAATGCCCCTGCTACCAAACCACCACGTGGATTGGCACATAATTCCACCCTGTAAGCAGTACTCCAAGTGTGGTCTCACCAATCCCATCTACAGCTGTAGCACGACCTTGCAATAACAGCTGACATTCCTTTTGCCGATTAAGTACTTGTACCTGCTGCAACGTTCTGCATTCACTCTCCATTTAAATAATATTCCGCTTTTCTATTCTTCCAACTAAAGTGGGCAATCGCACAATTACCCACCTTACAATCCATCTACCAGATTTTTGTACCCTCACTTAAGATCTTCTCTATGTCTATGCAATTTACATTATGTATCGATCGTATGTCTTATGCTTTTCCTGTATGGATCGATCTGTCTGGACTGTATGCAGAACAATACTTTTCACCGTACCTCGGTACACGTGACAATAAATCCAAATCCATTTATCTGTATCACCTAGCAAACTCTTTGTATCCTCCTCACCACTTTCTTTCCAACCTATCTTCGTAACGTCCACAGATTTGGTGACAATGTAGCCAATTCCTCCGCCCTTGTCGTTAGTATCGGTTGAGCGAGGCCTCAGCGCTGATCCATGCGACACTCCAGTATTTGCCAACCTGAAAGTGACTCATTCATCCCGTCTTGGTCAGTAGCTTCTGTTAGAAAGGCAGAGTGGCAGCACGGTAGCACGGTGGTTAGCACAGTTGCTTCACAGCTCCAGGGTCCCAGGTTCGATTCCCGGCTGGGTCACTGTCTGTGCAGAGTCTGCACATCCTCCCCGTGTGCGCGTGGGTTTCCTCTGGGTGTTCCGGTTTCCTCCCACAGTCCAAAGATGTGCAGGTTAGGTGGATTGGCCATGCTAAATTGCCCTTAGTGTCCAAAATGGCCCTTAGTGTTGGGTGGGGTTACTGGGTTATGGAGATAGGGTGGAGGTGTTGACCTTGGGTAGGGTGCTCTTTCCAAGAGCCGGTGCAGACTCGATGGGCCGAATGGCCTCCTTCTGCACTGTAAATTCTATGAATCAGGTTCGATCCTGACCCCGGCTCACTGTCCACGTGTGGAGTTTGCACATTCTCCTCGTGTCTGCGTGGGTTTCACCCCGCAACCCAAAGAAATGCAGGGTAGGTGGATTGGTCACGATAAATTGCCTCTTAATTGGGGAAAATATAATTGGGTGCTCTAAATTTATTTACAAAAATGAAAAAAATGAAAGGCAATCAGGAGAAAGGTCTTTACCCAGTTAGCGGTGAGAATGTGCACCCGCTACCACAGAGAGTGGTTGAGGCTGTTATGGGGACACTGAGAGAGAAGAGACGGACATGTTGGTGGCGTTTGATGTGGAGGTACAGGAGGCTTATGTGGAGCATATATACTGGCACAGATTAGCTGAGCTTGCTGGCCTATTTTTTGTGCGGTAAACACTTTGTGACACTTTGTAAGTATTGCATTGCATGAGCAGCACTTGGGACTTCCTGAGGTTGTGAAAGGTTCTGTATAAATGAGAGAATTCTCTATCTGCTCATTTATTTTGCAAATGTGGCCACGATAACCTCCACCAAGCAAACCAGAAAGCAGGCTGATATTTATATTTAAAAACTGCATCAGGTCGGACGGAAGGTTTCGATTGTTCTGGTTCCCAACCTGACCTGGTATAGAACTATAGAGGTTTATTTGCTCCCAAAACAGTTACGGATGAGGAGAGGCCATTCGACCCATCTTCACTCATCCATCTGTAGATTCTAACACTGGCCCATTGAGAGGAGCAAATTGCTTCCTAAATGAGTCGCGAGGTTTCTCTTCCATTCCTTAATGGATTGGATTGGATTGGATTTGTTTATTGTCACGTGTACCGAGGTACAGCGAAAAGCATTTTTCTGCAAGCAGCTCAACAGATCATTCAGTACATGGGAAGAAAAGGGAATTAAACAAAATACAAGAAAATACATAATAGGGCAACACAAGATATACAATGTAACTACATAAGCACCGGCATCGGATGAAGTATACAGGGTGTAGTGTTAATGAGGACAGTCCATAAGAGGGTCATTTAGGAGTCTGGTGACAGTGGGGAAGATGTTGTTTTTGAGTCTGTTCATGCGTGTTCTCAGACTTCTGAATCTCCTGCCCGATGGAAGAAGTTGGAAGAGTGAGTAAGCCGGGTGGGAAGGATCTTTGATTATGCTGCCCGCTTTCCCCCGGCAGTGGGAGGTGTAGATGGAGTCAATGGATGGGAGGCAGGTTCGTGAGATGGACCTGGGCGGTATTCACGACTTATGTGGAAGCTTGTTCCGCACATTTCACAGTGGAATGCCACGATTGTACAGTGGTTAGTACTCTGCGTTGCGCCCACAACAACCTCAGTTCGAACCCGAGTCCCGACTGTAGAATTTGCACTGCCCAGTGTCTTTGGGTGGCACGGGGGTTAGCACTGCTGCCTCACGGCCCCAGGAACCTGGGTTTGATTCTGGCCTTGAGTGACTGTGAGGAGTTGGCACGTTCTACCCGTGACTGCGTGGGTTTCCTCCGGGTGCTCCGGTTTCCTCCCGCAGTCCAAAGAGGTGCAGCGTGGGCCCACGCTGATACAGCGGGGGGAGTGGGCCTCTGTAGGATGCTCTTTTAGAGGGTTCGCACAGATCCGTTGGGCCGATTAGCCTCCTTCTGCACTGTCTGGATTCTGTGGAGCCTTATTCACAGAGTGATCGATTTCTTAATGCCAGTCACAAAGTTGTCGGGAAACTCTTTTGAACGTGTACCTGTACAGTGGCATAGTGGTTAGCACCGTTGCTTCACAGCTCCTGGGTCCCAGGTTCGATTCCCCGCTGGGTCACTGTCTGTGCGGAGTCTGCACGTTCTCCCCCGTGTCTGCGTGGGTTTCCTCCGGGTGCTCCGGTTTCCTCCCACAGTCCAAAGATGTGCGGGTTAGGTGGATTGGCCATGATAAATTTCCCTGAGAGTCCAAAAAGGTTAAGTGGGGGTTACTGGGTTACGGGGATAGAGTGGAGACGTGGGCTTGTGTAGGATGCTCTTTGTAAGGGCCGGTGCAGGCTCGATGGGCCAAATGGCCTCCTTCTGCACTGTAAATTCTATGATTCTATGTACTGCCCAAACCGAGTTCTTTTCCTGCGGTTTAATTTAAATAAATATTCTGAGGTACCCGTTCTCTGTACCTTGAATAATCTGGTACTCCTTTGCAAGATCACTTCCCAGAAGCCTGCCTTCCCGTTGGAAAGCTCAAATCTCTCCTGATGCCTTGGAATTCTGGCACTGGCCAAACATGCCACGCTCTGACGATTATGCTCCTGGCCTGTCTCCATTCTGCCTCTTTGAATGTTTCCCTTGGTGACAGAGATAGACACATACTTAAAGTGTGGTCTGACTCGAGCACTGTATCGTTATACTCGTTGACTATGTCGCTCAACATTCTGCAGCCTCTGTTACTTAGCTGCTCTCTGTTGGTTGGATGTGTTGAGGACTGAACTGACTTAGACTCTTGGATCCCTTTCAATATTCATAGAATTATAGAATTTACAGTGCAGAAGGAGGCCATTCGGCCTATCGAGCTTGACCAATCCAGCTAACCTGCACATCTTTGGACTGTGGGAGGAAACCGGAGCACCCGGAGGAAACCCACGCAGACGCGGGGAGAACGTGCAGACTCCGCACAGACAGTGACCCAAGCTGGGAATCGAACCTGGGACCCTGGAGCTGTGAAGCGACTGTGCTAACCACTGTGCTACCGCCCTGTCTCAGCAATTTGAACACAATTCATGGAGTTTCCCAGTTTGTTTCCCAATAGAGAAAAGAGGAGTCAATCAGTCTCCTGAAGCGTTTGCGGCTTTCCGTCAGAATGTTATTCTCTGCTGGAAGGGCGTCGAGGGGTATGGGGAGAGAGCTGGTCTCTGGCAGTGGGGTAAAGTAGGGCTTTCAAAACCTTCGAGCCACCGAGGCCCCAATAACCTCATAAGGGCATTGGGGCCCCGTTTCTGCTATGAATTCGGTCCGAATACAGAAATTAAATGTAAACAAGTCTTTTCTAGTTAAATTTAAACCTATATTTGGAATTAGGAAGAGGCACGCAGTCACAACTACATTCACCAGATACATGGCCCCCTCACATTAACCCTGGGCCAAGCCCCCCTCCCACTGACCCTTAACATTAACCCTTGGCCAAGCCGCCCTCCCACTGACCCTTAACATTAACCCCGGGCCAAGCCGCCCTCCCACTGACCCTTAACATTAACCCTTGGCCAAGCCGCCCTCCCACTGACCCTTAACATTAACCCCGGGCCAAGCCGCCCTCCCACTGACCCTTAACATTAACCCTGGGCCAAGCCGCCCTCCCACGGACCCTTAACATTAACCCCAGGAAGTAAAACCCACTTTAGGAGTGGGTAATAATTAAAAAGTGACATGATTTTTTTTTTAATGTAAGCCTTGGACACATTGAGCGGGTGCCCTGGCATCCGGACACCTTGACACTGGTTGTCTGGCAACCTGGCAGTGCCCTGCCAGCCTGTGCCACCTGGGTACCCTGGTAGTGCCAAGGCTCCAGGATGGCAGTGCCAAGGTGCCTGGGTGGCAGCAGGAATGCCAGGGTACCACCCTGCCCAGAGCCCGACTACCCAGCCCCCCCCACCCCCCCCCCCAGGGCCAGTGCTAAACGGCACCAGGCCGAGGTGTCCCAGGTGCGGATGTTCGTTCCCGGGCCTCAGGAGCATCAGGCGCCGACACATTTCAGTGACCTTAACTACTCATTTAAGTATGCAAATCTGGGTCACGCCCAACGCCTCCTTCTCCGTAATATATACACTCCTCAAGCCTTCACTATTTATTTCCCCAAGTTCCCTCACATCCATGCCTTTCTCAACAGTAAATAACTGATGAGAAATATTCATTTCGGATCTCACCCGTCTCTTGTGGATCTGCCCATAGATGACTTTGTAGATCCTTAAGAGGCCCAACTCCCTCCCTAATTATTCTTTAGCCCTTTATGTATTTGTAGAAGCTCTTTGGATTCTCCTTTGCCAATCTCATATCTCCTTTTTGCCCTCCTGATTTCTCCCTTAACTCTACTTCGACAACCTCTATCCTCTTCGAGGGTTCCTCTCACTCATCCCTTTCTCTCACACTCATCTCTCCCTCTCTGACGCACACAATCATCCCCTCCACACACACTCACCCCTCTCTCTCGCACACACACTCACCCCTCTCTCTCACACACACACTCACCCCTCTCTCTTGCACACACACACCTACCCCCACACACACTCACCCCTCTCTTTCGCACACACACTCACCCCTCTCTCTCTCTCGCACACACACACCTACCCCCACACACACTCACCCCTCTCTCTTGCACACACACTCACCCCTCTCTCTCTCTCGCACACACACACCTACTCCCACACACACTCGCCCCTCTCTCTCGCACACACACTCACCCCTCTCTCTCTCTCGCACACACACACCTACCCCCACACACACTCGCCCCTCTCTCTCACACACACACTCACCCCTCTCTCTCTCTCGCACACACGCACTCACCCCTCTCTCTCGCACACACACTCACCCCTCTCTCTCTCGCACACACACACCTACCCCCACACACACTCACCCCTCTCTCTCTCGCACACACACTCACCCCTCTCTCTCTCACACACACTCACCCCTCTCTCTCTCTCGCACACACACACCTACTCCCACACACACTCGCCCCTCTCTCTCGCACACACACTCACCCCTCTCTCTCTCTCGCACACACACACCTACCCCCACACACACTCGCCCCTCTCTCTCACACACACACTCACCCCTCTCTCTCTCTCGCACACACGCACTCACCCCTCTCTCTCGCACACACACTCACCCCTCTCTCTCTCGCACACACACACCTACCCCCACACACACTCACCCCTCTCTCTTGCACACACACTCACCCCTCTCTCTCTCTCGCACACACACACCTACTCCCACACACACTCGCCCCTCTCTCTCGCACACACACTCACCCCTCTCTCTCTCTCGCACACACACACCTACCCCCACACACACTCGCCCCTCTCTCTCACACACACACTCACCCCTCTCTCTCTCTCGCACACACGCACTCACCCCTCTCTCTCGCACACACACTCACCCCTCTCTCTCTCGCACACACACACCTACCCCCACACACACTCACCCCTCTCTCTCTCGCACACACACTCACCCCTCTCTCTCGCACACACACTCACCCCTCTCTCTCGCACACACGCACACACTCACCCCTTTCTCTTGCACACACACACCTACCCCCACACACACTCACCCCTCTCTCTCTCGCACACACACACACTCACCCCTCTCTCTCGCACACACACACTCACCCCTCTCTCTCTCTCGCACACACACTCACCTCTCTCTCTTGCACGCACACACACCCACCCCCACATACTCAACCCTTTCTCTTGCACACACACACATCCACACCCACTCACCCCTCTCTCTTGCACACACACTCAACCCTCCCTCTTGCACACACACACCTACCCCCACACACACTCACCCCTCTCTCTCGCACACACACACTCACCCCTCTCTCTCTATCGCACACACGCACTCACCCCTCTCTCTCTTGCACACACACACACCCTCTCTCACACACCCCTCTCTCTCTCTCTCTCGCACACACACATCCTTCTCTCTCACACACACACACACCCTCTCTCACACACCCCTCTCTCTCTCTCTCGCACACACACACACACCCTTCTCTCTCACGCACACACAACCTCTCTCACACACCCCTCTCTCTCGCACACACACACACACACCCTTCTCTCTCACACACACACACCCTCTCTCACACACCCCTCTCTCTCTCTCGCACACACACACCCTTCTCTCTCACACACACACACTCATCCCTCTCTCTCTCTCACATGTATACACATCATCCTCTCTCACACACACACACCACTGTGAGGGCTAAACCCTCCATCGGTCTTTCACACATATAAGAACATAAGAACTAGGAGCAGGAGTAGGCCATCTGGCCCCTCGAGCCTGCTCCGCCATTCAATGAGATCATGGCTGATCTTTTGTGGACTCAGCTCCACTTTCCGGCCCGAACACCATAACCCTTAATCCCTTTATTCTTCAAAAAACTATCTATCTTTACCTTAAAAACATGTAATGAAGGAGCCTCGCCTTGGTCTATACACACCTCCCCGAGGTCTGTAAGTGCTTCTCACCATCTCCTTTTGCTGCCGGGTCCATTTCCAGGATCAATACTTACTGTTGGTTGTGGGGTTTTCTGCCCGAGCAACAGCGAGATGGAATAAGTCAAATGGACCAATCAGAGAAACGCCTCTCTGATCACTGGATGCTGATAGGCTGACTCGTCAGAGGTGGTGCTTCTTGAACCAGTCCCCGTGGTGTAGGTACACCCACAGTGCTGTTAGAGAGGGAGTTCCATGATTTTGACCCAGCGACAGTGAAGGAATAGCTGATAGATTTCCAATTCAGGATGGCATGTGACCTGGGGGAACTGTCAGCCACGCACCTGCTGTCCTTACCTCTCTGGGCAGGAGAGGTGGAGTTTCGAAAGGTGCTTCGTTCAAATTTTAAGGCTAACAGGAGGAGAGTGTGAAGGCCAAAGGGCCATTTTGGGGATGGCAGGCTTTTAACAATAGAGTGGCACAGGGATCGGTGTGGGAATATATGGTAGCTACATTTGCTGATGACACAAAGATGGGTAGGAAAGTGTCAGGAGGACATAAAGATCTTTATAGAGGGATTTCGATCGGCTAAGTGAGCGGTCAAAGATTTGACAGATGGAGGAGAAGGTGAGAAAATGTGAACTTGTTCACCTTGGCATAAAGAATAGAGAAGCAACACACTATTTAAATGTGGAGAGATTGCAAACTCTCCATTACAGAGGGATCTGGGTGTCCTGGTGCATGAAATGTTTGCCTGAGGTACAGCAAGCGATTCGGAAAGAAACATAATGTGGAGTGTTTATTGCAAGGAGAATGGAATATAAAAGTCAGGGAGTGTTACAGCTGTGCAGGACATTGGTGCGTCCACATCTCGGTCCTTTGTACAGTTTTGGCCTCCTTACTTCAGGAAGGGGACAATTGCATCAGAAGCAATTCAGAGAAGGTCCACTTGGCCGATACCCATTGAAGTTTGGAAGACTGAGAGGTGATTACATCAAAGTATATAGGGGGCGATTCTCAGAGCCCCGCGCCAGGCCGGAGAATCGCCGCAACCACGTCACGATGCCTCGACACGGCGCGCGATTCTCCGAGGTGCGGAGAATTGGCGCCATTTGCGTTGGCGCGTTTGAGACGGCGCTGGCTGTGGGCCGCTGGAATCAGCGGGGCCGCCGATTCTCCGCCCCAGATGGGCCGAGCGGCCGCCCGGATACGACAGAGTCCCGTCGGCGCCGTTCACCCCTGGTCGCTGCCGGCGGGAACTCTGCGCGAAGGGTCGGTTGGCAGCCTGTGGGGCGGAGAAAAGCGCTCCTTCACCGAGGGGGGGCTCTGAGGGGGGGCTCCGATGGGGGGCTCCGATGGGGGGCTCCGATGGGGGGCTCCAATGGGGGGCTCCGATGGGGTCTGGCCCGCGATCGGGGCCCACTGATTGGTGGGCCGGCCTCTCCCCCCCCGGGCCTACTTTGTTGCGCGGCCGGCCCCTGAACCCTGACGGCATGTTGAGTCGGGGCCGGCACGCTGAAGAAGTTCCCCGCACATGCGCAGGTTGGCGCGACGCCCATTTGCCGCCGGGAAGGGATCTGGAGCGGCGTGACCCGCTCCAGCGCCGTGTTGGCCCCCTGTGGGGGACACAATCGGTCGTCCCCGTGCCCGTTTCGCGCCGTCGTGAAATGCGACGACGTTCACGACAGCGCGAACACTTGGCCTCCATTTTGGAGAATCGCCCCCATAATTCCTGAGGGTATTGACAGAGTAGGACGCTGAGAAAATGTTTTGCCTTGTCGAAGAATCCAGAATTGGGGGGGGGTCACAGTTTAAACAAGGCGGAGGTCAGGAGAAATGTCCTCCCCCTCCGAGGGTTGTTTGTCTCTGGAATCCTCTTCTCTAAAGAACAGTGGAGGCTAGATCATTCCGAGTTTTGGTACGGCATGTCGGCTTTCATAGCGAGAGGATTCGGGTACAGGGAATCCTGCAATCATACAGGGCCTTGGTGAGGCCACAGCTGGAATATTGTGTGGTGTTAATGGTCTCCTTATCTGAGGAAGGATGTTCTTGCTGTAGAGGGACTGCAGCGAAGGTTTACCAGACTGATTCCAGGGATGGCTGGACTGATGTACGAGGAGAGATTGAATCAGTTAGGATTTGCTGGAGTTCGGAAGAATTGGGGGGGGGGGGGGGGGGGGGGGGGTCCCATAGAAACCTATGAAATTCCAAGTGGATTGGCCAGGGTAGATGCACGAAGAATGTTCTCAATGGTGGGGGTGTCCAGAACCAGGGGTTACAGTCTGAAGATACCATTTAGGACTGAGATGAGGAGAAATTTCATCCCCCAGAGAGTGGTGAGCCTGTGGAATCCACTACCACCTGAAGCGATAGAGGCCAAAACATTGTAGTTTCCGGGGAGCAGTTAGATATAGCTGTTGGTGCGAAGGAGATCAAAAGATATGGGGAGAAAGGCTGGATCAGGCTTTTGATTTGGATGATCATAACATCATAATGATTGTGGTGCAGGCTCGAAGGGCCGAATGGCCTCTTCCTGCTCCTATTATGTCTGTTTCTATGTTAAAGGCCAACATTTTATTCCGCTTTTTCATTGTTTTTTTGTACCTGTTTTTGCATTGGCTTTTAATGACTTATGTACATTGACAGCTATCCCTTCCCTGCTCTTCAGTTCCTTATCTCTCACCATTAACAAAATATGCTCAGTCCTTCATCACCTGCTTTAAATTCCATCTGCCAATGCTCTGCATTGTTACACATTCGGTCCTATTCATTGTGTGGTTTCTGAACTGCCTTGAGTGGACTTCCTCTGGTGTGGAAGGGACCGCATTCAGTTGATGTATGTAACCTATTTATATCCAAGATTGAGATGGAGTTGGAAGTCAGACGTCAGAGATTCACTCCATGCTGCCGCCTCCTGGCCAAAGCATGCAACTCCATCGTTACAGGCAACTGTTTACATAGGACGTTCCATGTTAAAGGTGCGACCAAAAATGGTGACAGCAGAAAGAGTGCAAATGTACAGATTCTTAATCATTTATCTAAGCTCCATTATTGATACAAACACTTTTTTAAAATTTCCCTTTTCCCAGGTTGTTCACGAGAATTATTTTCTGTACGTGTTTTCACCAAGTAAAGAGAGTCGACAAAAATGGGTGAGCGCTCTGAAAGAAGGTGAGGGGTAAAGGCAATCTACGCAAATATTCAGCAGTGTCAACGTGTACGATTTTCGATAATAATGACCTTTATTTTTGTCACAAGTAGGCTTGTGCAATGAACACTGCAATGAAGTTACTGTGAAAAGCCCCTAGTCGCCACATTCCGGTGCCTGTTTGGGTACACAGAGGGAGAATTCAGAATGTCCAATTCATCTAACAGCACGTCTTTCGGGACTTGTGGGAGGAAACCGGAGCACCCGGAGGAAACCCATGCAGACACGGGGAGAACGTGCAGACTCCGCACAGACAGTGACCCAAGCCGGGAATCCAACCCGGGACCCTGGCACTGTGAAGCAGCAGTGCTAATGTGACCCTGGAAACGGATTGAGCTGATTGTAGAATCGAACATCCAAAAAAGAGGCCATTTGGTCCATCTACATTATACTGGCTGTTTGAAAGAACTGAACAGTTAATCTCACCAGTTGGTGGGTAGATGGTGTGGAGGAGTAGCATGGTGGTACAGTGGTTAGCACTGTTGCCTGACTGCACCAGGGATCTGGATTCAATTACGGCCTTTGGTGACTGTGCGGAGTTTGTACGTTCTCCCCGTGTGTGCGTGGGTTTCATCCGGGTGCTCCGGATTCCTCCGACAGTCCAACGATGTGGAGGTTAGGTGGACTGGCCATGCTAAATTGTCCGTCAGTGTCCAGGCATGTAGCAGGTTAGGTGAGGTAATGGGGATAGGGCTGGGGTGTGGGCCTGGGTAGGGTGCTGTTTCAGAGGGTCGGTGCAGACTCAGTGGGCCGAACAGCCTGTTGCAATTTTATGATTCTATGAGGGAAAAGGGGATAAGGTGAGGCTGGACTGAGAGAGATACCGAGAAGCTGGTAAGTAGGACTGAGGGAGGTACGTTGAGGTCGGTCTTGAAAATGCGGCAGGTCTGTTAAGACTGAAGGTCCTTTCCTGATATTAAAAATAAGATGAAATTAGTTTCCTATGTTTATTCTAATGAATAACTTGAAGAATACGGATCAAGGGGATACAATTTTTAAATTCGCACCAGGTTTTTATGCACAAATCCGGAAGCACTTTTTCACACGAAGGTCGATGGAATCACAAAATACTGTGGCTGCTGAATGGCGGTCAAAGGGAATTTTGAAGACCAAGATTTTGTTGACTAAGGGTACCGAAGGATCTGGAGCTAAGGTAGATCAATAGAGCTGAGGTAAAGATCAGCCATGATCTGATTGACTGGCCCGACAGGCTTGAGGGGCTGAATGGCCTACTCCTCTATGTTATCCAATGGAGATCCACATTGATTTGAGTACACAGACCCAGCTGTGTTTGGTACGTTTTGATACTTACACTTTCTCCCCTCTCATCTTGTCTTTCAGAAACTAAGAACAATAATATTCTGATCCCCAAATACCATCCGAACTTCTGGACTGAGGGTCACTGGAGGTGTTGTGCCCAGCTGGATAAGTTGGCTATGGGGTGCCTCTTGTATGATCCTAACAGGGACTGTACGTTATACTCTTACTTCTGTCGTACACCACGGGGCGATGTTTCATTAAGAGAATTTCCTTCATTGACAGCAGGGTTATCTTCCTCCCCTCACACCTCAATATCTTAGTGAGTAGAGCTCTAAGTTGAATCCGTGCTCAGATTCACAGAATCACATAATGCAGAAGAGGCCCTTCAGCCCATCAGGTCTGCACCGACACTTGAAAAACACCTGACCTGCGAGCCTTGGTGAACTGGAGGAGAAGTTTGGGCTCCCCCCCCCGGGGAATATGTTCAGGTACCTTCAGGTAGCAGGTGGAGGGGTTCCCTTTGCTGCCCCCGCGGGAGGTAAGGGATAGGGTGCTTTCGGGAGTGTGGGTCGGGGATGGGAAGGTGTCTGACATCTACCAGGTAATGCAGGAGGTGGGGGAGGCGTCGGTAGAGGAGCTGAAGGCTAAGTGGGAGGTGGAGCTGGGGGAGCAGATTGAGGAGGGGACATGGGCGGACGCCCTGGAGAGGGTGAACTCCTCCTCTTCATGTGCGCGGCTTAGTCTCATCCAATTCAAGGTGCTGCACCGGGCCCACATGTCCGGATCTAGGATGAGTAGGTTCTTTGGGGGCGAAGACAGGTGCGTCAGGTGTTCGGGGAGTCCAGCGAACCATGCCCATATGTTCTGGGCATGCCTGGCACTGGAGGAGTTCTGGAAGGGGGTGGCGAGGACAGTATCGAGGGTGGTGGGATCCAGGGTCAAGCCAGGCTGGGGACTCACGATATTTGGGGTTGGGGTGGAGCCGGGAGTGCAGGAGGCGAAAGAGGCCGATGTTTTGGCCTTTGCGTCCCTAGTAGCCCGGCGGAGGATCTTGCTGCAGTGGAAAGATGTGAGACCTCCGAGCGTGGAGACCTGGTTTAATGACATGGCGGGATTCATTAAGCTGGAGAGGGTCAAATTTGCCCTGAGGGGGTCGGTACAAGGGTTCTTTAGGAGGTGGCAGCCTTTCCTCGACTTTCTGGCTCAACGATAAGGTACTAGGTCAGCAGCAGCAGCAACCCGGGGGGAAGGGGGGGGGGGGGGTTTAGGGGGATAGTGTTTAAGTTAATTTGCTTATTGTTAATTTATTTTGTTGTTTATTGGGTTTGGGGGGGGGGGGGTGGGGGGGTTTGTTATATGCGTTGTTACGGGTGCCGGGGGGTGTTTATTATTATTATTATTGTTATTATTGTTCTGTTGATATATATTTTTCAAAAAATTCCAATAAAAATTATTTTAAAAAAAAGAAAAACACCTGACCTGCCCAACTAATCCCATTTGCCAGCACCTGTCCCATAGTCTCGAATGTTATGATGCGCCAAGTGCTCATCCAGGTACTTTTTAAAGGATGTGAGGCAACCCGCCTCTACCACCCTCCCAGGCAGTGCGTTCCAGACCCTCATCACCCTCCCAGGCAGCGCGTTCCAGACCGTCACCACCCTCCCAGGCAGTGCGTTCCAGACCCTCATCACCCTCCCAGGCAGTGCTTTCCAGACCGTCACCACCCTCTGGGTAAAAACATTTTTCCTCAAATCCCCCCTAAACCCCCTGCCCCTCACCTTGAACGGTGTCTCCTCGTGATTACCCCTTCAACTAAGGGGAACAGCTGCTCCCTATCCACCCTGTCCATGCCCCTCATAATCTTGTACACCTCAATCAGGTCACCCCTCAGTCTTCCCTGCTCCATCGAAAACAACCCAAGCCCATCCAACCTCTCTTCATAGCTTAAATGTTCCATCCCAGGCAACATTCTGGTGAATCTTCTCTGCACCCCCCTCCAGTGTAATTACATCCTTCCTATAATGTGGTGACCAGAATTGCACACAGTACTCCAGCTGTGGCCTCACCAAAGTTCTATACAACCCCAACATGACCCCCCTGCTTTTGTAATCTATCCCCCGATTGATAAAGGCCAGTGTCCCATAAGCCTTTGTCACCACCCTATTAACCTGTCCTTCTGCCTTCAGAGATCTCTGGACAAACACGGCAAGGTTCCATTGTTCCTCAAGCCTTAAAATGTCATGCCGCTCATTGAACACTTCCTTATCAAATTATTCCTTCCAAAATGTATCACATCAGATTTTTCAGGGTTAAATTCCACCTGCCCATTAACCGTCCCGTCTATATCTTCCTGTAACCCAATAGACTCAAGATCACTGTTGTCCACCTGGACATTCGCAAGCTTAGTGATCCTACCCCACAGAGTTATCTATATCGTTTATAGATGGAGGCACGCTGATGCAGTGGTTAGCACTGCTGCCTCACAGCGCCAAGGATCGGGGTTCGATCCCGACCCCCTGTGGAGTTTGCATATTCTCCTTGTGTCTGCATGGGTCCCACCCCCACAACCCAAAGATGTGCAGGGTAGGTGGATTGGCCACGCTAAATTGCCCATCAATTGGAAAAAAATTGAATTGGATACTTTAAATTTATATTAGAAAATCAATGTCGTTTATATAAATGATGAATAACAGGGGACCCAGCACAGATCCCTCTGGTAAGTCACTGGACACTGGCTTCCAGTCACTAAAGCAGCCTGGTGTCATTACCCTCTGTCTTCAAACTTGTTGGGCATGACCTCCCTCTGACAAAGCCATGCTGACTATCCCTGATCAAACCTTGCCTCTCCAAGTGGAGATAGATTCTCTCCTACAGAGGTTTCTCCAATATTTTACTTACCACTGATGTGAGACTCACTGGTCTGTAGTTCCCTGGCTTATCCCTACAGCCGTTCTTTAAATAGTGGGACCCCATTAGCTGTCCTTCAGTCCTCTGGCACTTACCCCATGGCCAGAGAGGTATTAAAAATTTGTTACAGAGCCCCTGCAATCTCCTCCCTCGCCTTCCACAGCCGCCTGGGACACAATTCATCTGGACCTGGAGGTTTGTCCACTTTAAAGCCTGCCAACACCTCCAATACCTTGTCACTCTCCATGTCAATTTGCTCAAGAACCTCACAGTCTCCCTCCATGAGTTCCATACCTACCTCCTCATTCTCTTGGGTGAAGACAGATATGAAGTGAACAGATGCTCTGCAGCCGTTCAGTGACACCCCGGACCCTGGCACCAGGGAGGCAACACACCATCCACAATAACGCCGATCTGTGCCCCTGACTATAGAATCCCTATTACTATTGCTCTTCTCCTTGTGTACAGACAGGCTGCTTGTGGTGCCAGACCCTGTCCGCACTCCCTGGAGGAACCGACGACCTCACCAGTCTCCAAAAGTCCGGAATCAATCAGTCACAATCCCAGCAAAAACAAGCCTCAGCTAAAGAGGACGGCTGGTCCCAGCTTCTAAACAGGCAACAAATGTGAAAATTGTAGTATAGAATATACATGGGCTGTGTAAGGAGATTAAATGGATGAGGTAGGCACAGAAATCCACCCTACATAACACCCTGCCCAAGGGTATTTTATTACTGGACCATGGTGGATGAGGGAGGGCTAAAATTCCAAAAACCTTTTTATTTATTTGTTTGTGGGTTGTGGTTGTCTACGACATGACCAGCACTCATTGCCCATCCCTAATTGCCCTGGAGAAGGTGGTGGTGGAGCTGCCTCCTTGAACCACTGCAGTCCATGTGGTGTAGGTACACCCACAGTGCTGTTAGGGAGGGAGTTCCAGGATTTAACCTAGCGGCAGTGAAGGAACGGCCGATATATTTCCAAGTCAGGACGGTGCGTGGCTTGGAGGGGAACTTGCAGGTGGTGGTGTTCCCTTGTGCCTGCTGTTCGTCCAGAGTGGTGATGGTCATGGGTTTGGAAGGAAATTAAATGGGTGCATGGAGTGCACGGTCGGGTGGTGTGGACTTTATTGAGTACAAAGCCATTGATTGCAATGGGAAAAGCTGAAGTTTGAAGACTGAACAATTAGGAATAATTTAATTCTCAGTTGGCATTCTCAGTGGGCATTCACCCACCCCAGAACCTCAGCTGGCCAACCAACTCAGAGCAAGGTGATGACCCCCTGGGCAGGGTCAAGGGGCACAGGTCAGAAGTCCCACTCACCAATAATTTGCTATTTTCAGCAAAGCGAACCCATGTCAATAATCCTCAAGCACATGAAGACCATTTCCTTTTCACTCAGTGGTACCAAGTCAGTGTAGGTGAGGCCCCAAACATTGTAAGTGTCTGAAATTGTATATTCTTTACTTTTCAGCGAAGAAACCTCTTCCCCCCACTCCGGAACTGAACAAGGTGAGTCTGTCGCATATTCGGCCTCTTGCAAGTTTCTGTCCGCTCTCTCTCAATTTATTGTGTAACTTTCACTTTGCGACCTAGTGGAAACCTTTGCCACCAGAACCAGTGGAGCTGGAGCCTGAGCTGGAGACGGAGCCTGTGGTGGTGGTAGCTCTGTACGACTTCCATGGCCAAAGTGCACAGGACCTGTCGCTGGTGAAGTGCGAGGAGTACATAATCATCGAGAAGTGCGACGCAAACTGGTGGCACGCACGTGATAAAAATGGGTACGGTACAGTCTCACTGGAACAACGTAAAATTCCCAGCGTACAAACAGATCCTTCGCTTCCGCAGCTCTAGGCAGGGGTTGATGCTAAGCCTTCTCCCACCTCACTGCTTCTCACCATATTAACATAACCTTCTCCTTCATGTGTTTAAATGTATCTGTTACAATTCACTCCTTGTAGCAGTGAGTACCACATTCTCACTAAACTTGCTGTTGGATTTATAATTCCTAGTTTTGGACTCCTCCGCAAGCAAGCACAGCTTCTTCCCACCCACCCAACTCCTTCAGCTGCCCCCAGAGGGAATTGGCAACCATGGACTTCCATTGGATTGGCCCATGATATTCGGCATGTCCACATTAACCCTTACCAGCTTTTACAGATGCACCGTAGAAAGCATCCTGTCTGGCTGCATCACAGCCTGGTATGGCAACTGCTCGGCCCAGGACCGCAAGAAACTTCAGAGAGTCGTGAACACCGCCCAATCCATCACACGAACCTGCCTCCCATCCATTGACTCCATCTACACCTCCCGCTGCCTGGGGAAAGCGGGCAGCATAATCAAAGACCCCTCCCACCCGGCTTACTCACTCTTCCAACTTCTCCCATCAGGCAGGAGATACAGAAGTCTGAAAATACACACGAACAGACTCAAAAACAGCTTCTTCTCCACTGTCAGCAGACTCCTAAATGACCCTCTTATGGACTGACCTCATTAGCACTACACCCTGTATGCTTCATCCGATGCCGGTGCTTATGTAGTTACATTGTGTACCTTGTGTTGCCCTATCATCTATTTTCTTTTATTCCCTTTTCTTCCCATGTACTGAATGATCTGTTGAGCCACTCACAGAAAAATACTTTTCACTGTACCTCAGTACACGTGACAATAAACAAATCCAATCCAATCCAATGATTGTGTTTTTGCCATTGTTTGCCATTCCCCTCTGTGGTGTTGCTGAAACCCTCCCACTGAAGGGCGGTAGAGTAGCACAGTGGTTAGCACAGTTGCTTCACAGCTCCAGTGTCCCAGGTTCGATTCCCGGCTTGTGCGACTATCTGTGCAGAGTCTGCACGTTCTCCCCGTGTCTGAATGGATTTCCTCCGGGTGCTCCGGTTTCCTCTCACAGTCCAAAGATGTGCGGGTTAGGTGGATTGGTCATGCTAAATTGCCCTTAGTGTCCAAAAAAGGTTAGCTGGGGTTACTGGGTTACGGGAATAGGGTGGAGGCGTGGGCTTAAGTAGGGTGTTCTTTCCAAGAGCTGAGGCCAAATGGCCTCCTTCTGCACTGTAAATTCTATGATTCTATGATTATTGAAAGGGATACAAGAGTCTAAGTCAGTTCAGTCCTCAACACATCCAACCAACAGAGAGCAGCTAAGTAACAGAGGCTGCAGAATGTTGAGTGGCATAGTCAACGAGTATAACGATACAGTGCTCGAGTCAGACCACACTTTAAATATGTGTCTATCTCTGTCACCAAGTGAAACATTGAAGAGGCAGAGTGGAGACTGTCTGTTTGGAGTCTGCACGTTCTCCCCGTGTGTGCGTGGGTTTCCCCCGGGTGCTCCGGTTTCCTCCCACAGTCCGAAGATGTGCACGTTAGGTGGATTGGCCATGCTAAATTACCCTTAGGTTAGATGGGGTTGCTGGGTTACGGGATAGGATGGAGGTGTGGGCTTGGGTAGGGTGCTCTTTCCTAGAGCCGGTGCAGACTCGATGGGCCGAATGGCTTCCTTCTGCACTGTAAATTCTATGATTCTTGAACACCAGCTATCTGGTGTGTTGGGAGGACTTACAGGCTGTTAGTCAACCTGCTTGAATAACGTCAAAATCCACCATTATGAATGCACCTATCATGGCCATCAAGTCACGCAGTGGGACTTGGACCCGGCACTTCTGGCACAGAGGTATGGCGACGCTACCCACTGTGCCACAAGGCTCCTCCGGTCACATCTACCCGCTTGAACCTAATTGAGACGTGTAAAATCCTTAAGGGGCGGATGCTGAGAAAATATTTCCCCTGACCAGGGAATCGAGTAGACGGGGGTCACAATCTCAGAATAAGGTGGTCAGCAAGTTAGGACTGAGGTGAAAGTAAATCTCTTCACTCAGAGGGTTGTGGGCCTTGTCATTTTCTATCCCAGAGAGATGACACTGAGCATATTCAAGACTGAGATCAGTCGATTTTGGGGACTAAAGAAATTAAAATACATGGAGGTGGGGCGGAGGTGAAGATAATTGAATGCTAGTGCCGGCTTGAAGGGCCAAATGGCCTATTCCTGCTTCAATTTTATACATTCTTATAAAGCCTCCTGCTAGAAGTATGCAGCAGCCAAACCAAAACTAGCTCCTTAGTATAGAGGGTACGAGAAATACTCAGCGGATCCGGAAGCATCTATGGAGAGAGAAACCCAGTTAACGGGCCGAATTATACATGGTTCCGGATTTCCAGCAAAAAGGTCAGCAGGGGCAGTTACCATGGGAACAACAGCTGCCTCGCAGCCATTTAATGATCAATTGGCCATTAATAGACAGGGGGCGGGGCTTCTGGCCTTCTGGATCAGGATGGCCCACCTCAGAGAGCTGCTGACCAATGAGGGGCCGGCAGCTCTCCAGCACTTTGGACACACGGAGTGGGATTGTTTGCGGAGGGGGTGGGTGTCTCGCTGGGTGCCGAGCTGGCTGGCCCCGCGAGGGGAACGGGTGGCGAGGAGGGTGCGAGGTAAATGGAAGGCAGGGGTTTGAGAGACCTTTAGGGGCAGGGATACCTGGTGGAGGGAGGGGGGGAAAAATCTGGTTTCAAGGGGTCCTTTAAGAAGTGAAATTGCCTCCCCCCCACCAGCCCCAGCCCCCACCCACCCACGCAGGCAAGTCTGGTGGGACTCCTCGGAGTGGGCCCCTCCCATCCCCACATTAAGTCCTGGTGTTAGCAGGAAGAAGGCCTTAAGTGGACATTAATTGCTCATGTAAGAATCCATAGAATCCCGACAGTGCAGAAGATGGTAACTCGGCCCATCGAGTCTGCACCCACACCCAATTAGCCCACTAAGCACCTCAAGTAGCCTATTGGTGGACAGGCCAGCTGATGTCTCCCCCACAGTGGAAGAGCAGGAGTGGGCAGGTAGGCCATCAGCTCCCACCCCCCCCCCCCCCCACCCACCACCACCACCACACCCCCCACCCACTTCAAACCTGCTAGCCGTGGGGCCGGTGAGGTGGGGTCAGGTAGGGGGTATAATAGAGCCCCACATTTCGGATTAATGACCCTTCCTCAGAACCTTTTCTTGGGAGTAGAGGTAGTTAAGGTAAATTTATCAGAACGGGATGAGGAATTTAAGTTAGGGCAGACTGGAGAAACTGGGATCGCTCTCTTGAGATGAGAGCAGATTATGGACAGATTTAATAGAGATGTCGAAACAGTGAGAAACGATTTACATTAGCAGTGGCTAACCAAAGGTCACAGATTTAATATAATTGGCAAAGAACCCAAAGGGGGAAATGGATCTAGTTGCCCTTAGCCCTGTTGGAGCTGCTTATTGTTGGTCGGTTGACTTGCTCGGCGCCTCATGGCAGCCATATTAAATCCAGCTGTGAGGGGAGGGGGAGGGGAGGAGGATGGGAGGGGGAGAGGTCTGGGAGAGGAAAGGGAGGGTGGAAGAGGAGGGGGAAGGGAGAAGGGGCGGGTAGATCGGAGAGAGAGAGGAGAAATGGAGAGAAATCAGGGAAGAGAGAGATAAGGGAAGGTTACAGAAAGGGAGGAGGGATGGCTGGAGAGAAAGGGAGGGAGATGAGTTTGAGACGGGAAGAGGGAGAAGCCCATTTCTATAATAACATTGCTTTTGTTTTGGACTCCATGCAGAATAACTGGATATATTCCCAGCAGTTACGTGGTGGAAAAGAGCTCAGAGAATCTACAGGCTTATGAGTAAGAATCTTCCATTTTCTGTTTATTAATCATAGAGGGTTTTGCATGTTCGCAGACATGCAGTAATACCATGTGTGGTGGATTATACTGCATTGTAATTCACACTGTATTGCATTGCGTTGTATTGTGTCCTTGTGGGCTCTGTATACGAGCCGTTGCGCGGCTCTGCCCATAGGGGGAGATGAGGAGCTTGTACTGGGCTTCACCCTTGGCTCCGCCCATGGCTCCTCCCACTAACCGGAAGTATAAAGTGCTGCACTGAGTCCCTCTGGTCGCAGGTAGGCTCAGTTGTAAGACTATTAAAACCACAGTTTACTTCCAATCGTGTGTCTAGTGAATTGATGGTCACATCACCATGCACAAATACAGTCCGGGCATCTTTAGCCTCGGGAATAAGGAGGAGGTAGTGCCCTAAGTGGTATTCGCACTAGACTACAGTAATCCAGAGACCCAGGGCAAGATCCGGGCACTCGGGATCAAATCCCACCATGGCAGAGAGGGAAATTTGCATCCAATAAAAATTTGGAATTAAAAATCCAACGATTGGTTCGCTAACGCCGTCCTGTCCTGCCATGTGACTCCAGAAACACACTGTAGTTGATTCTCCAATCCCCTCTGGAATGGAGGGCAGTTATGGATGGGCAATGGATGCTGGCCCAGCCAGTGCTGTCAGCATCCTGTCAATGAATAAATGAAAAATAATTTCCGACAGCCTATGGATCATTCCCCTGATCCTTTTCCAAAATCATGGAACAGTTTTCAGAGAGTAATTGAAGGGATACGCTGTCAGGCAGGCCGGTAATCAGAGCAACACAAATCTGAGGTAAGTGGCTGGTGTCGAGTGTTTCAATAGGGTTTATTATAGGCTTCTTCCTTATTGATGAAGTGCATGGATGTTTTGAACAAAAGTGCACATGAGCCTGTGACACCATCGGGAGCGCACGTTTTCAGTTTGGCCACAGAGAGCTTGTGTTTAGATGTGTTTTGCTGCTGCTGGTGTCCCAGACCATTTCGGGGTTTAGTGGACTACGATGAAGGGAAGTTTCTGCCAGGCCCTTCAACAGTGTTGGTGCCACTGTATCTGCTGCTCCACAAAGGGACCAAATAGGAGCGGGGGCCAGCACAAGAGAAAGCTTTCAAGGACATGAAAACTCTGCTACGATCAACTAATCTGCTGGTTGATGCGACCATCAATTCACACGAGACGATTAGTAGAAGTGAACGGTGGATTTAATAAGCTAGATCTGTGCCTGCCTGCGACTGCTCTGTACTGAGTGCCACCTACAGGCTCACAGGTTTATATACCACCCCCAAGGGGGCGGAGCCCACAACGGCATCCACATAATACAATACAATACAGTGGTGAATTGTAGTCGCAATACGTTCACCACACTGGTTAACGTGGATCTGGACAGAGAGCTCATTCTGTGATGTGATGCTTCGCCTTATGGCGTTGGGGCAGTGCTCTCTCAGCTGATGGTGGATGGATCAGAAACATCCACATGGGCAGCATGGTAGCATAGTGGTTAGCACTATGGCTTCACAGCTCCAGGGTCCCAGGTTCGATTCCCGGCTTGGGTCACTGTCTGTGCGAAGCCTGCACGTTCGCCCCGGTTCTGCGTGGGTTTCCTCCGGGTGCTCCGGTTTCTTCCCACAGGTCCCGAAAGACGTGCTGATCGGTGGAATTGGACACTCTGAATTCTCCCTCTGTGTACCCGAACAGGCGCATGAGTGTGGCGACTAGGGGCTTTTCACAGTAACTTCATTGCAGTGATAATATAAGCCTACTTGTGACAATAAATATTATTATTATTTGCCTTATGCACAGACAACAGCTGAGAAGGGATATTGACAGCTAGACAAGGAAGGTCTAGCCATTGTTTTCACTGTGAAATGGTTTCATCAGTACCTTGATAGGCACCCATTCACTATATGACCTTTGGACACTGTGGGAATCAAGGGATATGTCTGTAGTTCAGGGAAGTGGAGTTGCGGTGGAAGATCAGCTGTGATCTTATTGAATGGTGAAGCAGGTTCGAGGGGCTGAATAATCTACAGATGCTCCTATGTCTTATGTTCTTAAAGATTTTAAGGGAAGGTGTTTGGGGGGTTATGGGGAAAGAGCGAGGCAATGGGATAAATTGAAAAATTCTTTAAAAGAACCAGTAAGTGCAACCACAATGGGCCAAATGGCCTCCGTCTGTGCTATCAGATTCTAAGGGCTGAATAATATGGGGTGGCAGGAACTTGGGCAGCAGTGCCTGGGGGGCACCATTGGCAGCTGCCGGGACTGCTGCTGAAGAGAGGAGCCCAAGGCCGTGGACCCTGGAGCAGATGAGCCTGAGTCCTGGGCACATTACGATGCAGCAGTGGGGAGAGGGTGGGTTTAAGAGAGGGAGTGGATAGGAAAGATGGTGGGCGGAGGGGGGCATGCAATCATCAAAGGGCAGCCCCTCAATAAGTGACCCTCCTTTTTATTCCCCTTGCAACCATTTCAGGCAGAACGTCAGCTTCCCACTCCCACCTTGTTAACCAAGTCAAGCCAATTATGGGTTTTGGGAGCTTATTATTAGGGTCAATAGGCTTGATAAGAATACTAATTGACCAATAATTGGCGGGTGTTGATTTTGGCGCCCGCCCCCTCTCCCCTGAATAATGGGTGTTGGCTCAGTTGAGGAGGGGGTGGGTGGAAGGAAGGTGGTGGGATGGGCCATGTCATTTTACTTATTCCCCCTATGGGAAACATGGCTGCCGGGGGCACATAAAATTCAGCCCTATGATTCTCTCCCCCCCCCCCCTCCACCATAGCCATCAATGGGATTTCCCACTAGGTAACTCGACAGGGTGGGAGGCGCGAAGGTTTCCCGGACTGTATGTGCGCTCACCTGGTTCCGTGTGAAGGACGTTCATCTCAGATTCCCTCCTCTTGCAGGTGGTACAACAAGAACATCACTCGAACCAAAGCAGAACAACTGCTTCAGAAGGAGGTGAGTGGATTCTTTGTTGCTCTGCCCATGGCTCCTCTGGCCAGGGTACAATGAATGTGAAGCAGATTCAGCTGTGTCTCGACCCAGAAGGGAATAGAGAAAAGGGGAGTTGCCCGAGGAGTGTGAGATGTTTTGTCTGTGTTTTGTTCATAGAAACTTCAAAACTTTATGGCATTGCTGGAGGGCATTTTGCCCACTGTGTCCGTGCTCGCTGACACGCAGCTCTTTCCAGCTCGTGGTCCTGGAGGCTGGTGCATGTCCAAGAAAAATGCATTCATTTACTCTTTGGTTGTGGGAGTCATAGCAAAATCAGCATTTATTACTCATCACCTAACTTCCTTGAAAAGATGTTGGTGGGTTTTCTTCTTAAATCACAGGAAGACAGTTCGATACAAATTGTGCATCTTATTAGACCATTTTAGAGAAACATTCACAGTTAATTGTGTTAGCGTTGAAATTCTACAGCGTGTATCTCACCCCCTGACCCCCCCAAAGCCTGTCCACCATCTACAAGGCACAAGCCAGGAGTGTAATGGAATACTCTCCACTTGCCTGGATGAGCGCAGCTCCAACAACACTCAAGAAGCTCAACACTATCCAGGATAAAACAGGCCACTTGATTGCTTCCTGGTCCATAAACATTCAAACCCTCCACCACCGGCGAACAGTGGCAGCCGTGTGTACCATCTACAAGATGCACTGCAGGGACTCACCAAGGTTCCTGAGGCAACACCTTCCAAACCCACGACTACTATCATCTCGAAGGGCAAGAGCAGCAGATGCCTGGGAACCCCACCACTTGGAGGTTCCCTGACAGCGATCACAACCCTGACTTGGAAATATATCACTGTCGCTGGGTCAAAATCCTGGAACTCCCTCCCTAACAGCACTGTGGATATGCCTACACCACAGAGACTGCAGCGGTTCAAGAAGGCAGCTCACCACCACCTTCTCAAGGGCAATTAGGGATGGGCAATAAATGCTGGTCGATGCAGCGATGACCACATCCTATGTGTGAATTTAAAAAAACACATGGATGCTCAGATTGAATAAAAACAAGCAGGTTTCCTTCCTTAAAGGACATTAGTGACTGGATTTTTGTTTTAGTCCAACAGCTTCATGGCCACTTTTAATGAGGCCAGATTTTTATTCCCTATTTTCTGAAAAGAACTGAATTTACGATTCTCAAACTGTTCTGGTGGGTTTTGAACCCCATGTTTTCTGAATCATTAGCCCAGTGACAGAATGGCGAAATCACTGGAGCCACTGCAGTGATACAGAACCATGGGGTCGTAAAGCACAGAAGGAGGCCATTTGTCCCATCGTGCCTGTGCTAGCTCTTGGAAATCCAGTAACTCCCACTCGCTAGCTTGTAGCTTGTCTTTTTCTCTCACTGCACACTCTGATAATGTTTTCCAGTTCCCAATGGGCCCCAGAATATAAATGTTTGGAGTGATTTTATAATCCCTGCTCTTGAGGACCGGTGGCACAGGTTGGAAATTCAGGGCAGGCAATGCTGTGGTCACATTTCCACTTCCAAACATGCTGTGAGCAGAACCCTGTGTTCAGTCCTGACTCAGGTCAATGATTCAGGAAGAGCAAGCGATTCAATTCAAGCACAAACAACCTGTCAGGTATAATTCGTCAAATTGATCAATTTACCTGAAGCTGATGGGGAGATCGGGATTAACCAGAAAGTCTGTCGATCTCTGCCTTTGATTGTGTGATACCTTAAGCCCGATAATTACTCATCCTGGTAACGGCTGTGTTTCAGGCTAAACAAGGCGCTTTTATGGTGAGAGACTCGAGGCAGACGGGGATGTACACAGTCTCGGTATTCAGTAAAGCTACCAGGTGAGGGGTTTCTAACCCAATGCGCAAGTCGTACCTTTTCTGCTGTGGCGTTGTTTCAATAACCAGAGAATCACTACAGAGCAGAAGGAGGCCGTTCGGCCCATTGCGCCTGCACTGACCATCTGAAAGTGCACCCAACCTAGGCCCACTCCCCCGCCCTATCCCCGTAGCCCCACCGATCCTGCACATCTTTGGACACTAAGGGACAATTTAGCATGGTCAATCCACCTTACCTGTGCATCTCTGGACTTGTGGGAGGAAACCGGAGCACCCAGAGATAACCCACGCAGGCATGGTGAGAACATGCAGACTCCGCACAGGCAATGACCCAAGCTGGGAATCGAAACTGGGACCCTGGTGCTGTGAAGCAACAGTGCTAACCACTGTGCTACCGTGCTGCCCCGTGTGATCCAGTGAGAGAGAGTGAGAGGGTGGGCGGTTACTCCAGAAGCAAAAGACAAAGCCAATCGTGGTGAGAGAGAGCCAAATGAAAACATAAGGTGAACTATATTGGTCAGCAAGGTTGGAAGAGGAATAATTTTAGGAGGCCTCTGGAAGGGGGATGGAGCTGACCAGGATGAGAACTTTGTGGAGAGGGAGGTCCTGAAGATTTTCTGTGATGGAGCAGTTTAGCTCAGAGCACAGACACCTCTGACACACGATGACTGGAATCTCTGAACTTCTCTGCAAATTGGTGAAAAATGCAATTAACGAAAGTCTCACAAGTCACAATATCCAGACACCATGGACAAACTCACACGCATGTGCTCACACATGTACACACACAAAACAAACAAATACACACACACAGAGTACTGCACTGTCAGAGGGTCAGTACTGAGGGAGTGCTGCACTGTCAGAGGATCAGTACTGAGGGAGTGCTGCACTGTCAGACGGTCAGTACTGAGGGAACGCTGCACTGTCAGGGGGTCAGTACTGAGGGTGTGCTGCACTGTCAGAGGGTCAGTACTGAGGGAGTGCTGCACTGTCAGAGGGTCAGTACTGAGGGAACGCTGCACTGTCAGGGGGTCAGTACTGAGGGTGTGCTGCACTGTCAGAGGGTCAGTACTGAGGGAGTGCTGCACTGTCAGAGGGTCAGTACTGAGGGAATGCCGCACTGTCAGAGGGTCAGTACTGAGGGAGTGCTGCACTGTCACAGGGTCAGTATTGAGGGAGAGCTGGACTGTCAGAGGGGTAATAAGACCATAATTAAGATCATTAGACATAGGAACAGAATTAGGCCACTCGGCCTATCAAGTCTGCTCCGCCATTCAATCATGGCTGATATTATTCTCATCCCCATTCTCCTACCTTCCCCCATAACCACTGATCCCCTTATGAACCAAGAACCTATCTATCTCTGTCTTAAAGACACTTAGTAAATTGGCCACCACAGCCTTCTGTGGCAAAGAGTTCCCCAGATTCAGCACCCTCTGGCTGAAGAAATTCCTCCTCATCTCTGGATACAGTTAACCCTCTCCCCCTCTCCAACACACTATACTGGATACAGTTACCCCTCTCTCACTCTCCAACACACTATACTGGATACAGTTACCCCTCACCCACTCTGCAACACACTATACTGGATACAGTTACCCCTCTCCCACTCTGCAACACACTATACTGGATACAGTTAACCCTCTCTCACTCTCCAACACACTATACTGGATACAGTTACCCCTCTCTCACTCTCCAACACACCATACTGGATACAGTTAACCCTCTCTCACTCTCCAACACACTATACTGGATACAGTTACCCCTCTCTCACTCTCCAACACACCATACTGGATACAGTTAACCCTCTCTCACTCTCCAACACACTATACTGGATACAGTTACCCCTCTCTCACTCTGCAACACACTATACTGGATACAGTTAACCCTCTCTCACTCTCCAACACACTATACTGGATACAGTTACCCCTCTCCCACTCTCCAACACACTATACTGGATACAGTTACCCCTCACCCACTCTGCAACACACTATACTGGATACAGTTACCCCTCTCTCACTCTCCAACACACTATACTGGATACAGTTACCCCTCTCTCACTCTCCAACACACTATACTGGATACAGTTAACCCTCTCTCACTCTGCAACACACTATACTGGATACAGTTACCCCTCTCTCACTCTGCAACACACTATACTGGATACAGTTAACCCTCTCTCACTCTGCAACACACTATACTGGATACAGTTACCCCTCTCTCACTCTCCAACACACTATACTGGATACAGTTACCCCTCTCCCACTCTGCAACACACTATACTGGATGCAGTTACCCCTCTCTTACTCTCCAACACACTATACTGGATACAGTTAACCCTCTCTCACTCTCCAACACACTATAATGGATACAGTTACCCCTCTCTCTCTCTCCAACACACTATACTGGATACAGTTACCCCTTTCTCACTCTCCAACACACTATACTGGATACAGTTACCCCTCTCCCACTCTCCAACACACTATACTGGATACAGTTACCCCTCTCTCACTCTCCAACACACTATACTGGATACAGTTAACCCTCTCTCACTCTCCAACACACTATACTGGATACAGTTACCCCTCTCTCACTCTGCAACACACTATACTGGATACAGTTACCCCTCTCTCACTCTGCAACACACTATACTGGATACAGTTACCCCTTTCCCACTCTCCAACACACTATACTGGATACAGTTACCCCTCTCTCACTCTGCAACACACTATACTGGATACAGTTACCCCTCTCCCACTCTCCAACACACTATACTGGATACAGTTACCCCTCTCTCACTCTGCAACACACTATACTGGATACAGTTACCCCTCTCCCACTCTCCAACACACTATACTGGATACAGTTACCCCTCTCTCACTCTCCAACACACTATACTGGATACAGTTAACCCTCTCTCACTCTCCAACACACTATACTGGATACAGTTACCCCTCTCTCACTCTGCAACACACTATACTGGATACAGTTACCCCTCTCTCACTCTGCAAAACACTATACTGGATACAGTAACCCCTTTCCCACTCTCCAACACACTATACTGGATACAGTTAACCCTCTCCCACTCTCCAACACACTATACTGGATACAGTTACCCCTCTCTCACTCTCCAACACACTATACTGGATACAGTTAACCCTCTCTCACTCTCCAACACACTATACTGGATACAGTTAACCCTCTCTCACTCTCCAACACACTATACTGGATACAGTTAACCCTCTCTCACTCTCCAACACACTATACTGGATACAGTTACCCCTCTCTCACTCTCCAACACACTATACTGGATACAGTTAACCCTCTCTCACTCTGCAACACACTATACTGGATACAGTTAACCCTCTCTCACTCTCCAACACACTATACTGGATACAGTTACCCCTCTCTCACTCTCCAACACACTATACTGGATACAGTTAACCCTCTCTCACTCTCCAACACACTATACTGGATACAGTTAACCCTCTCTCACTCTGAAACACACTATACTGGATACAGTTACCCCTCTCTCACTCTGCAACACACTATACTGGATACAGTTACCCCTCTCTCACTCTCCAACACACTACTGGATACAGTTACCCCTCTCCCACTCTGCAACACACTATACTGGATACAGTTACCCCTCTCTCACTCTCCAACACACTATACTGGATACAGTTACCCCTCTCTCACTCTCCAACACATTATACTGGATACAGTTACCCCTCTCCCACTCTCCAACACACTATACTGGATACAGTTAACCCTTTCTCACTCTCCAACACACTATACTGGATACAGTTACCCCTCTCTCACTCTCCAACACACTATACTGGATACAGTTAACCCTCTCCCACTCTCCAACACACTATACTGGATACAGTTACCCCTCTCTCACTCTCCAACACACTATACTGGATACAGTTACCCCTCTCTCACTCTCCAACACACTATACTGGATACAGTTACCCCTCTCTCACTCTCCAACACACTATACTGGATACAGTTACCCCTCTCCCACTCTCCAACACACTATACTGGATACAATTACCCCTCTCTCACTCTCCAACACACTATACTGAATACAGTTACCCCTCTCTCACTCTCCAACACACTATACTGGATACAGTTACCCCTCTCCCACTCTCCAACACACTATACTGGATACGGTTACCCCTCTCTCATTCTGCAACACACTATACTGGATACAGTTACCCCTCTCTCACTCTCCAACACACTATACTGGATGCAGTTACCCCTCTCTCACTCTGCAACACACTATACTGGATACAGTTACCCCTCTCCCACTCTCCAACACACTATACTGGATACAGTTAACCCTCTCTCACTCTCCAACACACTATACTGGATACAGTTACCCCTCTCTCACTCTCCAACACACTATACTGGATACAGTTAACCCTCTCCCACTCTCCAACACACTATACTGGATACAGTTACCCCTCTCTCACTCTCCAACACACTATACTGGATGCAGTTACCCCTCTCTCACTCTGCAACACACTATACTGGATACAGTTACCCCTCTCTCACTCTCCAACACACTATACTGGATACAGTTACCCCTCTCTCACTCTCCAACACACTATACTGGATACAGTTACCCCTCTCTCACTCTCCAACACACTATACTGGATACAGTTACCCCTCTCTCACTCTCCAACACACTATACTGGATACAGTTAATCCTATTCCACAACCTGAGTGGGCAAAGTGAAGTGTGAATATTCAGAATTCCCATCCACCTTCCTGGCTGTTATGCGTCTAGCCTGAATTAACCCTTTCTACTAGGCAGGGGGGAAAGGTGATGGGCGAGGTTGTTCAGGTTGTTTGAATGCGCGGCGACATCTTTGTGCGTCTCGATTGGCCTCTGAGCAGTTTGGACATTTCATCACCTCCAACATGGCCAAGCCGGAGAACTCTCTCCGAGTCTGCCTGCCAGTTTCTTTGCAAATGAACCACTTGCAGGGCTTCCAATGTTTCCTCCCGCACCACATCATTACCAACTCGTGTGTGTGTGTGTGTTTAGCAAAGGCTGCAAGGATCTAATGCATGAAGGGAGTCGTAGACCACATCCTCTAGAACTCAGCTCTCCAACACATGCCACCTAATGTGTGAAAATTAACCAGGGGATGTTGCTGTGTTCTGAGAAATAAAACATTATAAATAGTTAACAATTCAGAATCAGGTTCTGTGTTCCACCACCTTGCCCTGTGTACTCTGTGCTGACCTGGAAAACTCTCATTCTTTACAATGTAAAACTAGCCTCGTCCGATGATCCTCTTTCATGTATTCAGTTGAGTTGTTGATCAGCCTGTTTCACAATCGCTGACATTTCTCCAATCGTAGTGGCTTTAATTTACTGTTCTGAAGTGCTGATTGAGCGACAGCGAGTGAGAGAGAGATATAAAGTGTGATAAAGGTCGGCAGATTAGGCATAAAAGAATGAGGGAATTGAGAGAGAGGCAGAGAAAGAGAAAGAGAGAGAGAAACGAGAGAGAGAGAGGGTGAGATAAAGAGTGGCAGTGACAGAGAGAGACAGATAGAGGGTCATTGACAGAGACACACACAGACAGTGAGATAAAGAGAGATTGTGAGAGTAACAGAGCGAGGCAGCTTGAGAAAAGAGAGTGAGAGAGCAAAGCAAAATGGAGAGGTGAGCAGGGTGAGAGATGGAGAGTGACAGAAGGAAACAGAGAAAAGCTGAGCGAGACAGAGAGATGGAGGCGCACAGAGATAGTGAGAGCGGGAGGAGAGATAAACCTTGTAAAGGATAAGTAAATGTGTATGAATGGCGCCAAGGTCACTGGTTTAGGTCAAGGTCAAGGGGCTGGTTTAGCTCACCAGGCTAAATCGCTGGCTTTTAAAGCAGGGCAGCAGTACGGTTCAATTCCTGTACCAGCCTCCCCGGACAGGCGCCGGAATGTGGCGACTAGGGGCTTTTCACAGTAACTTCATTGAAGCCTACTTGTGACAGTAAGCGATTTTCATTTTCACTCAGTCATGTTGCCCTGGACTAAAGGCCATTGAGCTCCCTTAGTTTCTCTGACATCGCCCAGCCTGTTTGCTTTCTTTAACGGTTGATTTGTTAATCTTAAATCCATTTCACACACCAGTTTCTTCCGTTGAGAAAGATTTAAAGCAGATTGCCCAATGGCGGTGGGGGGATTCCACGACATTATAAACCGTGACCAGACCTCGTTGGCACGTGAAGCCATCCTGAGGTTGTGAAAGGTGTTATATAAATGCAAGTTCTCTCTCTCTTTTTTTTTATTACTTCCACCAGCGACAGCAGTGCCGGGGTCAAACATTACCACATCAGAGAAATCGATGATACTCTCAAACGCTACTACCTGGCAGAAAAACACGTCTTTGATTCCATTCCAGAACTTATCACCTACCACCAGCACAATGCAGCAGGTAAAGAGATATTCGTGGCTATGGCGAAGTTCTATAGCCTGAATTTCACAATTCTCCTCAGGGAGGGGGTGGGGTTGGCGATGGGGGGGGGGTGAAACAGCACAAATGGGCTTCCTGCCCACCCCAGCCTCTCAGTGATTTTGCACATGGAGGGGGCGAGGCCTTGGACCGTGCCCACCATTGCCTGAATTGAGGCCCCCAATTGACCAATTATTGACCACTTAAGGGCTGTTTCCTGTCCAGTCTCTATCTTAAGGCTGGTGAGAGGATTCCGCGGGTATGGGGGCAGCTGAATGTAATGGGGTTTCGGTCTCGGGCAGGGCTGAGGGGATGCCACCATCAGAAGCTCTCCCTGTGGGTTTCCTCTGGGTGCTCCGGTTTCCTCCCACAGTCCAAAGATGTGCAGGTGAGATGGATTGGCCATGCTAAATTGCCCTTAGTGTCCAAAATTGCCCTTAGTGTTGGGTGGGGTTACTGGGTTATGGGATTAGGGTGGAAGTGTGGGCTTGGGTGGGGTGCTCTTTCCAAGAGCTGGTGTGCAGACTCGATGGGCCGAATGGCCTCCTTCTGCACTGTTAATTATATGAAAGCCCCTCCCAACTTTGGGTGCCCGCTTCCAGTCCGGTGGCCTCTGGTCTTCGCCGATCCCAGTCTCTCCCGTACTATCCCAGGCCTTCCTGACCCTTCCAGTCCTGAGATCCAGAAAAGTCATCCTTTCATGCACTCTTGGGATTTAGTCTCTGCCATGAACTTCCACTTCTATCACTGCAAAGACCAAAGAGGTGCTGGGCCATCTGACCTCGAAGGACTTCCTCCTGAGTGAGGGGTGAAAGCCCCATCTGCAGAACATTGATGCTCATTCCAGCGTGAAATGGCTGTGGGCCAGGGGGAGTTTGCGGGGCTGTGGCCCCCATTGGCCCATCGGATGGCAGGATGGGGGTCCTTGCCATCTGAAATATCCTGGTGTAGTTGCTGGCTCCTTTAAAGGGCGATCTTCTGAAGAGTCGTGTGACCCGCTCGTCCAATCGGTATCGAGCACAGGACATCACCGTACAGAACGTGCGATTTGCACACCTCGATCCAGGACGCAAATTGACAACGTCGAAGCTGCTCTACTCTGTCAATAGCATGTTGTGTCAGTAAACATTCATTCTTTGTACCTAACTGGTGGAGCCAAGTTGCTACATTTGGCGGCGAAGTAAAAAGAAAAAGCACCAGGGGCGCCTGCAAGATCATCAGCTCAGAACCTGGCCCAGCCCCAGTCAATCTTACCAAGTAAAAGAGAGCTGCAGTGATGCCTGTATTTATTAGAGTGGACCCCTTCAACGCCTCTGCCGAAGATTGGGTGCGGTATGTCGGCCGATTTGAATTTTTCATCCGAGCAAATGGAGTTGAGGAGGGGAAGAAGATGGCAATATCGTTAATCACGTGCGGGGCCAAATTCAAATATGATTCAATCCACAGCCTTACGTCGGCAAACACACCCGATGCAAGCTCCTTTATGGAGGCCGTAGACTTGGTAAAGGAGCAGTGCTACCCAAAGCCCTCTGCGATGAGTTTGCAACAATTTAAATTCAATTCCATAGGAAAGCCCGAGGGGAGACCGTTGCAACCGACAGAGCGAGGTTTAGGAAAATTGCAGGACATTGTGACTTTGGTACAACACTAAGTGATATGCTGACCATAAGACCATAAGACATAGGAGCAGAATTAGGCCACTCGGCCCAGCGAGTCTGCTCCGCCATTCAATCATGGCTGATATTTTCTTATCCCCATTCTCCTGCCTTCTCCCGATAACCCTGGTCCCCTTATTAATCAAGAACCTAAGATCCCTCCTCATCCTTCTAAACTCCAACGAGTATAGACCCAGATCCAGAGTTCTCAGCTATCTGATTAATTTTTTACAAGTGTTGGAAATAGCATTAGCAATGGAGAGAGCTGCGAAGGGTGCCCAGGAACCTCAGAGCGCACAGAATGGCACGGTCCACCAGTTGGAGCGGGAAGCGGCAGGCGGCAGTGGTGCCAAAAACAAAGACAGCCGTTTAAACCACAAAACAAATACTGAAGCTGGTAGAGTTAGAGGATTCAGGAGAATGAACCAACCACCTAGGGTCTGGACAGAGTGTTATGGGTGTGGAGGAAATCACTCCCCAAAGATTCGCAGGTTCAAGGAAGCGGAGTGGTCTGTTTGCCACCTGAAAGGCCATCTGAGCCTCAGATGCAAGATTAAAGAGAGCCTGCCTAGTAGCAGTAGAATGAGCAGTCCAGCATCATTGCATAGTGTTGAAGATTGTTCAGCGAGTGTTCAGAATGTTCTTCAGCTGAATAATGTGAAGACAGGCAAAGTAGCCCCGGTTACAGTGGTGTTACTGGTCAATGGCAGCCCATTAAGAATGGAAGTAGACACTGGAGAGGCTGCTGCCATAGCAGGGGAGTTGACCTACAGGTATCTTCAAGAAAGGGTTCAGCCCCAAAGGCTGCAGAACACATCAGGTAGATTGGCTACCTACAAGGGGGGAGGTTGTGAAGATAGTAGGGACAACAGAAACATCTGTAGCTATGGGCAGCAATCTGCCCAACTTCCATTATCGTGGCGCCTGGCCAAGGACCAAGTCTAATGGCCGCTCCTGGCTCCAAGAAAATGAACTCAACAAGTTCGACATTATTAGCATTAAGGAAGGGGTCTGCATAAAGTAATCCAGAAGTTTCAAAACGTTTTTCAGGATGAAGTCGGAAAAAGGCTTAAAGGCAAAAAATTCACAGGTAGACCCAGAGGACACCTCAAATGTTTTCAGGGCTAGACCCTGTTGCCTATGCTTTGTTGGAGAAATTTGAGTCCAAACTAGAAAGGCTTGAAGAACTGGTATCATCCAGCCAGTCCAGTTTGCGGAATGGGCAGCCCCTACAGTACCTGTGGTTAAACCAGATAAAACAGTCCACACATGCAGGGACTATAAATTAACAGTAAACCAAGCAGCAAAACTGGACAAATACCCGATCCCAAAGATAGAGGATTTATATAGCAAGACTGGCTGGAGGACATTCATATACAAAATTGGATCTGAGAGTCACGCATATCGATAGTTGCAGTTGGAGTTGGATGATACTTCCAGAGGCTACGTGACTATTAATACCCACAAAGAATTTTATCACCGAGCTTGTCGTTGTGTATTTGGATGATGTATTGATTACTGGTGCAACCGAAGAAGCACACTTGGTTAACGTACAACAAATACTGAGAAGATTTCAGGAGGAGGAACTTCACCGAAAAAGATAAAAATGGCCTTTCCAGGCCAGTGAAGTAGCTTACTTCAGTTACCTCGGTTACTGTGTGGATGCCCAGGGATGGCATCCTATTGAGGACAAAGTAAGGGCAATGAAGGAGGCACTGGCCCCTAGAAACACTGAGGAGCTTCAACCATTCCTGGAGATGGTTAATTATTAGGGGCGTTTCGCTCCAAATCTGCCATCGTTATTGCCCCTTTACACGTATTACTGAAGAAAAACCAGAGATGGTTCTGGAAAGCCCCACAGAGAGAAGCATTTAATAAGGTCGAGCAACTATTGCATTAATCTTGCCGACTGGGACATTTTGACCCGTCCAGGAAGTTAGTGCTAACGTGTGATGTCTCCCCATACGGAGTTGGGGCAGTTCTCTCTCACAGAATGGATGATGGGCCTGAGACGCCTGTGTGTCAAGAAGCCTTTCTGAGTTTGAGAAAGGTTACCCGCAGAGAGAAGGAGAATGGCTGTCTGTCGTGTACGGACCGAGAGAACTCCCCCAGGATGTCTATGGAAGACATTTCACTGTGGAACAGACCACAAGCCACTGATGGGTGAGGACAAGGTTATTCTGCTGATTGTATCCGTCAGCAGCTTATCAGCCTACAAACACCGACCAGGGACACAAATGGTTAAAGCTGATGCCCTTAGTCACCTTCCACTGCCAGATAGTACACCACCATCACTCCCCCCACACACACACACGCCACCCCCACCGCCATTGATGCTGCCAGACCTGCTGAGATTTTCCAGCATTTTCTCTTTGGTTTCAGATTCCAGCATCCGAGATAATTTGTTTTTATCCAAGCTGGGAGGACAACATTATTCCACAGGGAGCGAGAGTAATTGTCCCTGTGCCAAAAATGAAGATGTTTGCTCGAAGCTATGTTTGGTGGCCAGGTATTGACGCCGATATTGAGAGATTAGTGAAACACTAGGATCAGTGCCAGTCACAGCAGAAATGACCTGCTACAATGACCTTTGCACCCTTGGGAATGGCCAGGTCGGCCATGGGTGTGAGGGCACTGTGATGATATGATCTGCATACTCGTCTGCATTGGGCCAGAACTTCGGCTTACCATTGGCCCTGGTCGGTCATGTGCCTCTCGACCGATTGGCCGAGAGGCTGAGTTAACCACGCCTCTATTAACAAGGTATAAATGCTCAAACGCCTGACGATCGTCCCTTTCCACTGTAGACGATCGCAGAGCTGTGTTCTAGTTAATTAAAGCCAGACTTTGGTAAATCACTCGCCTCGCGTGCAATCGATGGTACATCAGGCACACAGACCATTTCTTGGGCCCAACGTTTCTACCATTGGCAGACGCTCCCTCCAAATGTCTGGAAGTATTTGAGATGAGCTCCACAACCACAGATGCCACAGCCGAGAAACATCACCAGTGCATCGTGCACCATGAGTTACCCGAAGTACTCGTATTGGATAACGGAACGACTTTTGATAGTGCCAAATTCCTACGTTTCATGTCTTCCAATGGGATGGAGCAGATCAGAACTGCACCGTATCATCCCTCATCCAATGGACAGGCTGAGCGGGAAGACCAAACATTCAAGGCCGGCTTAAGGAAACAATCAGCTGCGTCTTTGGAAACAAAACCAGCTCGGTTTATCTTAGTGTTCAGGACCACCCCGCATTCAACCACAAGTACATCTCCGGCAGAACTATTGATGGATCGATGCTTAAGGACAAAGCTAAGTCTGGTATTCCCAAATTCAGCAAAGAAGGTAGAGGCAAAACAGTGCAACCAGAAGAGGAACCATGATTCAACTAAAGAGGCAAGATCATTCGAGATAGATGACCCAGTTTCATAGAATCTACAGAACGGAGACAACCCTTCGGCCCAAACTGGTCCATGCCAATCAAAAAGCCCATCTAAGCTAACCCCATTTGCCTGCATTTGGCCAATATCCCTCTAGTTTACCTGAGAAATTTCGGGAATGGCCCAAGCAGGAATTGTTGTGGCCACAGTAGGACCTTCTTACCAAGTGTATAGAAGACTGGATTTTGAGGAAACATGTGGACCATGAGCGTGGACCAGGAGCGTCGACGGGCGTTATCCCAGGAGCCACTGATTGTTGTTGCCAACTGGAAATGTTTTTGGCTGCCCGAGAATTGAAATGCCCAATCAGCCTGTGACAGGCGAGAGTATTGTTCCAATTGAGGCAGAGGAGTTTGAAGCCTCCGTTCCCGGATGATGTGGCAGTTTCTACAGAAAGTGTCCCAACAGATGTGCCGCTCTATGAGGAAGCAGAGGTCACCAGAGAGACTGAGTTTTTGCTGGACTGTTTAAAAATATTTATTATTGTAAATTATGGGGAACTGTATTAGTTTTTTTTAAATTTAGTGTACCCAATTCTTTCTTCCAATTAAGGGCAATTTAGAATGGCCAATCCACCTAGCCTGCACATCTTGGGGTTGTGGGGGGCGAAACCCACGCAAACACAGGGACAATGTGCAAACTCCACACGGACAGTGACCCAGAGCCGGGGTCGAACCTGGGCAACGTGAGGCAGCAGTGCTAACCCACTATGCCGGAACTGTATCAGTTAACCATCATTCTGTGTATTAAGGAACTTATTTTTTTTACAAATTGAAAGTACCCAATTCTTATTTTTCCATTCAAGGGCCAATTTTAGCGTGGTCAATCCACCTACTTGCACATCTTTGGGTTGTGGGGGTGAGGCCCACGCAGACATGGGGAAGAAGTGCAAACTCCACACGGAGCCGGGGTCGAATCCGGGTCCTCAGCGCCATGAAGCAGCAGTACTAACCACTGCGCCACCGTGCCGCCATTGAATTAAGGAGTTAATGGGGGAGGGATGTAGTGGCTGGTCCCGTTAAGGTGCAATCTTCAGAAAGGTCTTGTGACCCACTCATCCAATCGATACCTAACGCGTGGAATCGCCAAGCGGAGCACGGATCTCTGCTCAGTTCTATCCAGGAAGCCAACTGGCAGTATCAAGGCTGCACTATTCTGTAAATAGCGTGTTGTACAAGGAAACCTTTGCTGTTTGTGTCTAACTGGTGGAGCTAAGTTACCATATCTGGGCCTGAGTGAAATGGACAGGATTGACCCGGTGTGACTGAGTCTCGATCATACAGCACAGAAGAGGCCAATTGAACTGTCGAACAGGAGCCACTTCTCTGAAGTCCTACTCCTGTGCAGTTTCCCAATATCCCTGTATTTTGGCTCCTCTTCAATTATCTCTCCAATACCCTTTTGAAACTTATTACTGAGTCTTCTCCAGCCGCCCTTTCAGTTCGTGCATTCCAGATCACACACAGCGAATCCAGCCAACTCTAACTATAAGCTTGCTGGGTTCACTCAGTAGACAGGTCCAAGTACATGGGCCTTGCTGCTGACAGGTCAGTTTTTTGTATCCCCTCTTTTTAATTCAGATTGCTAAGACTGTTCTCCCAGCCTCCAAAGTGAAACCCAAAACCGATGTAATATATAACATGTGGACGTTAGCAGCTCCCTTTCCCTCGGTGATATTGTGTTCAAACAGGACTGAACCTTGTGTTAAATCTGAAGAGAAATGGTTTGTTGCCTTTGACAGGTTTGGTTACCCGGCTGAGGTACCCCGTGTCATCGTGGAGAGAAACAGCTCCCACAACAGCTGGTTTCAGTTACGGTAAGCCTGATTTCTTTCTTCGGTTAACAAAACAAAGACTGAGGCGGAGAGGGGGATAGGTTACGGGATGGAGTTCCAGAACTTAAGACCCAAGCATCTAAACGGGCTGGCCGCCAATGATGGAGCGCTTCAAGTGGGGGTTGCTCATGTAGTGTAAAGGTCTGGCACACACAGGGTTAACGTGGGGCTGAGCACAGTACCGCCTGCACAGTGGTGTCAGAAGGCACATGATCCAGATTCAGGGTCGGAATGATGTTGAACCGAGACATGTATAGACCTCAGCATGGCGACAGCTCCCAGCCTGTACCCTTTACTGTACATGTGTAAGTAGTTCTAGTAGTTAATAAAGACTTTAAAGTTAGCCTACAGGAAAACATGGGGCCTCCTTTGAAACACAACGATCTGTAACAACAGTCTCCCCACATCGTGGCAGCAAAGTGATTAAAAAGCCAGAACCTCACTAAAATGCAGAGACAAAATGTTGGACGACTGAGAAAAATTCAATAAATCATTCTGACCAAAAAGAAGCTCCTAACGAAGCAGAGGCACAGAGTAGAATTAGCCAGAAAAAGCTCCAGAGAAAAGGCCTGGAAGCTGAAGGCAGAGATTTAAAATTCCTCACTGCAGCAGAGGCCTCCACTGAATCTCCTTTGATAGTCCAGTTTCCGAGTGAAGAGTTGACAGAACTTGCAAGGGGGGGCTAAATCTTTTAAAGTTCCAGGTTGCAGCAAGTCCAGAGAACTCCTTTAAGTACTTCAGTGTCAGTAGGCTTGGAAGAAACTCGTCGCTAAAACCCAATCCCCGAGTCAGAGCCTGAATATGTGCCGTCCTAGTCCGTCCGAAAGAAAAAAAGAAGAAAAGTTACATATTTTGGGAACGTCACAAAAATAAGCAAGACCTCCAATTTGACTGACTCAACCGTTTACAAAGCAAACAATCGAATGAAAGAGGTCTTCAGGCATCTGATCCAGGCAGCCATTGTTAACCTTTGCTTCAAGAAAAATGTCTTCGTCATTATGTGGAGCCCACCAAATCTGGCAAGAGTGAGAAATCTCTTTTTGTTTCTGAATGAGCGATGGCGGCATCTGAAAGTCCAGACAAAGTTCCAGAGAGAGTTATTAAAAGACTGAAGGCTGAGCAAGAGAATTGCCTTCATATTGAATTCAAAAGCTCAGGGGAGCAAATTATTGGCCAAAACTATTGGTTTTGAAGGTTATGAGCAGATAACAAGTTTGAAAAGAAAGTCCACCATCAGCAGAAATCTGACAACGGTGGGAAGGAGTGCAGAGAGAGAGAAATTATCACTGCACCGACATTCTTAAAAGGGCGACAGCGGGGGGGGGGCGACACTGCGGCGCAGTGGTTAGCACTGCTGCCTCACGGTGCCGAGGACCCGGGTTCGACCCTGGCCCCAGGTCACTGACATTCTCCCCGTGTCTGCGTGGGTCCCACCCCACAACCCAAAGATGTGCAGGGTAGGTGGATTGGCCACGCTAAATTGTCCTTTAATTGGAAAAAATAATTGGGTACTCTAACGTTTCAGAAAAGTGCAGCAGCATTTAAAACTGTAGCTGCAAAAAATATTAAATAACCGTGGATCACAATTCCACACTCCCAAATCAATTCAGACTAATCCAAGGGCCAGGGCAATCTCCAAATTGGGGGCTTTGGTGGAAAACATTCTTAAAGATACGGCAACGTTTCAGGTTTCAATAAAAATTCGGAAGAGGAGTAGGTAAACACGCTGCTTCATTCGATAGACCCGACTACAGACAGCATCATTGTAAGACAGGGAATTAATGAATCATCCCCCAAATTCAAAGGGATACTAAAATCATTCGACATTTATTTCAATCTAAGCAATAATAAAATACTCTAAAGAGCTCGGCTCAATGAAACCCAGTCGATTCATCCATCAATGATCTATATAGGATGAGAGAAGGTTATGAATATGGAGAGAAGTCTGAAATCATCAGTGACAGAATAGTGGTAGGAGTAACAGTTAACGCAATCTCTGACCTCCTACAAGCAGATCTAACCCTGCAAAAGACAGTCCAGATGGTCAGACAGTCAGAACCATTTGAGCAGCACAGGACAATCTTTAGGTGATATACAATATACCCATCACTTTACAGGCCCAGCGGAATCCAACTTCCATCATTGGTATGATCCTGGAACCAGCTTTTCTCTCATGAGCAGAGATGCCTGTATAACCTCGGATCTCCTCAAGATGGCAGGGATGTCAATACAACCAAACAGAACCTCATATTCCTGAAACCAAACAGAACCTCATATTCCTGAATGCTCAAATAAAAAACAGCATATCCTGACTGGAAATTCAGCTCCGAACTGATCTCTCGCTTTGTGGAGCAGGTCTGTCCGTTCTCGTCACAGGTCCCGGAAAACGCTCAATGGTCAGAACCGCCAACCACAATTCTTCGAGGACACCCGCCAGCGAGAGGAGGTTCGGAAAAGGAACACTATTGATCGAGAGTCCAAGGACCGAACCCACCTCCCAGATACACCTGCCAAGTGTGGGGTCGAAGACGGGGCTCGAGGATCGGGCTCCTCGGCCATGGACGAACCCACAGATCCCATGACCAGTAACACGGAGTATCTTAGGTGCGCAATCATACTCGTACAATGGCTCCAGTGAAAGAGAGTGATCAGCAGTCTGAGAAACCTCGACCTGCAGCCTGGACAATGGTACAGCAGGCCAACACTGCAGCCACTGTGTGTGCTCAAGCTGCAACTCCCAACCGGCAAGATATGAGAGATGCTGGAAGCTGGTAGCAGCCGTCCGTGGCTGACGATGAAGAGCAGAGGTGAGTGTGTCACTGTTCTCCCTCAGCCGCAGAGACATCGAGATGGTCCACACAATGGCAGAATAAGTGATTGAAGTGAGAAGGAGACCAACACAATGTGCGTCTACCTCGCAAGAAGTGAGTTAAAGTTGCAGCAACCACCAATCGTCGCAGCCAGAGGGGAAGTGCGGTTCAACACTGAGGATTAGCAGAAAAGAATGAAAGCGAATCCAGTCAGCTCAAGCCCCCGACCAGCAGGAAGAACCAGTAACGCCAAAGCCTACCACTGCCCCGACAAAACTGCAAACTAGACATGGATGCGTTCTAATGTCCCCAGCCTGCCCGAACCTTTAAATTCAAGGACCTGAAGCGGGGAGTTAGGCTGAGGATAATACAGGAATAGTATTAATGGAACAACAACAATGTATTGGAATGCTAACAATTTAAGATCTGACGTAAACAAATGTAATTCTAAATGCATTTGACTAAGCCTTGGAGGAAGGTGTAGTGTAAGGGTCTGGCACATAGAGGGTTACTGTGGGACCGAGCACAGTACTGCCCACACAGTGATGTAAGAAGGCACATGACTCGCACCAAGGTTCAGAGTGGTGTTGAGCAGAGAGGTGTGTGCGGATCTCAGCATGGAGACAGCACCCAGCTTATACCTTTAACTCCACATGTGTAAATCGAATCAATAGAATCCCAACAATGCAGAAGGAGGCCATCCGGCCCATCGAGTCTGCACTGACCCTCTGAAAGAACGCCCTACCTTGGCCCACTCTCCGCCCTATCCCCATACCCCCGCCCATTGATCATGGCCGATCCACTGAACCAACACTTCTTTGGACTGTGGGAGGAAATCGGAACACCCGAAGGAAACCCACGCAGACACGGGGAAAACGTGTAAACTCCACAGACAGTCGCCCAAGGCCAGAATCGAACCAGGGTCAGTGGCGCTGTGAGGCAGCAGTGCTAACAATCTGCGCCACCGTGCCACCCTAATAGTCCCAGTAGTTAATAGTGTAGACCTATAGAAGACTAAAAGCTTCTTTCAGACATGCCATTCTGTAACCAACACCCTCCCAACATTCAGGAGGTCATAGTTGATAAATGCAGAGACCCCTAGGGTCCTCGGGTTGGATGAGGATGCAGACGTAGGGAAGCTTTGGAAGCTATGGAGGAATTTAAAAAGAAAGACATGAAATTTAAAGTTAAGATGCTGCGGGGGCAGGAACTGATCAGCAGGCACAGGACGATGGTCAAACAGGACTTGATGGGAGTTAGACCTTGGGCTGCAGTGTTGAAGTACTGAAGTTTACGACTAGCTGTCAATTGGAATAGTCAAGCCTAGACAAAAACATGGTTGAAGGCTTCAGCTGAGCTGAGGTAGGCAATGTTATCGATATAACTGCAAAGGCATTTTAGTGAAAAATGGAAAGAAATATAGAAGATAGCTTGATCTGACGTTGATACTTTCTCTGGTGTGAAACAGGGACGTGGGAGATCGCAGCCACCTCACTGACCTTTATTGAAGAGGTCGGCTGTGGTCAGTTTGGCATCGTGCACATGGGTTACTGGAAAAACAAGTACCAAGTGGCCATCAAAATGATACGTGAAGGAGCCATGTCTGAGGAAGACTTCATCGAGGAGGCTCAAATCATGATGTAAGTTGATTAACTGCTGAGAGGGTGGATTAATCTCCTGCGCTCACAGAGAGGATCCACAAAGCATGAGCTGAAAGAAAAAGAGAGGGGGCCGAATGTGCCATTAACACTGGACAAGTTGTCAGATCTTGCAATGGGATTGATTACAACAGACCCCCCCCCCCCCCCCCCCCCCCCCATCAGCTGCACAAATCGGGACTCCGTCTGCATTTTAATACCTATTGCTGGGAGACTAAATAACCGGCAGACCCTCTTGGGCTCTTTGGCAGCAGTTTGGCCGCTCCTTCACTGTCGCTGGGGCAAAATCCTGGAACTCCCTCCCTAACAGCACTGTGGGTGTACCTACACCACATGGACTGCAGCGGTTCAGGAAGGCGGCTCACCACCACCTTCTCAAGGGCAATTAGGGATGGGCAACAAATGCTGGGCTAGCCAGCGACGCCCACATCCCGTAAAAATTAATTTTACAAAACTGTTCAAAGCGTTTTTTAGAATTTACTTACAGGATGTGGGCGTTGCTGGTTAGGCCAGCATTTGTTGCCCTTCCCTAGTTGCCTAGTTGTTGGGAGCGATTCTCCTCACTGCCCAAACTCTTCATTTATCCCTCGGCCAATATCACCAAAGTAACAGATTTATCTGGTCATTTATCCCATTGCTGTTTATGAGATATTGCTGTGAGCTAAAGGATGCCATGTTCCCCGACATTTACAACAGTAACCACACTTCCAAAACTACTTCATTGGCTGTGAAGGGCTTTGGGACATGATGACAGGCTGTGGGCGGTATTCTACCCCCCCCCCATGCCGGGTGGGAGAATCGCCGGGGCGCCGCGCGTGTCACGCCACGCCGCCCGGCCCCCCGCACACGGTTCTCCCACACCCCCCGAAACCAGCGCCGCGAGAATCGCGCCGGGCCGCTCGGAGAAGCAGCGATTCTGCGGCCCGGATGGGCTGAGCGGCCGGCAAACAAAATGACAGCCCTGCCGGCGCCGTTCATCGCTGATCGCTGCCGGCGGGAACTCTGCGGGAACGCTGGGGGGGGGGGGGGGGGGGGGGGGGCAGCCTGTGGGGGGGGGGGGGAGCCTCCGATGGGATTTTGCGCACGATCGGTGCCCACTGATCGGCGGGCTGGCCTCTTTCCCCCCCCCCCCCCTCCCGGGCCTACTTCCTGTCGCGGCCGGCCCCTGAACAACGACCCCATGTTGGGCCGGTGCCGGCACGCGTAAGAAGTTCCCCGCGCATGCGCAGGGTGACGCAGCCCAACTGCGCATGTGCAGGATTGAGCTGCCCCAACTGCGCATGCGTGGGTAGGCGCAGCGCCCATTTGGTGCCGCATAAGGAGGCTGGAGCAGCGTGAACCACTCCAGCACCGTGCTGGCCCCCTGTGGGGGCCAGAATAAGTTGTGCCCGGGCCCTGTTCGCGCCTTCGAGAAACGTGACGGCGTTCACGACGGCGCGAACACTTGGCCTCAATATCTGAGAATCTCGCCCACAATGTAAAGGCAAGTCTTTTCTTTCTCTGTCACTAGGAAGCTCTCTCATGAGAAGCTTGTGCAGTTGTATGGTGTCTGCACACAGGACGGCCCTATCTACCTGGTCTTGAGTATATGAAGCACGGAAGTCTGTCAGAGTACCTCAGGATGAATCGTGGGGCCTTCAACAAGGAAACCCTGCTGGGCATGTGCCAGGATGTGAGTGAGGGGATGGAGTATCTGGAGAGGAACAAGTTCATCCATCGGGACTTGGTAAAGATTTTTGTCTTTCTTAAATCGAAGTGCAATTGTGGTTTTAAGGAAAACCGGCATTCTGCTAATGAGTTGTGCTGGGGGATCATGGGAAATAGGAGCAGGATTAGGCCATTCGGCCCGTCGAGCCTGCTCCCTAATCCAAATAGATCATGGCTGATCATCTACCTCAACACCACTTTCCCCATATCCCCTGTCACCTATCGATTTCTGTATGGAACATGCTCAATGATTGAGCCTTCGCAGCCTCTGGGATAGAGAATTCCAATGATTCCGCACCCTCTGAGTGAAAAAAATTCCGCTGGTTTAGCTCACTGGGCTAAATCGCTGGCTTTAAAGCAGACCAAGCAGGCCAGCAGCACGTTCGATTCCCGTACCAGCCTCCCCGGACAGGCGCCGGAATGTGGTGACTAGGGGCTTTTCACAGTAACTTCATTGAAGCCTACTCGTGGCAATGAGCGATTTTCATTCATTTCATTTTGTTTCTTAAATGGCCAGCCCCTTATTCTGAAACTCGTGTCCCCTGGTTCTAGACTCACTAACTAGGGGAAACATCCTCTCCACATCTACCCAGTCACGCCCTGGAAGGAGTTTGTAAGTGTCCATGAGATCACCCCTCATTATTCAAAACTCCAGAGAACATGGGCCCGGTTTCCTCGAACTCTCCTCATAAGCCAATCCCGCCATCCCAGTGTGGTGAGCCTTTGTTGCAATCCACCCACGACCGGTACATTCTTCCTTAGATAAGGAGACCAAAACTGTGCGTGGTCTCACCAAGCCTCTGCAATTGCAGCAATACCATGGCCACGTCAGTGGGATAATCCCGGGTTTCACCCTTAGCTTGGCCTGAATTGGCCTGGTTTGCCTGGCATGCAATGGATTAGATACCCAGAGATGGTACTGCCTCCCCAGGTTAGGGAGGGGCAACATTGATCCTGGGTTCCTGCTCCCGATCAATGCCGCTCAGAGTCCAATATCCTGCTGGTAGTTACACTCTGGGCTTCCATGGGGAGAATGGTGCATTGTTCCAGTGCACTCCGAATTCCACAGAATCCCGACCCTTTGAAATAAGTAATTTCTCCTCCTCTCTGTTTTAAATCTGCGACCCGCTTGTCCTAAAGCTGTGACCTCTCTTTCTGGATTGCCCCTCAAGTGGCAACATCTACGCTGTGTCTACTTTATCAATACCTTTCCCCATCTTATATCACTTAATTAGATCTCCCCTCATTCTTCTAAACTCAAGAGAGTAAAGGCCGAAACAGCGCAACCTCTCTTCATAATACAAATCCCTCAACTCTGGAATCGATCTGGTGAACCACTTCTGAACAGCCTCTAATCCCTCCTCAAATAAGGAGACCAAAAATGTACACAGTGCTTCAGGTGAGGTCCCACAATGCCTTGTACAGCTGCAGCAACACTTCCCTATTTTTAGATTCTATTCCTTTCGCTATAAAGCCCAGAATTCCATTTGCCTTCCTTATTACCTGCTGTACCTGCACACTAGTTTTCTGTGATTCATGCACAAGGACCCCCAGATCCCTCTGCACTAAAGCACCTATAAACATCAGTTAGTGATCAGCCTGTACCTGAAATGAAAGTGTGAGGTTATATACTTTAGCAGGAAGAATGGAGACATTGGGCTGGATTCTCCAATTTTGAGGCAATGTCCCCACGCCGGGGTGGGAACGGTGCCGTTTTACCACCCGGCTCTAGCTGCCGTTACGGCCCGGAGTATTGCTGGGTCCGTGGCCGCGCATGCAACATGGCGCCGACCGCTCACGGACCCGGCCTGCGAAATAGTGCCCCCTCCCCCCACCCCTTTGGTCGGCTCTCGCGTGCCGGACCCCACCCCAACAGTGCCCCGATCCCCTGGCAAAGTCCCCCTTGCCAGCGGGTTGCCCTCCCCCGACTGTGCGGTGCTGGACTGAGTTCCCAACGTGTGAGACCACAAGCGACTGACACCGTCGGGAACCCGGCCGGTCAAGGGCGGAGAATCGCAGGCAATGTCCTGAGGCCGTCGATACTCGGAGAGTACGCCTCTTTGGAGGGGCGGTGCATCGCAAAAGTGGCACCGCCCCCATTCGGTCGTGAACGGGGATTCTCCGTCGATTGTTGAACCCGATTTCGGCATCGGCGACCGGAGAATCCCGGCCATAGTCTATATTCTAAATGGGAACAAGTTTAGGAAATCAGAAGCACAAAGGGACTTGAGAGGTCCTAGTTCAAGATTCTCTTAAGGTTAAAGGGCAGGTTCAGTTGGCAGTTAGGAAAGCAAATGCAATGTTAGCATTCATGTCGAGAATGCAAGAACCGGGATGTACTTCTGTGGCTGTATAAGGCTCTGGTCAGACTCCATTGGAGTATGTGAGCAGTTTTGGGCCCTGTATCTAAGGAAGGATGTGCTGGCCTTGGAAAGGGTCCAGAGGAGGTTCACAAGAATGATCCCTGGAATGAAGAACTTGTCATCTGAGGAGCGGTTGATAACTGTGTCTAGTAGTCGTTGGAGTTCAGAAGGATGAGGGGGGATCTTATTGAAACTTACAGGATACTGAGCGGCCTGGATAGAGTGGACAGTGAGAAGATATTTCCACTCGTAGGAGAGACTAGCACCCGAGGGAACAGCCTCAGACCGAAGAGACAATCATTTGAAATTGAGATGAGGAGGAACTTGTCCAGCCAGAGGGGGGGTGAATCTGTGCAACTCTTTGCCGCAGAAGGCTGTGCAGGACACCGAGTGTCTTTAATGCAGAGATAGATATGTTCTTGATTAATAAGAGGTCAGGGGTTATGGGGAGAAGGCAGGAGAATGGGGATGAGAAACATATCAGCAATGATCGAATGGTGGAGCAGACTCAATGGGCCCAATTCTGCTCCTATGTCTTATGGCCTTATGGGTTTGCAATGTGGGAGGGGGAGTGAAACCGTGAAGCTATACCTTGTTGCTCCTGATTCTCTCCATTGCTGTTCTCATGGGATCACAGCCAACATCTCAAAGTTTGCAATTTTCTTGCAGGCAGCAAGAAACTGTTTGATGGGGGACTCGCTGTCAGTTAAAGTATCTGATTTTGGAATGACAAGGTAATGACATCCTCTGCCATGTCGCTTGATTAGTAATTTTATCTTTCTTTCACGGGGTGTGGGTGTCACTGGCACGGCCAGCGTTCAATACTCGCCCCTAATTGCCCTCGAACTGAGCACTTTAGAGATCAGCTCGGAATCGACCACATTGCCGTGGGTCTGGAGGCACATGTCCACCAGGTGAGGATGGGCAATTTCCTTCTCTGAAGGATATGAGTAAACCCGATGTTTCATGCACACCATCAGGGGCTGGTTTAGCTCACTCGGCTAAATCGTTGGCTTTTAAAGCAGACCAAGCAGGCCAGCAGCACGGTTCGATTCCCGTACCAGCCTCCCCGGACAGGTGCCGGAATGTGGCGACTAGGGGCTTTTCACAGTAACTTCATTGAATCCTACTCGTGACAATAAGCGATTTTCATTTCATTTCATTTCACTGAGGCTTGCTCTCAATTCCACATTTATCGACCGAGTTTAAATTCTACCGGCTGCCGTGGTGGGATTTGAAACCCATGTCTCCCGAGCATTGGTCTGGGCTTCTGGATTACTGGTCCACATCAGCACTTTGCAACCAACTCCCCCTGCATTTAATCAGCCAACCTCGAAGAAGAAATCGCTTATTGTCACAAGTAGGCTTCAAATGAACTTACTGTGGCCCCTAGTCGCCACATTCCGGCGCCTGTTCGGGGTAGGCCGGTACCTACTCCCATCTTTCAGTGATCTTCCCCCCCGCTGTTTAGCTCTGGTTTTCAGTAAATTATGATGAGGGGCATTAGAAATATCCTGACTGTTAAACGCGTGGTGCGCAGCACATTGGCCCGCCCCGACCCGCTGATGGAGACTGACGTCTTGCTTTTCTTTCTCTTCCCTCTCCGGTGACGGCAGATTTGTCCTTGATGATCAGTACACCAGCTCCTCGGGCTCAAAGTTCCCAGTCAAGTGGTCGGCTCCCGAAGTTTTCCGATATTCCAAGTTCAGCAGCAAGTCCGATGCCTGGTCATTTGGTGAGGGAACCGTCTCGTGTGCTTGGCGGCGTGAGCAAAATTCTGCCTAGCAGGATCCTCGTGATCTGGGATTGGCTGCCTGCGAGGGTGATGGAGCAGGTCACCTGGAACTTTTAAATGGGGAATTGGATGAATACTGGAAGGGAATGTTCTGCCAGACTGTGAAGGACAAGGAAGGGGGAGGTTGGGACTGAATTGATGGCAATTCAAAGGGCCGGCACTGGAGCGATGTGCTGAATAGCGCCCCTTTTGTCTTGTAGCATTTCCTGGAGTGTTGTCCAAATCATATGGAGGCATCCAAGGATTCGGATGAGTTTGTTCCCTGCGGAAGACTAAGTGCGGGGGAGGGGAGGGGGGGGGGGGGGGGGGGTGTGATCCATGTCTCCAAAAACACAGAGGGTGGCAAAGCAGATGGGAAGGCCTCTCTCATCACACAGGAAAGATCCAGAGGACAGCAGCATGAGACTGATTCATCCACTTAGCACAAGGGGTGATGAGGGAAGATGGCCCTTTGGGGGAAGAGGGCAGGTGGGGCCGAGATTTGAGCGATGGTGTAAAACAGGGTGGTAATGAGTTTGATCCTTTTTACATTTTACACCTTTATCCGTTTTAATTTACATTGACTGCATGCCCCATTCCTCTGAAGATTTAACGGGGCCAGGGCAGAGAGAGATTTCACATTATTTTCTATTCTTATCCGAAGTCAAGATTGCCCCCCAGTCAGGGAAGGTCTGTAAGGGTTTAAATGTAATCGAGAATTTGGATCCAGGGAACTTTCTCTCTTTGGTATGGGGGAATGTCAATCATTAAGAGTGGACAAAGGAAACGCAGAATAGCGTGGCATGAATTTTGTCAGTTTATGTTCCATCACCAGGGGCAATAGCTGGAGGTGGGAGAGGGTGTCTTGAATGTTTAATCTTTAATTATTGTCACATTAACACAGCAATGAAGTTACTGTGCAAAGCCCCTAGTCGCCACACCCCGGCGCCTGTTCGGGTACACAGAGGGAGAATTCAGAATGTCTAAATTACCTCACAAGCACGTCGTTCGGGACTTGTGGGAGAAAACCGGAGCACCCGGAGGAAACCCACGCAGACACGGGGAGAACGTGCAGACTCCGCACAGACAGTGACCCAGTGGGGAATCGAACCTGGGACCCTGGCGCTGTGAAGCAACAGTGCTGCCCACTGTGCTACCGTGCCACAGCCACCAGAAGTGAGCGTCCCGTTGAATGTCAACCCTAATTTGGTGCCAGATTTTCTCTCGTGGTTTACTGCCAATGTCTGGGGTGGTAGTCAAACTCTGCATCTTGTGACCCAAAGACAGCCCTGGTTGCCAGTAAAGCTCTCGACTCGCTCTCACGTCATTCTGGTCCTGTTGTTAATGCTTGCTGCGACGTGGGCGTCAGCACATCAGCTTCACCCCCAGATATGTGGGTGAGGTTTACCCCTCGTCTCTGCCACAGGAGCAGGGTACCTACTGTGTGGTGCTGGGGGGGGGGGGGTCCCTGGACCCTTAACAGAGGTTGTGCCACTGGCTTCGCCATCCGTGAAACTGCTGCCTCGTTACAATTTCCTTTCCCGCGGTGGGACACGAAAGCCAGCAAAATGAGTCCCTTTGCGCATTGTCCTGTCCAGATTAAATGGGTGGTCGAGTCCACGTTAGGGCTCTGGGAGGGGGGGGGTGTGTGTGTGGTGTGGGGTGTGATTGGGTGTCGTATTAATCAGCCAAATCCCGTTTCTCACTGTGTTTGAGTTTTGGAATTAAATAGAAACAGAGGAAGGCAAGGAGTGTGAGTGTAAAGGAGCAGAGAGATCCAATCTGTTTGTGAAATGCAAGTTCCCTCAGTCCCCTGCTCTGCCCTTTGAGGACTGGCCAGTGGTTATTTAACCTGAGGGTCACCACACCTGAGGAGAGGGGCAAGGTTCAGAAGGCGGGGCCTTCATGAATAACCTCAGCTGGCGCGGGAATTGAACCCGCACTTGTTGACCTCGCTCTGCATCAATAACCAGGCTCCCAGCCAACTGAGCTAATCCTCCAACAGTGGGATGGTGTGAGATGCCAGAATTGGAGCAGCGTGCAGGGCTGTAGGCCTACAGGAGGTCAGAGGGACATGGAAGTCAGCTATGAGGAGATAAAAGATAAGTAATAAACAGTATCAACAATGAATAGCAAGTGTACAGAAATGGCAGATAGGGAGGAACTTTTCCATTGAGTAGAGGGGACAATAACCAGGGGGCATTGATTTAAGGTAAGGAGCAGGAGATTTGGAGGGGATTTGAGAAATGCTTTTTCACCGAGATGATGGTGGGAATCTGGAACTCACTGTCTGAAAGGGTGGTAGAGGCAGGAACCCTCACAACATTTAAGAAGCCTTTAGATGAACACTTGAAATGCCATCGCGTACAAGGCTATGGACCAAGAGCTGGAAAATGGGATTAGAATAGTTAGGTGCTTGATGGCCAACATGGACATGATGGGCCGAAGGGCCTCTTATGTGGTGTATAACTCTATGACACTATGACTCTAATAATAGAGCAATGGACAGTAAGTATCTGCGGTGGACAGTGCTGAAGGAGTCACTGCTCGTGTTCTTGGTTTTCCTGCAGGAGTTCTGATGTGGGAGGTGTTCTCCGAAGGAAAGATGCCGTATGAAAACCGTTTGAACTCTGAAGTAGTTGAAGAACTCGCAGCTGGATTTCGGCTTCACAAGCCAAAATTGGCTTCTCCTTTAATTTACACAATTATGAGCCGCTGCTGGCTGGAGGTTTGTGTTGCAATCGAGAAACTCACCTGTAAATAATCCCCCGGGTGGTGTGGGTTCAGAGGGCCAGAGGGGATTAGAGGTGGGGAGAGGTAAGGCCACAGAGGGATTCGAACACACAGATGAGAATTGTAAACAAGGCACTGTTTAACCGGGGAATAATGTAGATTAACTAACACAGAGGCGGTGAGTGAACAAGAACTTTGGTGTGAGTTAGAGACGGGAAAGAGGGTATTAGATGACCACAGGTCGGTGGAGGGTAGAGTTTGGGAGACTAGCTGGAAGAGCTGAAAGTTTAATCTAGAGTAACGAAGGAATGGATGATGCTTTCAGCAGTTTACGAGCTGGAGCAGGGCCTGAGTGAGTTGGGCAAGGAAGGTGGAAATAGGTGGGGCGGAATTCTCCGACCCCCCCAGGGTCGGGGAATCGCCCCGGGGCCTTATTAAATCCCGCCCCCACCGTGGCCGGAATTCTCCGCCACCCGGGAATCAGCGGGGGCGGGAATCACGCCGCGCCGGTCAGCGCCCCCCCTCCCCGCGGTGATTCTCCAGCCCGCGATAGGCCAAAGTCCCGCCGCTGTCAGGCCTCTCCCGCCGACGTGGTTTAAACCACCTCTGGTGGCAGCGGGGTCCTGGGAGGGGGGGGCCACGGGGCGATCGGACCCCAGGGGTGCCCCCACGGTGGCCTGGCCCGGGATCGGGGCCCACCGTTCGGCGGACGGGCCAGTGCCGTGGGGGCACACCTTTTCTTCTGCCGCCGCCATGGCGGAGGCGGAAGAGACCCCCTCCACCGCGCATGCGCCGGAATTGACGTCAGCGGCAGCTGACACTCCGGCGCAGGCACGGCCTCCCGTCCGACGAAGGCCTTTTGGCCAGCCATTTGCGCCGGCTTGCGGTGTGGAAAGGCCGTTTGCGGCGGCCGGCGGGGAGCCAAAGGCCGCTTGCGCCGGTAAGCGAGGTGCCAACCCCTCCGGCGCGGGCCTAGCCCCTAAAGCTGCGGAGAATTCCGCACCTTTGGGGACCCGACGCCAGAGTGGTTGGCGCCACTCCAGTACGCCGGGACCTCCGCCCACCGGGTGGGGGAGAATATCGCCCCCGGTTTTAATGAAGGCATGGATATGTAGTCAAAAGCTCATCTCAAGATCATTATTAAAAACCTTTTCATGGGATGTGAGGGTTCCTGGACAGGCTGCCAGATAATGACCAGCATAGCCCAGAATTTATTGCTCATCCCTAATGGCCCCTTGAGGAGGTGGTGGTGAGCAGCCTTCTCAGTTTGACCCAGCGACAGTGAAGGAACGGCCGATATATGTCTGAATCAAGATGGTGTATAGCTTGGGGGGGACTTCCAGATGGAGGTATTCCTGCTGCCTCAGGTCCTTCAAGGTGGTAGAAGCCAGGGGACTGGAAGGTGCTGTCGAAGGAACCGTGCTGAGTTGCTGCAGTGCATCTTTTAGATGGTACACCCAGCTGCCACTGTGCATCGGTGGGGGAGGGAGTGATTTTTGCAAATGGTGGATGGGGTGCCAATCAAGCGGGACTACTTTGTCCTGGCTGGTGGCGAGCTTCTCGAGTGTTGATGGGGCTCCACTCATCCGGGCAAGTGGAGAATATTCCATCACATTCCTGACTTGTGGCTTGTAGATGGTGGACAGGCTTTGAGGAGTCAGGAGGTGAGTTACTCACAGATCCCAGCTTCTGACCAGCTCTTGTAGCCACAGTATTAAAATGGCTGTATCAGTCCATTTAAATCAATGGTAACCCCCAGGATGTCGATAGTGGGGGATTTAGCAATTCAGCTGCCCTGGTGGGATTTGAACACACGTCCCCAGGGTATTAGCCTGGATTACTAACTCATTGACATTGCCTCTCCATCACCGCCTCCCCCATTAATAGTGCTATCTAAATTCAAGTTGTTGTTGTGCGTGTAATCAGTTTGTGCTTCACTTCGAAGAGTTTCTGGCTGCATTTAAGTGGCCTCCGAGGTGCCTGATCGTCAGCCACTGTCGCCTTTCCCCCACCACCTGACAGGCTACAAACCTGTGAATTAACACGATGAGGCAGCTGGGGTATTGGTGTGCAGCCTAAGTGGACACATGAAGGCAGAGCCTGCCTCCTGCACTCTCCATCTTGGGCTCAGTCAGGTTTCTGAGCCAGTGGTTCTTGCTGCAAAGTGGGTGTTTGGTTGACAGGATTTTTGTTCTCTGATGTGATGCTTCCTGTGGTTAAATCTTCTGCTAAAACACTGTGGGTTTGCAGGTCAGGCATAGCAGCTGTCTTGGTGGAGCAATAGAAGGTCACCAGCCAACAAACCCCCCAGCGGGCAGTTAGAACCTTCCAAAGAGGAGGAGAAACATCGGGTGAAGTCCCTCACTGAATTGTGATCATTGGGAAGTTTGGCTGGAGTTAATTATAGTTTGTTCCTGTAAGATGACGTTTCAGTAAAATTCAGCTTTTTAGCCAGGTTTTCAAACACACATCAATTCACGGAGAAAATGTCCCATCTGTTTCACTAACTCTGCAGCATCAGCTAACTTCGGTAAAACACGACCACTTTGTTGGGGGGGAAGGTGGGGTGCGTGTAGAGTGGGCATTATGGTCAGTACCATCAACACTGACCACTACTGGCGGCAGTGTGATTCACAGAGTGGGCAGTATGGATGTTGTGGGTCACAGCGCCCCCAGTGGAGGGGAGTGTGGATGGGTTGGTCACAGCGCCCCTAGTGGAGGGGAGTGTGGATGGGGTTGGTCACAGCGCCCCTAGTGGAAGGCAGTATGGATGGTGTGTCACAGCGCCCCCAGTGGAGGGGAGTGTGGATGGGGTTGGTCACAGCGCCCCTAGTGGAAGGCAGTGTGGGTTACAGCACTCCCAGTGGAGGAGAGTGTGGATGGGGTTGGTCGCAGTGCCCCCAAGTGGAAGTCAGTATGGATAGTGTGGGTCACAGCGCCCCCAGTGGAGGGCAGTGTGGATGGCGTGGGTCACAGCACCCCCAGTGAGTGGCACTGTGGAGATGTGGGCCACAGCACCCCCAGTGCTGACCAGTGTGGATGCTGTGGGCCACAGCACCCCCAGTGAGGGCAGTGTGTGCATGATGTGGTTCACAGTGGCGCCCTAGTGCTGACCAGTGTTCCACAGCGCCCCTCAGTGGTGGGCAGTGTGGATGGTGAATGTCACAGTGCCCCTAGTGGAGGTCCGTGTGTGGGTGATGTTGGTCACACTGCCCCCCAATGGTGGGCAATGTGGATGGCGTGGTTAACAGCACCCCCAGTGCTGGGCAGTGTGGATAGCGGGAGTTACAGCGCCCCCCCAGTGCTGGGCAATGTGGATGGTGAGGGTTACAGCGCCCCCCAGTGCTGGGCTGTGTGGATGGTGAGGGTTACAGCGCCCCCCAGTGCTGGGCTGTGTGGATGGTGAGGGTCACAGCGCCCCCCAGTGCTGGGCAGTGTGGATAGCGGGAGTTACAGCGCCCCCCAGTGCTGGGCAGTGTGGATGGTGGGGGTTACAGTGCCCCCCAGTGCTGGCCAGTGTGGATGGTGGGGGTTACAGTGCCCCCCAATGCTGGGCAGTGTGTTTGGTGGGGGTCACAGCGCCCCCCAGTGCTGGGCTGTGTGGATGGTGAGGTTACAGCGCCCCCCAGTGCTGGGCTGTGTGGATGGTGAGGTTCACAGCGCCCCCCATCCTGGGCAGTGTGGATAGCGGGAGCTACAGCGCCCCCCCCCCCCCCCCCCAGTGCTGGGCAGTGTGGATGGTGGGTCACAGCGCCCCCCAGTGCTGGGCAGTGTGGATGGTGGGGGTCACAGTGCCCCCAGTGCTGGGCAGTGTGGATAGCGGGAGTTACAGCGCCCCCCAGTGCTGGGCAGTGTGGATAGCGGGAGTTACAGCGCCCCCCCCAGTGCTGGGCTGTGTGGATGGTGAGGGTTACAGCCCCCCCCCCCCCCTCCCCGCCAGTGCTGGCTGTGTGGATGGTGAGGGTTACAGCGCCCCCCCAGTGCTGGGCAGTATGGATGGCGGGAGTTACAGCGCCCCCAGTGCTGGGCAGTATGGATGGCGGGAGTTACAGCGCCCCCAGTGCTGGGCAGTGTGGGTGGTGAGGGCCACAGCGCCCCCCAGTGCTGGGCAGTGTGGATAGCGGGAGTTACAGCGCCCCCCCCCCCCCCCCAGTGCTGGGCAGTGTGGATGGTGGGGGCCACAGCGCCCCCCCAGTGCTGGGCTGTGTGGATAGCGGGAGTTACAGCGCCCCCCCAGTGCTGGGCAGTGTGGATGGCGGGAGTTACAGTGTCCCCCAGTGCTGGGCAGTGTGGATGGTGAGGGTCACAGTGTCCCCCAGTGCTGGGCAGTGTGGATAGCGGGAGTTACAGCGCCCCCCCCCCCCAGTGCTGGGCATGTGGATGGTGGGGCCACAGCGCCCCCCCAGTGCTGGCTGTGTGGATAGCGGGAGTTACAGCGCCCCCCCCAGTGCTGGGCAGTGTGGATGGCGGGAGTTACAGTGTCCCCCAGTGCTGGCAGTGTGGATGGTGAGGGTCACAGTGTCCCCCAGTGCTGGGCAGTGTGGATAGCGGGAGTTACAGCGCCCCCAGTGCTGGGCTGTGTGGATGGTGGGGGTTACATGCCCCCCAGTGCTGGGCAGTGTGGATGGTGGGGGTCACAGCGCCCCCCCCCCCAGTGCTGGGCAGTGTGTATGGTGGGAGTCACAGTGCCCCCAGTGCTGGGCAGTGTGGATGGTGAGAGTCACAGCGCCCCCCAGTGCTGGGCAGTGTGGATAGCGGGAGTTACAGCGCCCCCCAGTGCTGGGCAGTGTGGATAGCGGGAGTTACAGCGCCCCCCCAGTGCTGGGTAGTGTGTATGGTGGGGGTCACAGCGCCCCCCCAGTGCTGGGCTGTGTGGATGTGGGGGTCACAGCGCCCCTCCCCCCCCCCCAGTGCTGGGCAGTGTGGGAGTGATTAGCGTACGCCCCCCCCCCCCCCCAGTGCTGGCAGTGTGGATGGGGATCACGCCCCCCCCATGCTGGGCATGTGTGGATCAGTGCTAGTGGTCGCAGCGCCCCCAAGTGCTGGTCAGTGTGGATAGCGGGAGCTACAGCGCCCCCAGCGCTGGGCAGTGTGGATAGCGGGAGTTACAGCGCCCCCCAGTGCTGGGCAGTGTGGATAGCGGGAGCTACAGCGCCCCCAGTGCTGGGCAGTGTGGATAGCGGAGCTACAGTGCCCGTGCTGGGCATGTGGATAGCGGGAGTTACAGCGCCCCCAGTGCTGGGCATGTGATAGCGGGAGTTACAGCGCCCCCGTGCTGGCATGTGGATGGTGAGGGTCACAGCGTCCCCCCAGTGCTGGGCAGTTGGATAGCGGGGGTTACAGCGCCCCCCAGTGCTGGGCAGTGTGGATAGCGGGAGTTACAGCGCCCCCCCAGTGCTGGGTAGTGTGTTATGGTGGGTCACAGCGCCCCCCCCCCAGTGCTGGGCTGTGTGGATGGTGGGGGTCACAGCGCCCCCCCCCCAGTGCTGGGCAGTGTGGATGGTGGGGGTTACAGTGCCCCCCAGTGCTGGCCATGTGGATGGTGGGGGTTACAGTGCCCCCCAATGCTGGGCAGTGTGTTTGGTGGGGGTCACAGCGCCCCCCCCCGTGCTGGGCAGTGTGGATGTGGGGGTCACAGCGCCCCCAGTGCTGGGCAGTTTGTATGGTGGGGGTCACAGCGCCCCCCCCCCCCAGTGCAGGGAAGTGTGGATGGTGAGGGTCCAGCACCCCCCCCCCAGTGCTGGGCAGTGTGGATAGCGGGAGTTACAGTTCCCCCCAGTGCTGGGCAGTGTGGGTTTAATGACTGTCCTAATCCAGGTCAGTTATTACATCATTTCCTCTGGTTAATGATTGTTCAACATTCTTTCTTTTACTTAAAAGTTAAGAAATAACAAAGTCCTTCCTATTTTTCTCGGCACAGAGACCTGAAGAGAGACCTTCGTTTATTGAGCTCTCCGAATGAATAAGTGAGCTTTCGGAATCTGGAGAATTGTGAACACACATTGGGATGGTGCATCCTTCAAACAGAACAATCCAATGTGGACACGAGAACTCTTTGACTGCGCTGCTTTTTTAAATTAATTATTTATTTGTTACTAATGGGAATCGTCTCTGATGCTTGCTGGAACAAGTCTCATGGCAGCAGAACTCCTTGGAGATCTCGGTCGAGGTGTGTGCCTTAGCTGTTCGACTGTAGAGGATTCACAGCTGAGCCCAGTCCTGTCATCAGCATTTGTTTCCCCACCAAACCCGAGTTGTACTGAGCTCAGCTGTCGGATCCCGACTCCAGTATTGACTGAATTCAAAGGAGCTGTATCATTTTGTAATATTCAAAGACTGAGACACCGATACAGAACGTCTGGTAAAAATGTTCACTTCAAACACTGAACCCCAATGCACCTGAATTCTTGTTAATTTCCTTGCAAGTCTGTGGCTTTACAATCGGGTGACTTCGCTGAGGGATCAAGTTGAGCATCTGTCCCACAGACCCATAACACTGAATAGGTCAATCTGACCCGGTCCAGGATCTGTGACAACATAGTCACCTCCCAGAAAATTACAGCCACTCACACAGTCAGAAGGAAGCTTGAGGTGTTTTTAAGATCAGGAACTGATGATAAGACAAAACTGACCTGCCCCTTTATCAAGACCAAGTCTGCCAACCATATCCACCTACCCACCCTCTCCCCATATCCCTCAAACCCACCTACCCACCTTCTCCCCATATCCCTCAAACCCACCTACCCAACTCCTCCCCATATCCCTCAAACCCACCTACCCAACTCCTCCCCATGTCCCTCAAACCCACCTACCCACCTCCTCCCCATATCCCTCAAACCCACCTACCCACCCTCTCCCCATATCCCTCAAACCCCCCCTCCCCATATCCCTCAAACCACCTACCCACCTCCTCCCCATGTCCTCAACCCACCTACCCACCTCCTCCCCATGTCCCTCAAACCCACCTACCCACCTCCTCCCCATATCCCTCAAACCCACCTACCCACCCTCTCCCCTATCCCTCAAACCCACCTACCCACCTCCTCCCCATATCCCTCAAACCCACCTACCCACCTCCTCCCCATATCCCTCAAACCCACCTATCCACCTCCTTGTCATATCCCTCAACCCACCTACCCACCTCCTCCCCATGTCCCTCAAACCCACCTACCCACCTCCTCCCCATATCCCTCAAACCCACCTACCCACCCTCTCCCCATATCCCTCAAACCCACCTACCCACCTCCTCCCCATATCCCTCAAACCCACCTCCTCCCCATGTCCCTCAAACCCACCTACCCCCTCCTCCCATATCCCTCAACCCACCTACCCCCCCTCTCCCCATATCCCTCAAACCTACCTCCTCCCCATATCCCTCAAACCCACCTCCCCCCATATCCCTCAAACCCACCTACCCACCTCCTCCCCATGTCCCTCAAACCCACCTCCTCCCCATGTCCCTCAAACCCACCTACCCACCTCCTCCCCATGTCCCTCAAACCCACCTACCCACCTCCTCCCCATATCCCTCAACCCACCTCCCCCCATATCCCTCAAACCCATCTATCCACCTTCTCCCCATATCCCTCAAACCCACCTACCCACCTCCTCCCCATATCCCTCAAACCACCTATCCACCTCCTCCCCATGTCCCTCAAACCCACCTACCCCCTCCTCCCCATGTCCCTCAAACCCACCTACCCACCTCCTCCCCATATCCCTCAAACCCACCTATCCACCTCCTCCCCATGTCCCTCAAACCCACCTCCCCCCATATCCCTCAAACCCACCTACCCCACCTCCTCCCCATCCCTCAAACCCACCTACCCACCTCCTCCCCATGTCCCTCAACCCACCTACCCACCCTCTCCCCCATATCCCTCAAACCCACCCACCTCCTCCCCATGTCCCTCAAACCCACCTCCCCCCATATCCCTCAAACCCACCTACCCACCTCCTCCCCGTCCCTCAAACCCACCTACCCACCTCCTCCCCATATCCCTCAACCCACCTCCCCCCATATCCCGCAAACCCACCTACCCCCCTCCTCCCCATATCCCTCAAAACCCACCTATCCACCTCCTCCCCATATCCCTCAACCCCCCTATCCACCTTCTCCCCATATCCCTCAAACCCAAACACCCACCTCCTCCCCATATCCCTCAAACCCACCTCCTCCCATATCCCTCAACCCACCTATCCACCTTCCTCCCCATATCCTCAAACCCACCTACCCACCTCCTCCCCATATCCCTCAAACCCACCCTCCCCCCATACCCGCAAACCCCCTATCCACCTTCTCCCCATATCCCTCAGACCCACCTACCCACCTCCTCCCCATGTCCCTCAAACCCACCTACCCACCTCCTCCCCCATGCCCCTCAAAACCCACCTACCCACCTCCTCCCCATGTCCCTCAAACCCACCCCTCCCCCCATATCCCTCAAACCCACCTATAAACCCTCCTCCCCATGTCCCTCAAACCCACCTACCCAACATCCTCCCCATATCCCCAAACCCACCTACCCACCTCCTCCCCATATCCCTCAAACCCACCTACCCACCTCTTCCCCATATCCCTCAAACCCACCTTCCACCTCCTCCCCATGTCCCTCAAACCCACCTACCCACCTCCTCCCCATATCCCTCAAACCCCCTCCTCCCCATATCCCTCAAACCCACCTACCCACCTCCTCCCCATATCCCTACAAACCCACCTATCCACCTTCTGCCCATATCCCTCAAACCCACCTACCCACCCTCCTCCCCCGTCCCTCTCAAACCCACCTACCCACCTCCTCCCCATATCCCTCAAACCCACCTACCCACCTCCTCCCATATCCCTCAAACCCACCTACCCACCTCCTCCCCATATCCCTCAAACCCACCACCCCACCTCCTCCCCCTCCCTCAAACCCACCTACCCACCGACTCCCCATATCCCTCAAACCCACCTCCCACCTCCTCCCCATATCCCTCAACCCACCTACCCACATCCTCCCCATATCCCTCAAACCCACCTACCCACCTCCTCCCCATATCCCTCAAACCCACCTACCCACCTCCTCCCCATATCCCTCAATCCCCCTACCCACCTCCTCCCCATATCCCTCAAACCCACCTACCCACCTCCTCCCCATATCCCTCAAACCCACCTACCCACCTTCTCAGTCCTGATATCTCTAACTGATTGCCAGCCATAGAAATCCCTCTGGGAGAGAGAGAATTGCAAACTTCTGTTAACCTTCGTATGAACAAAAACCAGTGGATGGATAAAAACAGCTACATTTATAAAATGTTAGCTTTTTATGTCTCAAAGGAATTCTCGATGTATTAATTTACAGATACTGATATGTAAATGGTTATATGAGCAACATTCTGTTGTAATTGTGTATTTTTATAAAAGGTAACGAGTGAGAAAAACACAGACTGAACAAATTTGCATTTCAGATGATTTTAATATTGAAGAAAAATATCTGCCCGATATATTGCTTCCTCATTGACAAGGATCAGATTCTAATGGGTAATGGGGTCTTTAAACCCCTTTTCAGAGTGCGACTGTGGCTATTTATCTCAATTTTGTTTATGTTTATGAGTCTTGTACGTGGTTGGCACTGCTGCCTCACGGCGCCGAGGTCCCGGTTCGATCCCGGCTCTGGGTCACTGTCCGTGTGGAGTTTGCACATTCCCCCGCGTTTGCGTGGGTTTCGCCCCCACAACCCAAAGATTGCAGGGTAGTGGATTGGCCACGCTAAATTCCTCCTTAATTGGAAAAAATGAATTGGGTACTCTAAATTTATATTTAAAAAAAAGAAAGAGTCTTGTACGTTAAACTATTCTTTCCACTCTGAAAGGAGGGTCATCAAACAGGCTACCCCATCCCTGTGAACACACATGGGTGGCACAGTGGTTAGCACTGCTGCCTCACAGCTCCAGGTCCCGGTTCATTCCGGCCTCAGGTGACTGTTTGTGTGGGGTTTGCACTTTCTCCCCATGTCTGCGTGGGTTTCCTCCGGGTGCTCCGGTTTCCTCCCACAGTCCAAAGATGTGTAGGTTAGGTGGACTGACCACGCTAAATTGCCCCTTCGTGTCTAAAAGGTTAGTGGGCTACGGGGATAGGGTGGAGGCGTGGCCTTAAGTCGGATGCTCTTTCCAAAGGCTGGTGCAGACTCGAGGGGCCGAATGGCCTGCTTCCGCACTGTAAATTCTCTGATTCTATGTGCAGGTTAGTGCTCGTTCACGAAGTTTCACTCCTGTCACTATTCTGAGGCAGTGAAGAAAAGAATAAATATGAGTTTGTACAATTCTATAGCGAAAACGAGGAGTTATTCAAGACAATGTACAAACGCACACACAAACACTCTCACACAGCCAACACACACACACACACACACACTCTCACACAGCCAAACACACCACAAACACTCTCACACAGCCAACACACACCCCACACCAAACACTCTCACACAGCCAAACGCACACACAAACACTCTCACACAGCCAAACACACACACACAAACACTCTCACACAGCCAAACACCACACATACATGCATAAAGCAACACACACAGACAAACACACATACAGACAAACACACACACAGACAACACACACACATATTGAGTCATGTTGAGATCAAAAAGGAGGTACTGGGGTCTTGAAAAACATTAAGATAGACAAGTCCCCAGGGCCAGATGGTGTACCCCAGAATACTGAGAGAAGCAAGGAGGAAATTGCTGGGGCCTTGAAGAAATCTTTGTGAATCTGGCTACAGGGGAGGTCCCAGAGAATTGGAGAATAGCCATGTTGTTCCTTTGTTTAAGAAGGTAGCAAGGATAATCCGGGGAACTACAGGCTGGTGAGCTTTACATCAGTGACAGGGAAATTATAGGCGAGGATTCTTCAAGACAGGATTTACTCCCACTTGGAAATAAGTGGACGTATTAGCGAGGCAACATGGTTCGGTGAAGGGGGGTTGTGTCTCACTAACTTGATCGAATTTTTCGAGGAAGTGACAAAGATGATTGATGAGGGTAGGGCAGTGGATGTTGTCTACATGGACTTCAGTAAGGCCTTTGACAAGGTCCATCATGGCAGACTGGTACAGAAGGTGAAGTCACTGGGATCATAGGGAGCTGGCAAGATGGATACAGAAGTGGCTCGGTCATAGAAGGCAGAGAGTAGCAATGGAAGGTGCATTTCTGAATAGAGAGCTGTGACTAGTGATGTTCCTCAGCGATCGGTGCTGGGACCCTTGCTGTTTGTAATATAAATGATTTGGAGGAAAATATAACTGGTTTGATCAGTAAGTTTGCGGACGTCACAAAGGTTGGTGGAATTGAGGATAGCGATGAGGACTGTCAGAGGATACAGCAGGATTTAGATTGTTTGGAGATTTGGGCGGAGAGATGGCAGATGGAGTTTAATCCGTAGAAAGTGAGGTGATGCATTTTGGAAGGTCTAATACAGGTGGGAAATATACAGTAAATGGCAGAACCCTTAAGAGTATTGATAGTCAGAGGGATCTGGGTGTACGGTACACAGGTCACTGAAAGGGGCAACACAGGTGGAGAAGGTAGTCAAGAAGGCATACGGCATGCTTGCCTTCATTGGCCGGGGCATTGAGTATAAAAATTGGCAAGTCATTTTGCAGCTGTATAGAAACTTAGTATAGCCACAGTTGGAGTATAGTGTTCAATTTTGGTCGCCACACTACCAGAAGGATGTGGAGGCTTTAGAGAGGGTGCAGAAGAGATTACCAGGATGTTGCCTGGTAGGGAGGGCATCACTATAGGGAGCGGTTGAATAACTCGGTTTGTTCTCACTGGAACGGCGGAGGTTGGGGGCCACCTGATAGAGGTCTACAAGATTATGAGGGCATAGACAGAGCGGATAGTCAGTAAGAAGCTTTTTCCCAAGGTGGAAGAGGCAATTGCTAGGGGGCATAGGTTTAAGGTGTGAGGGGCACGGTTTAGAGGAGAGTACGAGTCAAGTTTTTTACACAGAGGGTAGTGATGCCTGGAACTCGCTGCCGGAGGAGGTGGTGAAGCAGGGACGATAGTGGACGTTTAAGGGGCATCTTGCAAAATACATGAATAGGATGGGAATAGGGATGTGATCCCCAGAAGGGTAGAGGTTTTAGTTCAGACGGGCAGCATGTTCAGTGCAAGCTGGGGAGGGCCGAAGGGCCTGTTCCTGTGCTGTAATTTTCTTTATTCTTATAGACATACAGACACAGAAAACGCAGATAACACACAGAGGCAAACACGCAAACACACAAATATTAAAAGTCAGACACATGGACACACAAATACAGTCACAGACACATAAAAACAAGGTTTTGACTGATGCTCAGTAGCTCTGGGATAAATTCAGGACATGATTCAGGAGTGACCTGGAGCATGAGGTCCAGATTGACAACTTGACTGGAACTGGAATGTGAGAGATTGTGATACAGAATCTGAATACATATCTGCCTTCGAGGGGGATGTTTAGGACAGGCTGAGGTAAGAAGGAACGTACATTACTGCAGCGCCTTTTGTAACCTCAGGATGTCCCAGTCAATGAAGTATTTTGATGTGTAATCTCCAATAAAATGTAGGAAAAGTGGCTAGTAATTTATACAAAAGAAGATCGAATGAATAGCAATGTGTAAATGACCAGATACCTTTTTAGGTGATACGTGTGGATAAATGTTGACGGATACATTCGGAGAAGTCATCTGCTCCTCTTCCACAGATTGAGGCAGTTCCACACACACTGACTCTCATTGGGGTCTGGTTCCCACACACACTGACTCTCACTGGGGTACGGGCTCCACACACACTGACTCTCACTGGGGTACGGGTTCCACACACACTGACTCTCACTGGGGTACAGGTTCCACACACACTGACTCTCACTGGGGTACGGCTCCACACACACTGACTCTCACTGGGGTACGGGTTCCACACACACTGACTCTCACTGGGGTACGGGTTCCACACACACTGACTCTCACTGGGGTACGGGCTCCACACACACTGACTCTCACTGGGGTACGGGTTCCACACACACTGACTCTCACTGGGGTACAGGTTCCACACACACTGACTCTCACTGGGTACGGGCCCACACACACTGACTCTCACTGGGGTACGGGTTCCACACACACTGACTCTCACTGGGGTACGGTCCCACATACCTTGATTCTCACTGGGGCACGAGCTCCACACACACTGACTCTCACTGGGTACGGGTTCCACACACACTGACTCTCACTGGGGTACTGGTTCCACACACACTGACTCTCACTGGGGTCTGGGTTCCACACACACTGACTCTCACTGGGGTCTGGGTGCCACACACACTGACTCTCAGTGGGGTACAGGTTTCACACACACTGACTCTCACTGGGTATGGGTCCCACACACACTGACTCTCCTGGGGTACGGGTTCCACACACACTGACTCTCACTGGGGTACGGGTTCCACACACACTGACTCTCACTGGGGTCTGGGTCCCACACACACTGACTCTCACTGGGGTACGGGTTCCACACACACTGACTCTCACTGGGGTCTGGGTCCCACACACACTGACTCTCACTCGATACGGGTTCCACACACACTGACTCTCACTGGGGTACGGGTCCCACATACCTTGATTCTCACTGGGGCACGAGCTCCACACACACTGACTCTCACTGGGGTACGGGTTCCACACACACTGACTCTCCTGGGGTACGGGTTCCAAACACACTGACTCTCACTGGGGTCTGGGTTCCACACACACTGACTCTCACTGGGGTCTGGGTTCCACACACACTGACTCTCACTGGGTCTGGGTCCCACACACACTGACTCTCACTGGGGTCCCACACACACTGACTCTCACTGGGTACGGGTTCCACACACACTGACTCTCACTGGGGTACGGGTCCCACACACACTGACTCTCACTGGGGTACAGGTCCCACACACACTGACTCTCACTGGGGTATGGGTCCCACACACACTGCCTCTCACTGGGGTACGGGTCCCACACACACTGACTCTCACTGGGGTACGGGTCCCACACACACTGACTCTCACTGGGTACGGGTCCCACACACACACTGACTCTCACTGGGGTACGGGTCCCACACACACTGACTCTCACTGGGGTACGGGTCCCACACACACTGACTCGCACTGGGGTCTGGGTCCCACACACACTGACTCTCACTGGGGTCTGGGTCCCACACACACTAACTCTCACTGGGGTACGGGTCCCACACACTGACTCTCACTGGGGTACGGGTCCCACACACACTGACTCTCACTGGGGTACGGGTTCCACACACACTGACTCTCACTGGGGTACGGGTTCCACACACACTGACTCTCACTGGGGTCTGGGTCCCACACACACTGACTCTCACTGGGTACGGGTTCCACACACACTGACTCTCACTGGGGTACAGGCTCCACAACACCCTGACTCTGACTGGGATAGACGGGTCCCACACACACTGACTCTCCTGGGGTCTGGGTCCCACACACACTAACTCTCACTGGGTACGGGTTCCACACACACTGACTCTCACTGGGTACGGGTCCCACACACACAGACTCTCACTGGGGTACAGGTTCCACACACACTGACTCTCACTGGGGTACGGGTTCCACACACACTGAACGCTCACTGGGGTAACGGGTTCCACACACACTGACTCTCACTGGGGGTATGGGTTCCACACACACTGACGCTCACTGGGGTACGGGTCCCACACACACTGACTCTCACTGGGGTACGGGTCCCACACACACTGACTCTCACTGGGTACGGGTCCCACACACACTGACGCTCACTGGGTACGGGTTCCACACACACTGACTCTCACTGGGGTACGGGTCCCACACACACTGACTCTCACTGGGGTAACGGGTCCCACACACACTGACTCTCACTGGGGTAACGGGTTCCACACACACTGACTCTCACTGGGGTACGGGTCCCACACACACTGACTCTCACTGGGGTAACGGGTCCCACACACACTGACTCTCACTGGGGTGTGGGTTCCACACACACTGACTCTCACTGGGGTACGGTCCCACACACACTGACTCTCACTGGGGTGTGGGTTCCACACACACTGACTCTCACTGGGGTACGGGTCCCACACACACTGACTCTCACTGGGGTGTGGTTCCACACACACTGGCTCTCACTGGGGTACGGTTCCCACACACACTGGCTGGGATTCTCCGAGTCCGCGCTGGGTCGGAGTATCACTGGGGGTGCGAGCAAATCACACCATACCGCTCTGACGGCTGCCACCGAATCTCCGGTTGCCGCGCTGCCGGTCGGGGCGCCGTTGAAAGCAGCCCCCATGGCGATTCTCCGCGCTTGACGGGCCGAGTACCCACCGAGTTCCACCGGCTTTGTTTGCGTATGGTCCTTGATGGAACCATCAATTCACTAGACACGTGCTTTAAGACATGACAGTGGTTTTAATCTACTTACAACAGAGCCAGCCTGTTCCGCGTTGAACTCTCGATGAACTGAACGACTGGCTCTGAGCATTGGTATTTGTACAGCAGTCCAGGGGGAGGAGTCGTGGGCGGAGCCAAGGGTGGAGCCCTGTACAAACTCCTAAGCATTCCCAGCGCTACTCCCCCTAGTGGTCGGGCAACACAACTGCGCTTACAAATGCATGGTCTCATGTATACACAATACAGTGTGAATTACGGAGTTACATTCACCACAGTCCTACCCGGCGGGATCTCGGCGTTCTGGTTGTGAGGCCGTCCTGGTTGGGGAGGGGGGGGGAGCTGACTCCGGGGTGGGCCTCCATGGTGGCCAGGCCCACGATTGGGGACAACCGATCGGCGGGCACGCTCATTCTGGGGGGGGGGGGTGATGGGGCCTATCTTACTCCGCGCCGGCCCTGTTGGGTTCCGCCTGGTGCCCAGGGGGTCGGCGCGGAGACGGCCGTGACCTCATGCGTGGACCTGTGCCGGCGTGGCACGCTTGCGCAGACCCGCGCCGGCCGTGTAGGGCAGGCTTTCGTTGGCGGAGCAGCACACTGCACTCTGGCGCCGTGCTAGCCCCCCCCCCGAGGAAGGGGAGAATGACTGGGCCTGGAGGCCCACAGCACTCCGGCGCCGTGCTAGCCCCCCCCCCCGAGGAAGGGGAGAATGACTGGGCCTGGAGGCCCACAGCACTCCGGCGCCGTGCTAGCCCCCCCCCCCCCCCCCCGAGGAAGGTGAGAATGACTGGGCCTGGAGGCCCCAGCACTCCGGCACCGTGCTAGCCCCCCGACGAAGGGGAGAATGACTGGGCCTGGAGGCCCACAGCACTCCGGCGCCGTGCTAGCCCCCCGAGGAAGGGGAGAATGACTGGGCCTGGAGGCCACAGCACTCCGGCGCCGTGCTAGCCCCCCGAGGAAGGGGAGAATGACTGGGCCTGGAGGCCCACAGCACTCCGGCACCGTGCTAGCCCCCCGAGGAAGGGGAGAATGACTGGGCCTGGAGGCCCACAGCACTCGTCGGGATTTCGGAGAATCTCGGCCACTGACTCTCACTGGGGTAGTTCTTCCACACACACTGACTCTCTCCTTTTTAATAATCTTTAATAATCTTTATTATCACAAGTCAGCTTCCATTAATACTGCGATGAGGTTACTGTGAAAATCCCCTAGTCGCCACATTCCGCGCCTGTTCAGGTCACAGAGGGAGAATTCCGAATGTCCAATTCACCAAACAAAACACATCTTTCAGGACTTGTGGGAGGAAACAGGAGCACCCGGAGGAAACCCACGCAGACACGGGGAGAACGTGCAGACTCCGCACAGACAGTGACCCAACGGGGAATCGAACCTGGGACCCTGGAGCTGTGAAGCCACAGTGCTAACCACTGTGCTACCGTGCCGCCCTAATTCGTGAAAGAAGGAAGTGATCAGAGGTGGCATTTAATGTGATTCATAACCGGGGCATAGCGAGGCGTTGTCTGGAGGCAAGGTGATGGGTGTGGACCTCTCACCCACAATCTTCAGCCTCAGAGATCAGAGTGCTAATAACCAACTGACATTTCAGAAATACATTTCCCCCATCTTTAAATGTGCAAATCATGATATTTGGAAGAAATAGCCTGGTTTGTGTATTTGGTAATTCCTCAAACTTCTTATTTTAAAAAAAAAATCTATATATTTAACCCTATAAAAACCCATGTTGAGGATGATGAGTGTGTGTCTGTGAGTGAGCCACACATCAGTGAGCAGCTCTGTCACTTTAAGAGTCGACACTGCAGCCATTTTTTGTGCTTTGTGCGGCTGTTGGAGCCGGCAGCTTGTGTCAAAGGCAGAGCAGCTGGGACTGTGTCATGTGGACAAGCTGCAATCCTCACTGTACCAGCGCTCCGCTCTGCTGCAGCCACCTCGCCGGTAAGGACATTTCACCCCAAACCATTGCAAACAAATATTGACAATGTGCAGCAGAATAGCTGCTGACATTTAGTGCTGTGACTATGGTTAAGGAAAGGTACCATCTGGGTTACTGAGCCGGTACAGGGGTTATTGCCAACACCGCTCCATTCAATATCATTGTGCTGCATTTTGCATTAATCTGGGACAGACTGGAGATTGAATTGTTTATTGTCAATCCGCGGTTATCCCAGGGCGGGGACACTGCACCGGCCTCTCGGAGCTCAGCCGCGATCTTATTTGATGTGAAGGATGTTTATTTGTGTCTGAGAATCAGTCCGGGTTCCCGGAGTCATCCTGATTCCTGACCATCCCAGAGCCACAGTCACTGCGGCACCGCTTCAAATTCCACCCAGCACCCCCGATCTGCCCCCCCCCCCCTCATCTCCCCTCTCCCCTACCCCCCCCCAATCTCCCCCCCCCTCTACCCACCCCCTCATCTCCCCCACACCCCCCATCTCCCCCACCACCCAGCCCCCAATCTGCCCCCCTCATCTCCCCTACCCCCCAATCTCTCCCCTCTATCCCCCTCTCCCCTACCCCCCTCATCTCCCCTACCCCCCAATCTCCCCCCTCTACCCACCCCCTCTACCCAACCCCTCATCTCCCCCACCACCCAGCCCCCCAATCTGCCTCCTCATCCCCCCTACCCCCAATCTCCCCTACCCCCCCAATCTCCACCCACCCACCCCCTCTACCCACCCCCTCATCTCCCCACCACCCAGCACCCCCAATCTGCCCCCCTTATCTCCCCTACTCCCCTCATCTCCCCTACCCCCCCATCTCCCCAACCCCCCCAATCTCCCCCCTCTACCCACCCCCTCATCTCCCCCACCCCCCCATCTCCCCCACCACCCAGCCCCCCAATCTGCCCCCCCTCATCTCCCCTACCCCCCAATCTCTCCCCTCTACCCCCCTCTCCCCTACCCCCTCATCTCCCCTACCCCCCAATCTCCCCCCCTCTACCCACCCCCTCTACCCACCCCCTCATCTCCCCCACCACCCAGCCCCCCAATCTGCCCCCTCATCTCCCCTACCCCCCAATCTCCCCCCCCACCCACCCCTTCATCTCCCCCATCCCCCCATCTCCCCACCACCCAGCCCCCCAATCTGCCCCCCCCATCTCCCCTACACCCCCATCTCCCCTACCCCCCAATCTCCCCCCCTCTACCCACCCCCTCATCTCCCCCACCCCCCATCTCCCCCACCACCCAGCCCCCAATCTGCCCCCCCATCATCTCCCCTACCCACCAATCTCCCTCCTACCCCCCTCTCCCCTACCCTTCTCATCTCCCCTACCCCCCAATCTCCCCCCTCTACCCACCCCCTCTACCCACCCCTTCATCTCCCCCACCACACAGCCCCCAATCTGCCCCCCTCATCTCCCCTACCCCCCAATCTCCCCTACCCCCCAATCTCCCCCCCAACCCACCCCCTCTACCCACCCCCTCATCTCCCCACCACCCAACCCCCCAATCTCCCCCCCCATCTCCCCTACCCCAATCGCCCCTAAACACCCCACTCCCCCCCCCCCCCACCCACCCCCTCATCTCCCCCACTACCCAGTCCCCCCAATCTGCCCCCCTCATCTCCCCTACCCCCCAATCTCCCCTACCCCCTCATCTCCCCTACCCCCCTCATCTCCCCTACCCCCCCTCATCTCCCCTACCCCCTCTCCCCTGCCCCCCCAATCTTCCCCCCTCTACCCCCTCATCTCCCCTACCCCCCCAATCTCCCCCCATCTCCCCCACCACCCAGCCCCCCCAATCTCCCCCCTCTGTCCCCCTCAACCCCCCTCATCTCCCCTACCCCCCGCCCTCATCACCCCTGCCCTCCTCGCCCTCATCTCCCCTACCCCCCACCCTCATCTCCCCTACCCACCCCCCGCCCTCATCTCCCCTACCCCCCACCCCCCTCTCCCCTACCCCCCACCCCACTCTCCCCTACCCCCCCACCCCCTCTCCCCTACCCCCTCACTCCCCTACCCCCCACCCCCTCTCCCCTAACCCCCCACCCCCCTCTCCCCTACCCCCCTCATCTCCCCTACCCCCTCATCTCCCCTACCCCCTCATCTCCCCCACCCCTTCCCAATCTCCCCCCAGTCTTCTCCCAATCTCCCCCCTACCCCATCTCCATCTCACCCCCCCAATCTCAGCCTCCAAATGACCCCCACTCCTTTCTCTCCCCACCCCCTCGTCCTCTCTCTTCCCACTCCCACCTCTCCTCCCTCCTCTCCTCCCACCCCCTACCCCCTATCCTTTCTCCACACCCTTCCCCCTCTCTCCCCCACCCTTCCCCCTCCCTCCCCCACCCTCTTCCCTCTCTCCCCCTCTCTTCCCCCCACCCTCTCCCCTCTCTCCCCCCCACCCTTTCCCCTCTCTCCCCACCCTCTCCCCTCACTCCCCCCCCTTTCCCCTCCTCTCCCCCACCCTCTCCCCCTCTCTCCCCACCCTCTCCCCCCACCCTCTCCCCTCTCTCCCCCACACCCTCTCCCCTCTCTCCCCCCACCCTCTCCCCTCTCTCCCCCCACCCTCTCCCCTCTCTCTCCCCCCCACCCTCTCCCCTCTCTCCCCCCCCACTCTCTCCCCTCTCTCCCCCCCACCCTCTCCCCTCTCTCCCCACCCACCCTCTCCCCTCTCTCCACCCACCCTCTCCCCTCTCTCCCCCCACCCTCTCCCCTCTCTCCCCCCCACCCTCTCCCCTCTCTCCCCCACCCTCTCCCCTCTCTCCCCCCCACCCTCTTCCCTCTCTCCCCCCTCTCCCCTCTCTCCCCCCTCTCCCCTCTCTCCCCACCTCCCCTCTCTCCCCCCCTCTCCCCTCTCTCCCCCCACCCTCTCCCCTCTCTCCCCTCTCCCCCCCACCCTCTCCCCCTCTACCCTCTCCTCCCCCCCCACCCTTCCTCTCTCTCCCCCCTACCTCTCTCCCCCCACCCCTCCCTCTCTTCCACCCCACCCCTCCCTCTCTCCCCCCCACCCCTCCCTCTCTCCCTCCACCCCTCCCTCTCTCCCCCCCCCCCCCTCCCTCTCTCCCCCCACCCCCTCCCTCTCTCCCCCCCCACCCCTCCCTCTCTCCCCCCCACCCCTCCCCTCTCCCCCCACCTCCTCCGCTCTCCCCCCCCACCCCCTCTGCTCTCCCCCCCCACCCCCTCCGCTCTCCCCCCCACCCCCTCCGCTCTCCCCCACTCCCTTTCCCCTCTCTCCCCACCCCCTCTCTCCCCCTCATTCCCGCCCCTCTCTCCCCCCCCCACCCCTCCCCTCTCTCCCCCTCAACCCCTCCACTCTTTCTCTCCCCCCACATCCCTTCCGTTCTTTCTTTCTCGCCCACCCCCTCCTCTTTCTCTCTCTCCCCACCCCCTCCTCTTTCTCTCCCCCCCCCCCCCCCTCACCCCCTCCCCTCTCTCTGTCCCTCCCCCCTCCCTTCCAGTGAAACCATTGTCGATTGTCATAAAAACCCATCTGATTCACTGACGTCCGTTCGGGAAGGAAATCTGCCGTCCTTACCCGGCCTGGCCTACAGGTGACTGCAGACCCACAGCAATGTGGTTGACTCTTAAGTGCCCTCAGGGATAGAGAGGTCTGAAAGAGTCCTAAAGCAGCGAAGTGAGTTCCGGAGCTTGGGGACCCAGGAAACTGCAGACAAGATGGACAATGGTGATGCGAATATGTACCAGAGGCAGAATGAGAAGAGTACAGGTATCTCTTGGAAGGTTGAGGGGCTGGAGGAGATTAGATAGGGAGGGGCAAGGCCATGCAGCGATTTGAAAACAAGGGTGAGAATTTTAAGACAAGATGTTGCTTGGCCAGGAGCCAGCATAGATTAGCAAGGGGGGCGGGGGGGTGGAGGGGGGCGGTGATAGGGTAACGGGACATGATGTGAGTTAAGACGTGGGGAGCGGAGTTCTGGAGATGACACCAGGAAGAATTTGGGAAGTCAGTCAGATTGCTTTCGAATGATCGGGTCTGAAGGTGACAAAGGCCTGAATGAGGGTTTTCAACAGCAGAAGAGCTCAAATGGGGGTGAAGTCGGAAGGCGGTGGCAATGTGGTATTGTCACTGGGCTAATAATCCAGAGACCCTGGGTCAAGCTCTGGGGACCCAGGTTCAAACCCCACCACGACAGATGGCGAAGTACGAATTCAATTTTTTTTAAATGATGACGACGGAACCATTGTTGATTGTTTGTAAAAACCCATCTGATTCACTGCTGACCTTTTCAGGAAGGAAATCTGCCATCCTTACCTGGTCTGGCCTACATGTGACTCCAGACCCGGTTAACTCGTAAATGCCCTCCTTTCAAGGGCAATTAGGGATGGAAAATAAACGCTGGCTCAGCCAGCGACGTCGCTATCCCCTGAATTCATTTTTTAAAATTATATTAGAGGTGGAAATAGGCGGTCTGAGTGATGGTCCAAATATGAGGTCGTAACCCGGGCGGCACAGTGGTTAGCACTGCTGCCTCACAGCGCCAGGGACCCGGGTTCAATTCCGCCCTTGGGTGACTGTGTGGCGTTTACGCATAATAATATAATAATAATCTTTATTGTCACAAGTCGGCTTCCATTAACACCGCAGTGAAGTTACTGTGAAAAGCTCCTCGTTCCATACCTACATCCTCATTCTCTTGGGTGAAGACAGATATGGGACGGGATTTTCCGCCCTTTCAGGGGCTAAGCTGGCGCCGGAGTGTTTGGCACCATGCCAACCGGTGCCGAAGGGCCTCCGCCGGCCGGCGCAGGTTGGCACATGCGCGGGAGCGCCAGTGTGTGCTGCCGTCATCCCAGTGCATGGGCAGGGGGGGTTTCTTCTCCGCACCGGCCATGGAGGAGGTTGACAGTGGCCTGTGCGGAGGGAAAGAGTGCCCCCCACGGCACAGGCCTGCCCGCGGATCGGTGAGCACCGATCGCAGGCCAGGCCACCGTGGGGCATCCCCCGGGGCCCGATCCCCCCATGGAGTATTCGTTCAACACCCTTACATTCTGTCGCCTGTTTGGGTACACGGATGAAGAATTCAGACTGTCCAAATTACCTAACAGCACGTCTTTTGGAACTTGCCCCCTGGCTGCGTGGGTTTCCTCCGGGTGCTCCGGTTTCCTCCCACAGTCCAAAGATGTATGGGTTAGGTGGATTGGCCATGATAAATTGCCCCTTAGCGTCCAGGGGTGTGCAGGTTAGGTGGGGTTATGGGGTTACAGGGATAGAGTGGGGAGTGGGCCTAGTTAGGGTGTTCTTTCAGAGGATCGGTGCAGGCCTGATGGGCCAAATGGCCTCCTTCTGAACTGTAGGGATTCTATGGCAGCTCATCTCGCGGTCAAATATGACGCCAAGTTTGCAAAAGAACTGGCTTAATCTCCGACTGCTGTCTGAGACCGGGTTAGAGCCGGGAGCAGTGAGATGGAATTGGGAGTGAGGATGGAAAACCACGACTTTAGACTTCCCATGATGTGGAGATGCCGGCGTTGGACTGAGGTGGGCACAGTAAGAAGTCTAACACCTGGTTAAAGTCCAACAGGTTTGTTTCAAACACTAGCTTTCGGAGCACTGCTCCTTCCTCAGGTGAATGAAGAGGTATGTCCCAGAAACATATATATAGACAAATTCAAAGATGCCAGACAATGCTTAGAATGCGAGCATTTGCAGGTCATCAAATTATTACAGATCCAGAGATAGGGGTAACCCCAGGTTAAAGAGGTGTGAATTGTCTCTAGCCAGGACAGTTGGTAGGATTTCGCAAACCCAGGCTAGATGGTGGGGGATGAATGTAATGCAGCATGAATCCAAGGTCCCGGCTGAGGCCGCATTCATGTGTGCAGAACTTGGCTATAAGTTTCTGCTCGGCGATTCTGCGTTGTCGCGCGTCCTGAAGGCCGCCTTGGAGAACGCTTACCCGGAGATCAGATGCTGAATGCCCTTGACTGCTGAAGTGTTCCCCGATTGGAAGGGAACATTCCTGCCTGGCGATTGTCGCATGATGTCCGTTTGTTGTCGCAGCGTCCGCATGGTCTCCTCTATGTACCACGCTTCAAGACATTAGGCTTCCCAATATTTACAGACTCCCATACAGACTTGCATGCGGTTTCTTATATTTAAATAGCGCTGTTCTACTTCGCAGTGTCATTTTGATGGGAATATTATTATTGGTCAATTTCATACATGGTTAGTGTGATGTTTTCCAAACTGACAGTGGTGCTATGCTTGTTGCCAAATTACTAATCCAGAGACCATGAGTTCAAATGTCACTGTGTCTATGAAGATCTGAAATCTGCTTTGAGAAATCTCTGAATAAAAAGCTGGTCTCAATAAAGGTGATCATGAAGCTGTTAGATTATCAGTAAAAGCCCAATTGGTTCATTAATGTCCTTCATTCCCTACCTGGTCTGGCCTGAATCATAGAATAGAGTCATAGAATTCCTGCAGTGCAGAAGGAGGCCATTCGGCCCATCAACTTTGCGCTCACCCTACACTTCACCTGGGCCCACTCCCCCGCAACCTCCTAACTCCACCTAACCTGCATGTCTTTGGACACCAAGGGGCAATTTAGCACGGCCAATCCATCTACCTGCACATCTTCAGACCGTGGGGGGCAGCACATTAACACAGTGGTTAGCACAGTTGCTTTACAACTCCAGGGTCCCAGGTTCGATTCCGGTTTGCGTCACTGCCTGTGCAAAGTCTGCATGTTCTCCCCGTGTCTGCGTGGGTTTCCTCCAGGTGCTGCGGTTTCCTCCCACAGTCCAAAGATGGACAGGTTAGGTGGATTGGCCATGATAAATTGCCCATAGTGTCCAAAAAGGTTAGGTGGGGTTACTGGGTTATGGGGATGGGGTGGAGGTGTGTTCTTAAGTGGGTGCACTTTCCAAGAGCCAGTGCAGACTCAATGGGCCGAATGGCCTCCTTCTGCACTGTAAATTCTATGAAACCAGAGCACCCAGAGGAAACCCACGCAGACGCAGGGAGAACGTGCAGACTCCGCACAGTCACCCGAGGTCGGAATTGAACCCGGGTTTTGGCGCTGAGAAGCAGCAGTGTTAACCACTGTGCCGCCCAACTCCTGTGGTTCCTGCAACACTTAAGAGGCAACACATCCAAAAGGAATTGGAGAAATACTTGAAGGAGAAAGATTTGTGAAGGAATGGAGAATAGAGGGAGTGGACTCCACAATGTTCTGGTGCCCACCTTGTCCAAGGGTCAGGCAATGACGGACAACAAACGCACATTCGGAAGATACTTCTGCCTGTGGGCAAAAGAACATCAAAGTCGTCCATTCGGCCCCTCGGACCCCTTCTGCCATTCAATAAGATTGTGCGTGAAGACATTCCTCCTAATCACAGTTCTAAATGGCCCACTCCTTTTCCTCAGCATCTGCCCTCGAAGAATTTTATACATTTGAGTGAGATCACCTCCCATTCTATTTTTAAAATAAATTTCAAATACCTAAAATTTTTATTCCAATTAAGGGGCAATTTAGCGTGGCCAATCCACCTAACCTGCACATCTTGGGTTGTGGGGGTGAGACCCACGATGACACGGGGAGAATGTGCAAAGTCCAGATGGACAGTGACCCAGGGTCAGGATCGAACCCGGGTCCTCGGCGCTCTGAGGCAGCAATGCTAACCATTGCACCACCGTGCCACCTCCCTCTCGTTCTTCTAATCTCCAGAGAGTACAGGCCCATTCTGCTGAATCATTCCTTGCAGGACAGCCTCTTATCCCAGGAATCAATCCAGTGAATCTTTGTTCTACCCACTTCAAGACTCTCAGGCTCTCATTGATGACTGGGAGGGATGTGCCTTGGATAATGATGAGGCAGCTGCAGCAGCGGATTTACACGCTGACAGAGGAAGCCAGGCCCAGTTCAGTCCACATTTCCCACTATTAGCTCGAGCAACTGGACGCTGCCTCGGTACAGACCCCAGGACCCGCTGACCCCCAGGTCTCAGTCACCCGTCAAAGTTAAGCTGCGAACAGACAACACTGACCATTCTCGAGCAGTGTGAGAAAGTTGACGCATTGCTCTTCATGGCAAAGTGAAAGGGGAAGTTTGAGTTTTCTTTACCCAAAATAGCAATGTCGCATTTTATTTTTGTACATAGTATGTTCTCCAACCGTCAGAGCAGAAGTAGGACCATAAAGCCCCCTCGTGTCAGTTCCGTCATCCGGTACGATCAAGGCTAATCTCCTACCACAACTCAATTTCCCAGCTTGTTCCCCCTGGCCGTTAATTCCCTGACAGATCGGAAATCTGTACAGCCCAACCTTAAACTTACTCAACAATGGAGCGTCACACTGGACGAACTGACAGAGAAATTTCAGCTAGCTGGGGGGAAACGAGCTGCGGTACCTCCAGCTCAAAAACTTCCTACGAAAGGAGACAAGGAGGTACCCACAACCGCCACGACAGACACTACTGGAAGACCTACTGGACGCAAGTATCCTAGAGAAAGGGAACTGTAGCGACTTGTATGACCGACTGGTAGAAAGGGACGACACCGTACTGGACGCAACAAGAAGGAAATGGGAGGACGACCTGGGGATGGAGATAGGGTGGGGACTCTGGAGCGAAGCACTACATACCTCCACGTGCGCAAGGCTCAGCCTGACGCAGCTAAAAGTGGTACATACTTAACAAGAAACCGTATGAGCAGGTTCTTCCCGGAGGTGGAGGACAGATGCGAACGGTGCCAAAGAGGCCCGGCCAACCACGCCCACATGTTCTGGTCTTGCCCCAGACTTGTGGAGTACTGGACAGCCTTCTTAGAGGCTATGTCCAAAGTGGTGGGGGTGAGGGTGGAGCCATGCCCGATAGTGGCGGTCTTCGGGGTTTCAGACCAGCCAGATCTATTCCTGGGGAGGAGGGCGGACGCCCTTGCCTTTGCCTCCCTGATCGCCCGCCGTAGAATCCTGTTTGGCTGGCGGTCAGCAGCACCGCCCAGAGCTGCAGACTGGCTGTCCGACCTCTCGGAATCTCTCCAAATGGAGAAAATCAAATTCGCCGTCCGAGGGTCAGACGACGGCTTCCACAGAACGTGGGAGCCATTCATACAACTGTTCCGGGACCTGTTTGTGGCCAACAAACAAGAGGAAGAATAGTCGGGTGGCCAAGAATCAGGGGAAAATGGACGGGAATCAGGGGAAGTTTGCCGGGGGGGGGGGGGGCTACGGGTTCGTTATGGGGGTTTGATGGCTAGCGAAGGCCCAAAACCAAACTGTAAATAAATGCCTATAAACATGTGCCTCGGCCATATTGGGGAATGTAAAATATGTATGCCGGCTAAAGGGGGCGGCCACAGTTATTATTACGAAGATGCTTACCTGTAAATATATATGTTAATTTTTGCGTGTTCTTTTTTTTTCTCTCTCTCTAACAATTTGTAATTTGTTCAATATAAAACATGAAAACTGAATAAAAAACATTTATTAAAAAACGAATGGAGCGTCCACAACACTCGGGGGTAAAGAACTTCGATGATTCACAACCTTCTGATTGAAGAAATTCTCCTTATCTCAGTCCATGGAACCAGAGAATTCCTACAGTGTAGAAGGAGGACATTCGGCCCATCGGGTCCGCACTAAACCTCTGAAAGAGCACCCTACCTAGGCCCACACCCCCGCCCTATCCCCCTAATCCCGTAAACCCACCTACCGTGCACATCTTTGGACTGTGGGAGGAAACCGGAGCACCCGGAGGAAACCCACGCAGACATGGGGAGAACGTGCAAACTCCGCACAGACAGTCACCCCAGGCCAGAATTGAACTCGGGTCCGACGCTATGAGGTAGCAGTGCTAACCACTGTGCCACCCTCAGTCCTAATTGATCAGCCTCTTGTCCCTAAACTAAACTAAACCCTCCTGTTCTACATTCCCCAGCCAGGGGAACAACCTTGTCTATCCCACACAGCCCTTTCAGAATCCTGTCAGTTTCAATAAGAACGCACCTCACTTTCCTAAACCCAAGAAAACATAGGCCCAATTTACTCAGCGTCTCGTCAGAGGACATGTCACCTCATCCCAGAACCGTTCCCAATGCTTCGTTCGATGTAGGGATGAAATCTGCACACACTGCTCCAGGTGTGGTCTCACTGAAGCTCAATATAATCATAACAAGACATCCTTGTTCTAGTGTTCCGTGCCTTTGCATGGGCCTGCCTGCTAACTCTGTGTTCCTTGTAAAGTACATCCAGGTTTCTCTGAATATCAACTGTTTCAGAACTTTAAAAAAAAATCCTGCTCCACTATTCTAATTACTAAAGTGGATAACCTCACACTTTCTCACTTGACAGTGCGTTATCTTACTTTAACCTGCCTGTATTTCCTCCCCGCCTCTTTTTTTGTGCCCTCCTCGCAGCTTACATCTCCAATTAGTTTTATATCATCAACAAACCTGGACACATTACTCTTGGTCTTTCATTAATATTGACGGTAATTAGCTGAGGTCCTAGCAATGATCATAGCTGGCCTGTACTTGCCTTGTTTTTTTTTCCTCCTTTCTTGGACAGTGGTGTTACGTTTGCAAACCTCCAGTTTGCTGGGGTCCTTCTAGAATGTAGGGAATTTGGGAAAATCCTAACGAGCACAATCACTGACTCTGTGGCTACCGCTTTGAGAATTCTAGGATGTGATCCGTCAGGTCTTGGGGGTTTGTCATATTTTAGTCCCTTAAGCTTTCTTTAATACTCTTTACCTGCTTATAATTACTTCAAGTATTAGCCTCTCAGTCACCCTCTACTTCTGGCATGAAACTTGTGTCTTCTATTATGAAGAGACGCAAAATATTTGTTCAATGTCTCTGCCATTTCCTTGTGATTTTTCCAGTCTCCCCTCAGGAGTATTGACAGTCAGAGAGATGTAGGTGTACAGGTCCACAGGTCACTGAAAGGGCCGACACAGGTGGAGAAGGTAGTCAAGAAGGCATACGGCATGCTGGCCTTCATTGGCCAGGGCATTGAGTATAAAAATTGGCAAGTCATGCTGCAGCTGTATAGAACCTTAGATAGGCCACAGTTGGAGTATAGTGTTCAATTCTGGTCGCCACACTACCAGAAGGATGTGGAGGCTTTAGAGAGGGTGCAGAAGAGATCTACCAGGATGTTGCCTGGTATGGAGGGCATTAGCTATGAGAAGAGGTTGAATGAACTTGGTTTGTTCTCAATGGAACAAAGGAGGTTGAGGGGCAACCTGATAGAGGTCTACAAAATAATGAGGGGCACAGACAGAGTGGATAGTCAGAGACTTTTTCCCAGGGTAGAGGGGTCAATTACTAGGGGGCATAGGTTTAAGGTGTGAGGGGCAAGGTTTAGAGGAGATGTACGAGGCAAGTTTTTTTACACAGAGGGTAGTGGGTGCCTGGAACTCGCTGCCGGAGGAGGTGGTGGAAGCAGGGACAATAGTGACACTTAAGGGTCATCTTGACAAATACATGAATAGGATGGAATAGAGGGATACGGACCCCGGAAGTGTAGAAGATTTTAGTTGCGGCGGGCAGCATGGTCAGCGCAGGCTTGGAGGGCCGAAGGGCCTGTTTCTGTGCTGTACTTTTCTTTGTTCTTTGTTCTTTGTCTCTGGCTCTAAGGGGCAAAGTTTACTTTAGCTACTCTCCTCATTTTTATTGGCTTGTAGAAGTTCCTACAATCTGGTTTATATTGATGGTTAGATTAAGTTCATATTCTATTTCCTCTCCCCCTTCTATTACCTTTACTGGTCTCTAAAACTCTCTGGTTTATTGCCATTCTTTGTCGCATTATAAGCATCTTCTGTTAATCTAATACTGTGCTTCATCGTTAAACTTCTTATCGGCAGTTGATGTAGGGGGAGATCAGGGGGGGATTCTGCTGTCCGCCGGCCGCACGTTTCTAGGCGACGCACTGTTCGCTGGTGGCGAGATTGTCTCTCCCCGCCGCTTGTCAATGGGATTTCCCTTTGAAGCCACCCCACGCCGCCGGAAAACCCCGGGCAGGGGCGCGCAGCCGGCGGGAAAAGAGAATCCCAACATCCGGAGAATTTGTGGGCAGCACGGTAGCATTGTGGATAGCACAATCGCTTCACAGCTCCAGGGTCCCAGGTTCGATTCCTGGCTTGGGTCACTGTCTGTGCGGAGTCTGCACATCCTCCCCGTGTGTGCGTGGGTTTCCTCCGGGTGCTCCGGTTTCCTCCCACAGTCCAAAGATGTGCAGGTTAGGTGGATTGGCCATGCTAAATTGCCATTAGTGTCCAAAATTGCCCTTAGTGTTGGGTGGGGTTGCTGGGTTATGGGGATGGGGTGGAGGTGTTGACCTTGGGTAGGGTGCTCTTTCCAAGAGCCGGTGCAGACTCAATGGGCCGAATGGCCTCCTTCTGCACTGTAAATTCTATGATAATCTATAAATTCGGTCCTTATAAACTTTGCTTTAGATTTATCCACAGTGGGGGGTTGCAAATATAGCTCCGAAGTCTACAACTCGCCATCAGTGTTAGCAAGTGTCTCTTTGTTTGTGCACTTATAACCCAAGTAGTATGCCCAACGTATGTACACTTAACCTTAATTTATTCAATTGAGAGATTCCCTTTTATCATTTTAAAACAAAACTTGAAATATTATCTGTGAAAACTATTTAAGTTAAGTTGAAGAAGAAAGAAAAATGATTTCCCCCATTCTCTATCAAGCATAATAATACAAGTCACCTCTCTACCGGGATCTTGAATAATCGTTGCTCCAAGCACGTCTTTACATGAAACAATCAGATTGCTGATGACTTGCATCAATCCAGTTTATCTTGGAGATTTTATTTTGTTTCTAATATTTATTTCCCTCTGGCAGAGTGAATCCTTAATCCTTTTTCACTTCCACTTTTTGCAGAGTGCAGATATCCCATGCGAAACGATAATCTGGGTAACATTCATTCAATGGGTAAACCTTTATTTAGCACACCGCCTGTACAGAATTGCCCCTGAAATGTTTGACAAATACAACCTCATACCTGCTGCTTTCGCAAGAGCCAGTGTTTCCGCAGCTGAAGTACTTTTAACGATTCATTTTATTTTCTTAGCTTCTACGGGGCAACATTTCACATTTTCACAATAAATCTTATGAAACCAGCTGCACTTGACTATCCATCAGGAAGATTGGCATTAGAAGTGATGTGTTGGGTACTCTGGATCTGTGGAGACTGCGTTTACCTTAGCAGTAACATAGACAGGCTACCAACACTTGTAATGGTACAACACTATTTTATTAATAGTACAACACTATTTTATTAAGCTAAGAACTGTTGAACATACTTGCACTGTGGGTCGACACTATGTTAGATTAACTGAAGACCTATGCCTATCCTAACCAGTCTAAACTGTTAGCACATAGTGCTACAAGCTGCGAGCTCTGTCCTTCTCAGAGGCTGCATCCCGAATGAGCAGGAAAACTAGTGCCCTCTGGCTTTATAGTGAGTGTGCTCTAACTGGTGATTGGCTGCTGTGTTTTGTGTGTTGGTTGGTCTTGCAGTGTGTCAGTCAGTGTGTGTGTCTGCACCATGATATACTGATGGGTATATTATGACAAGAAGCATTACTTAGAAATGACATTTCATTTTGATGGGTCAGCAAGGATGGGATTTTAAGTATGCCTTTCTCCATATTAAATTTTTTTAAATATTTTAATTGCCTTTTAAACATCCTCGATTTTAGGGTGTTTCACGTAATTCCAATGCATCAAAAATAACATCTAATCTTGCCTGAGTGCATATCCAGTTCTACTGACCAACCAATCTTCGCAATGACTTTATTTCTTCTTTAGCTGCGACAGTATCCCTCGGCGATGACCTTGTGTGGTTAACCAGGATAAGAGTGACACTCTCTAAAGAGGATTGCTTGATTCAAAGTTACTCCCGACCTATGCTGCTAAATGTCTAAACCAATGTGTTTTAAAAAAAACCCTTCAAGCCTGACTTCAATTTAAGTTCCACTTTAATCTTATTAGACAAACCTTTCTCCAGTTACACAGTGCCACCTCAAAAGAAACCATCAACATGCATCAGGAAGATGCCTGCAAGTTTCCTTTTTTGATACCAATAAAACATCTGATTTTAGTTGAACATGGTCTGCATTCAGTTTTTGTAAAAATCTCACCCAAAATGCCACACTCTGGAGACATCATTCAGGTCACAAATGCATTTGTTTGATTCCCATGATCTCCCTTCTGCATTGCTTGCCTCTTGGGAGCTTGAGGAACGTTTCTATCTGAAATGTTTTCACCCCTGCAGGAATCGCGGCTTTCATGTCAATTGATCGACTTTGGCCAAAACGGCAAAAAGACTTTCTTTCAGGAGCACTTTTCCCGCTCTGGGACAGTTCACTCCAACAACTGCGCCATCCACATTGACTGTAAATTATCAGACACTTCTTTTTTTATATATATATAAATGTTTTCTATTGGGTTTTTGAACAAAGTATATTTACCGTTATGTACACAGAATAAGATATAGACGAGAAGGGCACATACAAACATACCCCAAAAAAAAAGTAATACTAAATTAGGGGCTGTTTAGCACACTGAGCTAAATCGCTGGCTTTGAAAACAGACCAAGGCAGGCCAACAGCACGGTTTGATTCCCGTATCAGCCTCCCTGAACAGGCGCCAGAATGTGGCAACTAGGGGCTTTTCACAGTAACTTCATTTGAAGCCTACTCGTGTCAATAAGCGATTTTCACTTCATTTTTTTCAAAAGAAATATAAAATAAAGTAACTGGTAAGATATTATGCACCAGCTCAACAGCAGCAACTCTGTACAATTGGCAATATTATTTACAACACATAAATAGGCATCTGTTTGGGGGGGGGGGGGGTGAGTGGGGAGGTAGATATACATTTGGGTGCCGGAGAAACAATTGCATTGGTTATGTCCAATACAGAAAGGGCTATAATCGAATGGGTCTGCTGTTGCTGTTGTCTCACTTGCTTCTCCCAGACGGGTTTCGCTGCCGTTGTCGTCTCGCGCTCACCTCCGCTTCAGCCATTCGTCCCGTCTTTCGCCCGGATTCTCCTTATTCTCTGTTCCTGTAGATGCCAAGTTTGTTATCGTTTCCCGTGCCCTCCTTCCGGCTGTCATTTCCCTGCCTCCCCCCACCTCCCTGGTTCTCCAGTATTGTTCCCTGTCTCTTCACTCTTCCCCCCCCCCTTCTGCCCCTCCACCCCCCCCCCCCTTCCTGTGGTTCACCTTTCTTTTCTCTTGGGTTTAGCTGTCCCCCGTCCCCCCCCCCCCCCCCCCCCGGGTCTACCCCTCCCTCTCATGCCTTGGCTACTTTCCCCTGATTCTTGGCTACCTGGCTATTCTTCTGCTTGTTCGTTGGCCACAAACAGGCCGTCATCTGACCCTCGGACGGCGAATTTGATTTTCTCCATTTGGAGAGATTCCGAGAGGTCGGACAGCCAGTCTGCAGCTCTGGGCGGTGCTGTTGACCGCCAGCCAAACAGGATTCTACGGCGGGCAATCAGGGAGGCAAAGGCATGGGCGTCCGCCCTCCTCCCCAGGAATAGATCTGGCTGGTCTGAAACCCCGAAGACCGCCACTATCGGGCATGGCTCCACCCTCATCCCCATCAATTTGGACATAGCCTCGAAGAAGGCTGTCCAGTACTCCACAAGTCTGGGGCAAGACCAGAACATGCGGGCGTTGTTGGCCGGGCACCTTGGCACCGTTCACATCTATTCCACCTCCGGGAAGAACCTATTCATTCAGGTTCTTGTTAAGTGGGCTCTATGTACCACTTTTAGTTGCATCAGGTTGAGCCTTGCGCACGTGGAGGTGGAGTTGACCCTACGCAGTGCTTCGCTCCAGAGTCCCCACCCTATTTCAAACCCAAGGTCCTCCTCCCATTTCATTCTTGTTGCGTCCAGTATGGTGTCGGCCCTTTCTACGAGTCGGTCATACATGTCGCTACAGTTTCCTTCATCTAGGATGCTTGCGTCCAGTAGGTCTTCCAGTAGTGTCTGTCGTGGCGGTTGTGGGTACGTCCTTGTCTCCTTTCGTAGGAAGTTTTTGAGTTGCAGGTAACTTAGCTCGTTCCCCCTGGCTAACCCCCCCCCCCCCCCCCCCCCCCCATACATAATTAGTTTATCTAGTGCTTTGAAAAAGGCCTTGGGGATGTAGATCGGAATGGATCTAAACAGGAAGAGGAACCTGGGCAGTACGTTCATTTTGATCGTCTGGACTCTCCCCGCGAGGGAGAGTGGGAGTGTGTTCCATCTTTGCAGGTCCTTTTTTACTTCCTCTGTCAGACTGGTGAGGTTTCATTTGTGGATCCCTTTCCAGTCATGGGCTATTTGGTTTCCCAGGTAGCGGAATTTGTGTCGGGCCTGTTTAAACGGCAGCCCCTTTAGTGCTCCCCCCCCCCCCCCCCCCCCTTTGCGGGTGTAATGGGAAGATCTCGCTTTTGCTCATGTTGAACAAACTTTCAGGAGCGCAATGATTCCGTCCATGCTGCTCTGTGGGTCCGAAATGTAGAGGAGCAGGTCATCTGCATAGAGTGAGACTCTGCTCTCTGCCTCCCCTTCAGATCCCCCTCCAGCTTTTTGCTGCACTGAGAGCAATTGCTAATGGTTCGATCGCTATAGAGAACAGCAGCGGGGACAGTGGTGGGGGGGGGGGGGGGGCTACGGGTTCGTTATGGGGGTTTGATGGCTAGCGAAGGCCCAAAACCAAACTGTAAATAATTGCCTATAAACATGTGCCTCGGCCATATTGGGGAATGTAAAATATGTATGCCGGCTAAAGGGGGCGGCCACAGTTATTATTACGAAGATGCTTACCTGTAAATATATATGTTAATTTTTGCGTGTTCTTTTTTTTTCTCTCTCTCTAACAATTTGTAATTTGTTCAATATAAAACATGAAAACTGAATAAAAAACATTTATTAAAAAACGAATGGAGCGTCCACAACACTCGGGGGTAAAGAACTTCGATGATTCACAACCTTCTGATTGAAGAAATTCTCCTTATCTCAGTCCATGGAACCAGAGAATTCCTACAGTGTAGAAGGAGGACATTCGGCCCATCGGGTCCACACTAAACCTCTGAAAGAGCACCCTACCTAGGCCCACACCCCCGCCCTATCCCCCTAATCCCGTAAACCCACCTACCGTGCACATCTTTGGACTGTGGGAGGAAACCGGAGCACCCGGAGGAAACCCACGCAGACATGGGGAGAACGTGCAAACTCCGCACAGACAGTCACCCCAGGCCAGAATTGAACTCGGGTCCGACGCTATGAGGTAGCAGTGCTAACCACTGTGCCACCCTCAGTCCTAATTGATCAGCCTCTTGTCCCTAAACTAAACTAAACTCTCCTGTTCTACATTCCCCAGCCAGGGGAACAACCTTGTCAATCCCACACAGCCCTTTCACAATCCTGTCAGTTTCAATAAGAACGCACCTCACTTTCCTAAACCCAAGAAAACATAGGCCCAATTTACTCAGCGTCTCGTCAGAGGACATGTCACCTCATCCCAGAACCGTTTCCAATGCTTCGTTCGATGTAGGGATGAAATCTGCACACACTGCTCCAGGTGTGGTCTCACTGAAGCTCAATATAATCATAACAAGACATCCTTGTTCTAGTGTTCCATGCCTTTGCATGGGCCTGCCTGCTAACTCTGTGTTCCTTGTAAAGTACATCCAGGTTTCTCTGAATATCAACTGTTTCAGGACTTTAAAAAAAAATCCTGCTCCACTATTCTAATTACTAAAGTGGATAACCTCACACCTTCTCACTTGACAGTGCGTTATTTTACTTTAACCTGCCTGTATTTCCTCCCCGCCTCTTTTTTGTGCCCTCCTCGCAGCTTACATCCCCAATTAGTTTTATATCATCAACAAACCTGGACACATTACTCTTGGTCTTTCATTAATATTGACGGTAATTAGCTGAGGTCCTAGCAATGATCATAGCTGGCCTGTACTTGCCTTGTTTTTTTTTTCTCCTTTCTTGGACAGTGGTGTTACGTTTGCAAACCTCCAGTTTGCTGGGGTCCTTCTAGAATGTAGGGAATTTGGGGAAATCCTAACGAGCACAATCACTGACTCTGTGGCTACCGCTTTGAGAATTCTAGGATGTGATCCGTCAGGTCTTGGGGGTTTGTCATATTTTAGTCCCTTAAGCTTTCTTTAATACTCTTTACCTGCTTATAATTACTTCAAGTATTAGCCTCTCAGTCACCCTCTACTTCTGGCATGAAACTTGTGTCTTCTATTATGAAGAGACGCAAAATATTTGTTCAATGTCTCTGCCATTTCCTTGTGATTTTTCAAGTCTCCCCTCGGGAGTCCGAGAGATCTAGGTGTACAGGTCCACAGGTCACTGAAAGGGCCGACACAGGTGGAGAAGGTAGTCAAGAAGGCATACGGCATGCTGGCCTTCATTGGCCAGGGCATTGAGTATAAAAATTGGCAAGTCATGCTGCAGCTGTATAGAACCTTAGATAGGCCACAGTTGGAGTATAGTGTTCAATTCTGGTTGCCACACTACCAGAAGGATGTGGAGGCTTTAGAGAGGGTGCAGAAGAGATCTACCAGGATGTTTCCTGGTATGGAGGGCATTAGCTATGAGGAGAGGTTGAATGAACTTGGTTTGTTCTGAATGGAACGAAGGAGGTTGAGGGGCGACCTGATAGAGGTCTACAAAATAATGAGGGGCACAGACAGAGTGGATAGTCAGAGACTTTTTCCCAGGGTAGAGGGGTCAATTACTAGGGGGCATAGGTTTAAGGTGTGAGGGGCAAGGTTTAGAGGAGATGTACGAGGCAAGTTTTTTTACACAGAGGGTAGTGGGTGCCTGGAACTCGCTGCCGGAGGAGGTGGTGGAAGCAGGGACAATAGTGACACTTAAGGGTCATCTTGACAAATACATGAATAGGATGGAATAGAGGGATACGGACCCCGGAAGTGTAGAAGATTTTAGTTGCGGCGGGCAGCATGGTCAGCGCAGGCTTGGAGGGCCGAAAGGCCTGTTCCTGTGCTGTACTTTTCTTTGTTCTTTGTTCTTTGTCTCTGGCTCTAAGGGGCAAAGTTTACTTTAGCTACTCTCCTCCTTTTTATTGGCTTGTAGAAGTTCCTACAATCTGGTTTATATTGATGGTTAGATTAAGTTCATATTCTATTTCCTCTCCCCCTTCTATTACCTTTACTGGTCTCTAAAACTCTCTGGTTTATTGCCATTCTTTGTCGCATTATAAGCATCTTCTGTTAATCTAATACTATGCTTCATCGTTAAACTTCTTATCGGCAGTTGAAATAGGGGGAGATCAGGGGGGGATTCTGCGGTCCGCCGGCCGCACGTTTCTAGGCGACGCACTGTTCGCTGGTGGCGAGATTGTCTCTCCCCGCCGCTTGTCAATGGGATTTCCCTTTGAAGCCACCCCACGCCGCCGGAAAACCCCGGGCAGGGGCGCGCTGCCGGCGGGAAAAGAGAATCCCAACATCCGGAGAATTTGTGGGCAGCACGGTAGCATTGTGGATAGCACAATCGCTTCACAGCTCCAGGGTCCCAGGTTCGATTCCGGCTTGGGTCACTGTCTGTGCGGAGTCTGCACATCCTCCCCGTGTCTGCGTGGGTTTCCTCCGGGTGCTCCGGTTTCCTCCCACAGTGCAGGTTAGGTGGATTGGCCATGATAAATTGCCCTTACTGTTCAAAATTGCCCTTAGTGTTGGGTGGGGTTGCTGGGTTATGGGGATGGGGTGGAGGTGTTGACCTTGGGTAGGGTGCTCTTTCCAAGAGCCGGTGCAGACTCGATGGGCCGAATGGCCTCCTTCTGCACTGTAAATTCTATGATCATCTATAAATTCGGTCCTTATAAACTTTGCTTTAGATTTATCCACAGTGGGGGGTTGCAAATATAGCTCCGAAGTCTACAACTCGCCATCAGTGTCAGCAAGTGTCTCTTTGTTTGTGCACTTATAACCCAAGTAGTATGCCCAACGTATGTACACTTAACCTTAATTTATTCAATTGAGAGATTCCCTTTTATCATTTTAAAACAAAACTTGAAATATTATCTGTGAAAACTATTTAAGTTAAGTTGAAGAAGAAAGAAAAATGATTTCCCCCATTCTCTATCAAGCATAATAATACAAGTCACCTCTCTACCGGGATCTTGAATAATCCGTTGCTCCAAGCACGTCTTTACATGAAACAATCAGATTGCTGATGACTTGCATCAATCCAGTTTATCTTGGAGATTTTATTTTGTTTCTAATATTTATTTCCCTCTGGCAGAGTGAATCCTTAATCCTTTTTCACTTCCACTTTTTGCAGAGTGCAGATATCCCACGCGGAACGATAATCTGGGTAACATTCATTCAATGGGTAAACCTTTATTTAGCACACCGCCTGCACAGAATTGCCCCTGAAATGACAAATACAACCTCATACCTGCTGCTTTCGCAAGAGCCAGTGTTTCCGCAGCTGAAGTACTTTTAACGATTCATTTTATTTTCTTAGCTTCTACGGGGCAACATTTCACATTTTCACAATAAATCTTATCAAACCAGCTGCACTTGACTATCCATCAGGAAGATTGGCATCAGAAGTGATGTGCTGGGTACTCTGGATCTGTGGAGACTGCGTTTACCTTAGCAGTAACATAGACAGGCTACCAACACTTATAATGGTACAACACTATTTTATTAATAGTACAACACTATTTTATTAAGCTAAGAACTGTTGAACATACTTGCACTGTGGGTCGACACTATGTTAGATTAACTGAAGACTTATGCCTATCCTAACCAGTCTAAACTGCGATCTCCCCCCCCCCCCCCCCCCCCCCCCCCACCCCCATACATAATTAGTTTGTCTAGTGCTTTGAAAAAGGCCTTGGGGATGTAGAACGGAATGGATCTAAACAGGAAGAGGAACCTGGGCAGTACGTTCATTTTGATCGTCTGGACTCTCCCCGTGAGGGAGAGCGGGAGTGTGTTCCATCTTTGCAGGTCCTTTTTTACTTCCTCTGTCAGACTGGTGAGGTTCCATTTGTGGATCCCTTTCCAGTCATGGGCTATTTGGATCCCCAGGTAGCGGAATTTGTGTCGGGCTTGTTTAAACGGCAGTCCCGTTAGTGCTGCCCCCCCCCTTGCGGGTGTACTGGGAAGATCTCCCTTTTGCTCATGTTGAGTTTGTAGCCCAAGAAGGCGCCAAACTTTTTCAGGAGCGCGATGATTCCGTCCAACTGCTTTGTGGGTCTGAAATGTAGAGGAGCAGGTCATCTGCATAGAGTGAGACTCTGTGCTCTCTGCCTCCCCTTCGGATCCCCCTCCAGCTTTTTGCTGCACTGAGAGCAATTGCTAATGGCTCACTCGCTATAGAGAACAGCAGCGGGGACAGTGGGCATCCTTGTCTGGTGCCCCTGTGCAGCTGGAAGTAACGGGAGTTGGTGTTGTTGGTCAGTACGCTCGCCATGGGAGCGTTGTATAGGAGCTTTACCCAGGAGGTGAACCCTGTTCCAAGCCCAAACCGCTCCAGTACCTCTATCAGGTATTTCCATTCGACCCTGTCGAAGGCCTTTTCTGCGTCTAGGGAGACGATCACCTCTGGTATTCTCTCCCTGGAGGGGGTCATCATTACGTTCAGCAGGTGCCTGGTGTTCGAGGTGAGCTGTCTACCTTTGACAAAGCCCGTCTGGTCCTCTGCAACCACCTCAGGTACACAGTCTTCTAGCCTTTTGGCTAGGAATTTGGCCAGTATTTTGGCGTCTGCGTTCAGCAGAGATATGGGTCTGTCTGACCCACATTCTGTTGGGTCTTTGTCTTTCTTAGGTATCAGCGAGATTGAGGCCTGTGCTAGCGTGGGTGGCAGTGTGCCCCTAGCTAGCGAGTCTGTGAACATCTCCCACAGGTGCGGGGCCAGCGCTGTCGCAAATTTTTTGTAGAAGTCCGCCGGGAATCCGTTCGGTCCTGGCGCCTTCCCCGTCTGCATGGAGCTAATGCTCTCCATGATCTCTCCCAGTGATAGTGGTGCTTCCATTCCCCATTTTCTGCCTTCCCCCACGACTGGTATGTCCAGTCCATCTATTATCAGATACTTCTGCCAGATTATTACTAAAAACGTTTTCCTCAGATGCCCTTATTTGCGAGATGTACAAAGGACAAAACACAAGTTCACGGTTTAACCCAATTTTATTCACCATTCTCTCACTTACACAAAATATGAGTCTGACTCACAACTGAGCTCTAGGTATTATCTGCACTTAGTGTAGGAGGCTGGCCAGGCTATGATCACTCAATGTGGATATCTTCTCTGGGCTCGGAACCCAGGGTCCTTCTTGTGATGGTTGTGCCTGGGGGACTCCCAGGTTATCGCTGAAGATCTATTCCAATGCCTCACCTTTTATACTGGTTCTGCTAGCACTGACTCACAGGTGTACGCCCATACCTGGCCTGAGTTCTATTGTCCCACCCAGACATAAACTCGGTAATGGGAATAAACAGGATACGCCTGTTCAACCAAGGTGATTCAATCAAGATCCATTGGCCTCTGAAACACTCTTTTCTGACCAGCCACTAGCCCATTATAGAGTCTGATGGCCACTTTGTTTGTCTGCTGCAAAGTTGATCACCTGTGTCTGGAAGTTAGCTACATATTCATAACATGTTCTTGTTCCTTTGTGTAAATGTGAGTGGGTAATCCCAAAGTCCTCTTGCAGAAGGCCAGCATCGATTCCCTCCAGGGCCTCCTGTGGTAGTTTCTGTACCCAGTACCACACCCAATTGCTCTTCAAATTCTTGAGCAACTAGCCTCACAAGACCCACTTGCAGGGACCTTTTCCATGTAAACCCATCGATGAGACAAGGCCGGCTGTTCCCATCTCTAGAATAAACTTCAAATTCCTGCTAACGATTTAATTCCTTTTGTTTTGCCCCTGCTATTTGCTTATCCTCTAGTTTTTCGACAGTCACTAAACTTCATGGCTATGAGAACTTCCGTAATATTTTTCAAAAAATCATTCATGTGATGTGGACATCACTGGCTAGGCCAGCATTAACTGCCCATCCCTAATTGCCCTTGAGCTGAGTGATTGGTCAACCATTTTAAGAGTCAACCACATTGCTGTGGGTCTGGAGTCACATGTAGGCCAGACCGGGTAAGGACGGCAGATTTCCTTCCCTAAAGAACATTAGCGAATCAGATGGGTTTTTACGCCAATCGACCATAGTTTCCTGGTCATCATTAGACCTTTATTTAAATCCAGATTTTAATTAAATTCAAATTTCACCATCTGCCGCGGTGGGATTTGAACCTGGGACCCCAGAGCATTCCACTGAATCTCTAGATTACTAGTCCAGTGACAATCCCACTGCGTCACTGCCTCAAGACTGTTGCCCCACCCACCCCCCTTTCATCATGTAACCTATTCAACATGTAGCCTCCATTCGCATTTAGATGTTTGTGGGTACTACCATTGGAAGATGCCTCTCCTGCGGACTGCGACTCACCAGTAATTGTATCTATCCTCCATACTCCACCTTATCACGACTACATGCTTTCCCCTCCTCCGACGTGAATGGTGTTCTCCACCATGATGCTACAGACCGTTTACTCGTTCACCCTGCAGCCTTTGTTCTCACCTACAGAGTAACCCTTATCCTATTTGTCAGAGTCAAGATCTGAGGCTCCTTCATCGCCATCGGACCTGCCCGACTCTCAATCATACCCTCCTGTCACTGACATGTGGACAACTCTTGAGTTCTACTTATCTTATGGATGTGACTGCCTCCTGTAGCAAAGCGTCCAAGTAACACTCCCCTCTGCCAGATCCCCCACAACATCTGCAGCTCCGACTCCAGCTCAGGAACTCTGAGCTGAGGTTGCTGCAGACGCTGAGCGCAGATGTGGTTGTTGGGGATTGCAACGCTGTCCACAGACTCCCCACATGCTGCAGTGACGGCACACCGTCTGCCCTACCCTGCCTGTCTAACATTACTTATTTACTTAATTGATTCATGAAGTCGTTGCTAATTGGGTAAAGTGATAGCAGGTTACAGTTAAATCGCTTAGAGACCGGGGGGGGGGGGGGGGGGGGGGGGGGGGGGGAAGCCTCAGCACTTACTGCAGATCAAGCAAGAAGAGTAAAAAGCAACATCTCCTTCCCCCTTCAACCCAATTCCCACTTGCGCCAAATTCCTGAATTCAGCGCTCTTTCTAGAATCCATATTATCTACAGTGCAGAAAGAGGACCATTCGGCCCATCAAGTCTGCAGCGAACCTCTCAAAGAACAGCCAGCCTATGCCCACACCCCCGCCCTATCCCCATAACCCCACTTAACCTGCGCAGCTTTGGACACTAAGGGCAATCTAGCGCGGCGAGTCCATCTAACCTGCACATCTTTGGACTATGGGAGGAAACCGGTGCACCCGGAGGAAACCCACGCAGACGCGGGGAGAATGTGCAAACTCCACACACACACCCAATTGAAGCCGGGTCCCTGGCGCTGTGAGGCAGCATGAAACACTTAGTTGCCCGATCACTCTGGACTCCACAACACCAATATAACCTGTAGCGAATCACAGTATATTTGCAAATCAAGCAGAGCCTCCATTCTGATGGGTGTCTGTCCCCAGGGCTCAGTGAGTCAATGCACTGGTTAATGTGACTGTTTCCAGTTCAACTGCCAGTCTCTGCCACACGTAGGTCCCACTTGGACGCTGACGTGGGTGTTAGATTGGCACTTGGTTGTGTAGATGAATAATGTGCCCAGATTCCTGTTCCTGATCTCTGCCGCTGAATCCAGCTGGGAAGCATGAGAGAGTGGACTTTGGTAAATTGGACAGACCAAGTCAAAGAGGTTGGGGTCACCAACCTGGAGGCCAGACTGATGCGCGATCAATAAGCACGGAAACGAAGGAGTAGTCCGAATTGAAGGCTTTCATTTACAAGCTGTTTCCCCAGCAGCTTGAGTACAGAAAGAACGATGGCTGCTGGGAAACACGGGTTCTTATACTCTGCCTCATGGGCGGAGCTACCTTCATCTTGACCAATGAGAGAGCAACGCTTGGGCCAATGAGCAGCGAGCCTTCTCCACCAATAGCAAGTCACACTCCCAGGTACCGTAGTACCTCTAGTCATACTACCACACAGACGAAGCAGGTCATATATCTCGTGGTTGAGTGTGGGATCTTGCTTTGCAGATGTTATCAACATTATAGTTCAGAATTAAATTGTTGTCTGCAAAGTGGCATTCAAAGGATACACTAGGTGCTAACTAAATGCAAGTTCAACCTTTTACTTCGAGTATTGCAGTAAAACTGTGTCTGGAGATTATCAAGACAGGGAACACTTTGGTCATAATTTATTCAGCACTGAAAGGGTTAATGTTGCAGGACACTGTTCCTTTAGATAATGTTCTGAGTTTGATTTAAGGTTTCCTGTGTGATTTTTTTTTTTCTTTAGTTTAAAATTAGTGCATTTAGTGAGCATGTTGGTCAGAGTGAGTGTTTGATGTCGGTTGGTAAGGGTGCTGATCTGGTTGCTAGGGCCGCCTGTCTGGTTGCTAGGGCCGCTGATCTGGTTGGTAGTTCTGCCACCCAACAACTGTAATCCAGCAAGTGACAACTGATACACAGCCAGCCTGAAGGCAGCCAGAGAGAGAGAATCCAAACTTCCGACTCCCTTCACTGCCTCACACTCTCTATTCACCTCACATTCCTCCCAATGTGAAGGTGAAAGCTTAATTTGGGAAGTATGGAAAATCGGCCAGGCCTCCATTACCCTGGGCCCATGCACTCTATACTCATTCACTTCGCATTTTAAAATTGGGGTCCGTATCGCTTGCTGTTTCGAAGACTCCCAGTATGTTCCTCCCCAGGGATGAGTTTCTTGGTCAATTGAACCTATGTCAGCTCGTGTTCATTGGAAGCCCTCTTGCTTCAGGTTCAGATGTTTGTGGGTTTGTCTTTCAGTCCAGAGACTCAGTGGCACAAATCTAGGCTGACACGGAGGGGCAGCGCTACGGGAGTGCCGCACGGTCAGAGGGTCAGTACTGAGGGAGTGCCGCACTGTCAGAGGGTCAGTACTGAGGGAGTGCTGCAGTGTCAGAGGGTCAGTACTGAGGGAGTGCCGCACTGTCAGAGGGGCAGTACTGAGGGAGTGCTGCACTGTCAGAGGGACAGTGCTGAGGGAGAGCTGCACTGTCAGAGGGTCAGTACTGAGGGAGTGCCGCACTGTCAGAGGGGCAGTACTGAGGGAGTGCTGCACTGTCAGAGGGACAGTGCTGAGGGAGTGCTGCACTGTCAGAGGGTCAGTACTAAGGGAGTGCTGCACTGTCAGAGGGTCAGTACTGAGGGAGTGCTGCACTGTCAGAGGGTCAGTACTGAGGGAGTACTGCACTGTACTGAGGGAGTGCTGCACTGCCAGAGGGTCAGTACTGAGGGAGTGCTGCACTGTCAGAGGGTCAGTACTGAAGGAGTGCTGCACTGTCAGAGGGACAGTGCTGGGAGAGTGCTGCACTGTCAGAGGGTCAGTACTGAGGGAGTGCTGCACTGTCAGAGGGTCAGTACTGAGGGAGTGCTGCACTGTCAGAGGGTCAGTACTGAGGGAGTACTGCACTGTACTGAGGGAGTGCTGCACTGTACTGAGGGAGTGCTGCTCTGTCAGAGGGACAGTGCTGAGGGAGTGCTGCACTGTCATATGGTCAGTACTGAGGGAGTGCTGCACTGCCAGAGGGTCTGTCTTTCAGTCCAGAGACACAGTGGCACAAATCTAGGCTGACACGGAGGGACAGCGCTACGGGAGTGCTGCACGGTCAGAGGGTCAGTACTGAGGGAGTGCTGCACTGTCAGAGGGTCAGTACTGAGGGGTGCTGCACTGTCAGAGGGTCAGTGCTGAGGGAGTGCCGCACTGTCAGAGGGTCAGTACTGAGGGATTGCTGCACTGTCAGAGGGACAGTGCTGGGAGAGTGCTGCACTGTCAGAGGGTCAGTACTGAGGGAGTGCTGCACTGTCAGAGGGACAGTACTGAGGGGGTGCTGCACTGTCAGAGGGTCAGTACTGAGGGAGAGCTGCACTGTCAGAGGGTCAGTACTGAGGGAGTGCTGCACTGTCAGAGGGTCAGTACTGAGGGAGTGCTGCACTGTCAGAGGGTCAGTACTGAGGGAGTGCTGCACTGTACTGAGGGAGTGCTGCACTGTACTGAGGGAGTGCTGCACTGTCAGAGGGTCAGTGCTGAGGGAGTGCCGCACTGTCAGAGGGACAGTACTGAGGGAGTGCTGCACTGTCAGAGGGTCAGTACTGAGGGAGTGCTGCACTGTCAGAGGGTCAGTACTGAGGGGTGCTGCACTGTCAGAGGGTCAGTACTGAGGGAGTGCTGCACTGTCAGAGGGTCAGTACTGAGGGAGTGCTGCACTGTCAGAGGGTCAGTACTGAGGGAGTGCTGCACTGTCAGAGGGACAGTGCTGAGGGAGTGCTGCACTGTCAGAGGGTCAGTACTGAGGGAGTGCTGCACTGTCAGAGGGTCAGTACTGAGGGAGTGCTGCACTGTCAGAGGGTCAGTACTGAGGGAGTGCTGCACTGTCAGAGGGACAGTGCTGAGGGAGTGCTGCACTGTCAGAGGGTCAGTACTGAGGGAGTGCTGCACTGTACTGAGGGAGTGCTGCACTGCCAGAGGGTCAGTACTGAGGGAGTGCCGCACTGTCAGAGGGTCAGTACTGAGGGAGTGCTGCACTGCCAGAGGGTCTGTACTGAGGGAGTGCTGCACTGTCAGAGGGTCAGTACTGAGGGAGTGCTGCACTGTACTGAGGGAGTGCTGCACTGTACTGAGGGAGTGCTGCACTGTCAGAGGGACAGTGCTGAGGGAGTGCTGCACTGTACTGAGGGAGTGCTGCACTGCCAGAGGGTCTGTCTTTCAGTCCAGAGACACAGTGGCACAAATCTAGGCTGACACGGAGGGGCAGCGCTACGGGAGTGCTGCACGGTCAGAGGGTCAGTACTGAGGGAGTGCTGCAGTGTCAGAGGGTCAGTACTGAGGGAGTGCCGCACTGTCAGAGGGTCAGTACTGAGGGGGTGCTGCAGTGTCAGAGGGTCAGTACTGAGGGAGTGCTGCACTGTACTGAGGGAGTGCTGCACTGCCAGAGGGTCAGTACTGAGGGAGTGCTGCACTGTCAGAGGGTCAGTACTGAGGGAGTACTGCACTGTCAGAGGGTCAGTACTGAAGGAGTGCTGCACTGTCAGAGGGACAGTGCTGGGAGAATGCTGCACTGTCAGAGGGTCAGTACTGAGGGAGTGCTGCACTGTCAGAGGGTCAGTACTGAGGGAGTGCTGCACTGTCAGAGGGTCAGTACTGAGGGAGTGCTGCACTGTCAGAGGGTCAGTACTGAGGGAGTACTCCACTGTACTGAGGGAGTGCTGCACTGTACTGAGGGAGTGCTGCACTGTCAGAGGGACAGTACTGAGGGAGTGCTGCACTGTCAGAGGGTCAGTACTGAGGGAGTGCTGCACTGTCAGAGGGTCAGTACTGAGGGAGTGCTGCACTGTCAGAGGGTCAGTACTGAGGGAGTGCTGCACTGTACTGAGGGAGTGCTGCACTGCCAGAGGGTCAGTACTGAGGGAGTGCCGCACTGTCAGAGGGTCAGTACTGAGGGAGTGCGGCACTGTCAGAGGGTCACTACTGAGGGAGTGCTGCACTGTCAGAGAGGTGGTGCTGGGTGGACATATTTATACAGGAAGGAATCAGCCTGGATATAGAAAGGAAGAGGAAAAGGGACATTGGGGAGACAGAGACAATGTGAAAAGGGAAACCCAGAAGTCTTAAAATGTGCAAGTGGAGTAGCCAGGACTGATTGGGGATGAAAGTGTAGTCCGAATGCCTCATTGAAGGTTTAAATGATTACTTTGCAACGTTGGTTTAGAGAACTTTGGAAAAGTGTGTGATACGCAATCAATGAACACAAAAACGAAGGAGTAGTCTGAATCGAAGGCTTTAATCTGCAAAAGTGTCCCCAGCAGCAGGAGTACAGAAATGACCTGGCTGCTGGGAAACATGGGTTCTTATACTCCGCCTCGTAGGCGGAACTACCTTCCTCTCGACCAATGAGAAAAAAACACTTGGGCCAATGGGCAGCGTGCCTTCTACACCAATAGCAGCTCACACTCCCAGGTACCGTAATACCCCTAGTCATACTACCACAGTGTGATAATTGAAGAGGTTGCCAGGATACTGGACAAGGTAAAAATAAAGTAGACACATTGTGAACCCTGGCAGTATGAAAACAGAACAATTCACATGTTCAGGATGGAAAGCATCCGACATTGCTGAAGGAAATGAGGTGCTGGCCACAACCTTCCCATCGCCCTGACACGGAAGTGATGGTGCCAGAATGCTGGAGAATTGCAAATGTTACATTCCTGTTTACAAAAAGGGGGGAGGAATGGACTTAGCCCGCCTGGATAATGCCAGCGATGACCAAGCTTCAGAGACAATGATTCGGGAGATAATTAAAAGCCACTTGGACAAGCACGGGCTAATAAAAATGTTGTTTGACAAACTTGAGCTTTTTGGATGAGATAACGCAGAGAGAGTGGAGCAGGGCTGTCTGGATTTTCAAAATGCACCTGACAGACTAGGACAGGATAAGCTTGTGAGCAGAATTGTAGGTCAAGGGATTAAAGAGGTAGGAACGACATTGATGCAGCATTGACCGAGGGTTAGAAAACCAGAGCTTTTCAGACTGGAGGGAGGGATGCGGTGGGTTATCCAAGGGTCAGTACCAGGAGCACTGCTGTTTTTGATGTACATTTAATGACTTGGGCTTGGGGGTGCGAGCCACAATTTTAAAATTTGCGTTGACACAAAATGTCGGAGTGTTACAAACAGTGATGCAGATGATAGGTTTAGAGAGGAGAAATGGACACATGGCTGGTGAAATGGGCACACGCTGGTGAAATGGACACATGGCTGGTGAAATGGACACATGGCTGGTGAAATGGGCACATGGCTGGTGAAATGGGCACACGCTGGTGAAATGGGCACACGCTGGTGAAATGGACACATGGCTGGTGAAATGGACACATGGCTGGTGAAATGGGCACATGGCTGGTGAAATGGGCACACGCTGGTGAAATGGGCACGCTGGTGAAATGGACACATGGCTGGTGAAATGGGCACATGGCTGGTGAAATGGGCACACGCTGGTGAAATGGGCACACGCTGGTGAAATGGACACACACTGGTGAAATGGGCACACGCTGGTGAAATGGACACACACTGGTGAAATGGACACATACTGGTGAAGCGGACACATGGCTGGTGAAATGGACACATGGCTGGTGAAATGGGCACATGGCTGGTGAAATGGGCACATGGCTGGTGAAATGGGCACACGCTGGTGAAGCGGACACATGGCTGGTGAAATGGGCACATGGCAGATTAAATCCAGGGTCGAAAGTGTGGCAGGAAATATAGAAACATAGAAAATAGAGGAAGCCATTTGGCCCTTCAAGCCTGCTCCACTCTTCAACCCGATCATGGCTAATCCTCTAACTCAGCAACATACCCCAAACCAATACAGACTAAATGCTACAATTTTAAAGAACTGAGAGACTTTGGGGTGTTTGTGCGTAAGATTTGAAGGTGGCGATACAGATTAACAAAGCAGTGACTAAGGCGTGCGGGATCCCAGGCTCTTATGATTCCTCCCATAGGTTTTAAACGAAAGACTTCTCATAAGGCCAAAGGAAAGGAAAACAATGGATAAGATTTCACTTCTTAAAATGTTTTCTGGAACAAGCCAACTAAAATTAACATCAATTAGCAGGCAAAGGATACTTTGACCAAAAAGGTAAGTTTGACTTTGATGGAACTAAAATCCGCCTCACTTAGTTCGAGCCCTCACATTCCTTCCTGCACAAACGTGGCACCACGTCCAACGTCAAAGTCTTTCTATCTCGGCATCCATTATGGGGGATCTCTCCTTTCCCACTCAATCCTTCTGGCCCTTGACTCCCATTCACAGTAGCTGCATTCCATCCAGAGTCCCCAGACACAGTTATCACCAACAAGGCACACATAGAACATACAGTGCAAAAGGAGGCCATTCGACCCATCGAGTCTGCACCGACCCATTTAAGCCCTCACTTCCACCCTATCCCCGTAACCCAATAATCCCTCCTAATTTTTTTTTTTGGACACTAAGGGCAATTTAGCATGGCCAATCCACCTAACTTGCACATCTTTGGACTGTGGGAGGAAACCGGAGCACCCGGAGGAAACCCACGCAGGCACGGGGAGAACGTGCAGACTCCGCACAGACAGTGACCCAGCGGGGAATCGAACCTGGGACCCTGGTGCTGTGAAGCCACTTGTGCTACCGTGCTGCCACACGTCTACAGACCCTTTCTCACTCCAGTCACAACAGCCCTGACGGCTGAATCCCCTTAATCTGATACCCTTAAACATTCTGATGGGCCCACCTGACCCAGGCTAAGATGAGTGGCTTCATTCCGGGGGTAGAGGACAAGCTCGAGTGGAGCATGGAGGGGTGGCCAGCCGAACACACACACACACACACACACAGACACACACACACAGACACACACACACAGACACACACACACACACACACACACACACGCTCTGGTCGTGTCCCAGCTGGTAAGGTTTTGGGCCGGTCCTCCCTTTCTAGCACCAGGTCAGTGATTCTGAATATTGAGCTGGAGCCTTTGTCTTTTGGAGGCCATTTTCAGGATGTCGGATTTGCTGGGTCTGCAAAGGGGGCGGGGGGGGGGGGGGGGGGGGGGGCTGAAGGCAGACATCCTTGCCTCCATCTTGTTGATTGCCTGGAGGCGGGTTCTGCTGGGGTGGAGGTCCCCTACTCTGCCCAGCGTCTCCGTCTGGTTGGCTGGCCTAATGGAATTCTTGTACCTGGAGGAAGTCGAGTACCCCGTTAGGGGGGGCGGCTGAGGGTTTCTACCTGAGGCGCTGCCATTCATTACCTACTTTAAGGAATTAGTCACCGTCAGTGGCTAAAGGGGCTGGGTTGGGGTTCAGGTGATGGGGAGGGGGTTGGTGGGTTTGGATTTTATTTTTCCTTACATTTGTTGATGAGGGTAGCAGGGTGGTTAGCACAATTGCTTCACAGCTCCAGGGTCCCAGGTTCGATTCCTGGCTTGGGTCACTGTCTGTGCGGAGTCTGCACGTTCTCCCCGTGTGTGCGTGGGTTTCCTCCGGGTGCTCCGGTTTCCTCCCACAGTCCAAAGATGTGCAGGTTAGGTGGATTGACCGTGCTAAATTGCCCTGAGTGTCCAAAATTGCCCTTAGTGTTGGGTGGGGTTACTGGGTTATGGGGATAGGGTGGGGGTGTGGACCTTGAGTAGGGTGCTCTTTCCAGGAGTCGGTGCAGACTCGATGGGCCGAAGGGCCTCCTTCTGCACTGTAAATTCTATGAAAATGAAAGGTGCATACAGCTGGTTGTGTTTTCATATTGGAAACATCTTTATTATTTTTGTTTCTGGGTAGGGTATTGTCAATGAAAGAGCTGTGGAGGCTCATAGGCTGTATGGGGAGTTCAGCTCGCGAGCCTGGAAGTTTAATTTTTTAATATGTTGTCAAGGCCTCTGATTTGGCACTTTATTTGGAATTTGCAATATTCTCACACCCCTCCAACCGCCGCCCCCCATCCAAAAAAATGACCAGATAGTCGCGATAATAGAATTGGACTCATTCAGTCATTGCGAACCACTTGGTTTGGGTCAGAGTTCAGCCGGGTCAATAAACATGTCATGTTTGTGAATGCTGTAAGCTCATTTGATTGGTCAGTCAGTTTGTGTGACTGGTGAGTTGCTGATGGGTGCGTGTGTTTGATGTTTACCTCTGCGTCAACAGTGAGTTTAACCTTCTAACTGCACTATTCCTGATCAGGTTACCAATTTATTTTTAAACGGTGGACCCTGGGATCTCTAGTGAGCGAGGTGAGTAAGATCCGATTAGAATTATTTTCTAAAGCTCCCGCACCACCGATTAACTAATTGGCCTCCAAGAATGCGCAGGATGGCAGCTGGGGTGGGGGATGGGAGGTTGGGAGATTGCTGTGAAGATGCCAGTTCTCATATCCAGATAGGGAGCCTCACCCATGCATGTCCCTGACCCGGAAGCGTTTGATCCTGACACAAACCGCTTGAGACGTCTTGACCCTCGGCTTGATGGGAATGGCCGTTCCACAAAGCTTGCAACCTGGATTGACTTTGGTCGCTCGCTCAGATCCCACAGCCACGGGCCTGCGAATGGAGGGTGGTCAGGGAGATCCCGGGAAGAAAATCCCTCTCGGGAGGAAGTCAGGTCAGGGGAGACCCACGAGACTGACCACTGGTGGCGCGAGAGGAAAGGCTTGCGTTTGCACCGCATGTTCAGAACCTCGGGACTGCACTGCAGCCAGTGAGGTACTTTGGGAGCATAGTCGCGTTTCCTGCATTCGAGAAGTGGCAACCGGCACAGCAAGATCCCACAAAGAGCGAAGAGTGCGGAGATTTGGAACTCACTGATTGGAGGGATGGGGAGAGGCAGAAACCTCAGTCACATTTACTCGGTACTTTCCGGAAGGGAAAAACTAGGGAATCAGAATAGTGGTCCAAACTGTTTTTTTTTTTCTCATTCCTATTAGGTATGCCTTACGCTGTGACCTAAAGGGCAAGAGCCAGAAAAGGACTATTAAGCTCGATAAGCTCCATCGATACAGGTGTTTGCGGCATCAGGCACGGTTGACTATGGTGGTGTGATTAAAAGTAAGGGTGAGCAAGGGGCCAGAATTGGATTCATGAATAAATTCCTCAAACAAGGAGTTGGGTTTCTGTCGGGGAGTTGATATAAAAACATAGATGATTTGGAGTTGGGGACCAAGGGCAATGTGTCCAAGTTTGCAGATGACACTAAGATGAGTGGTAAAGCGAAAAGTGCAGAGGATACTGGAAGTCTGCAGAGAGATTTGGATCGGTTAAGTGAATGGGCTCGGGTCTGGCAGATGGAATACAATGTTGACAAATGTGAGGTTATCCATTTGGTAGGAATACCAGCAAACGGGATTATTATTTAAACGATAACATATTAAAGCATGCCGCTGTTCAGAGAGACTTGGGTGTGCTAGTGCATGAGTCACAGAAGGTTGGTTTACAGGTGCAACAGGTGATTAAGGAGGCAAATGGAATTTTCTCCTTCATTGCTAGGGGGATGGAGTTTAAGACTAGGGAGGTTATGCTGCAATTGTATAAGGTGTTAGTGAGGACACACCTGGAGTATTGTGTTCAGTTTTGGTCTCCTTACTTGAGAAAGGACGTACTGGCGCTGGACGGTGTGCAGAGGAGATTCACTAGGTTAATCCCAGAGCTGAAGGGGTTGGATTATGAGGAGAGATTGAGTAGACAGGGACTGTACTCATTGGAATTTAGAAGGATGAGGGGGGATCGTATAGAAACATATAAAATTATGAAGGGAATAGATAGGATAGATGCGGGCAGGTTGTTTCCACTGGCTGGTGAAAGCAGAACTAGGGGGCATAGCCTCAAAATAAGGGGAAGTAGATTTAGGACTGAGTTTAGGAGGAACTTCTTCACCCAAAGGGTTGTGAATCTATGGAATTCCTTGCCCAGTGAAGCAGTTGAGGCTCCTTCATTAAATGTTTTTATGGTAAAGATAGATAGTTTTTTGAAGAATAAAGGGATTAAGGGTTATGGTGTTCAGGCCGGAAAGTGGACCTGAGTCCACAAAAGATCAGCCATGATCTCATTGAATGGCGGAGCAGGCTCAAGGGGCCAGATGGCCTACTCCTAGTTCTTATGCTAGGGCGATACGGTGGCACAGTGGTTAGCACTGCAGCCTCACGACGCCGAGGACCCGGGTTCAATCCCAGCCCCGGGTTACTGTCCATGTGGCGTTTGCCCATTCCCTCCGTGTTTGCATGGGTCTCACTCCCACAACCCAAAGATGTACAGGGTAGGTGGATTGGCCATGCTAAATTGCCCCTTAATAAAGAAAAACGCCGGGGGCTGGTGAAGGGGGTATTTGAGGAGCTGTGGAAAGATTTTCTGCAAGAATTAGACTCGGCTGAGCCCAGTTGATCCAGTAATTGTCTACCACAGCCCACATCTCTCTGGGTGGTGTGATGTCCTCGTCTCCAGGCTTCTGTGAGCTGCGCCCCCACGTTCTTGATTTGAGCTGTCGCTGACAAGAGCCGCGTGCTTCCTCCTGAATCGCAGGGCCCCGACAATCAGAGTTTTCTGCTGTGTGTGTGTGTGTGTGTGTGTGTCGTTGAGACAGCAGCAGAGTGTCACTTGGTCCCTGCTGTCCTCTCACCTGCGGTCCGAGGATTCGGAGTTTATTTTAAAGTCCTTTTCTTTTCTGCCTGAGAAGCTGTGAATAGAAACAAAAAATGCGATGACAGCAAGATCAGGTGTCTCAAGCCTACCATTGGTACACACACACACACACCTCAGCCCGCATTACAGAATCGGCTCAGCCGGAAATGGGTTTCCTGTTCTTGTTCCTGTTCTTCATTTCTTGCATCTTTTCTGCAAATGTCAGCAGCTGAGCTCACAGCGTGTTTCAAACCCTTCCTTTACCTACCCCGGGGAGAGGTTTGTCACCGTGCCGGAGAGCACTGAATGCAAATGGTTGTTGGGTTGTTGGAGGAAAATCGAAATATCAATTTGCCGCTGGCTTCAGTCGGGAAGCTGGGTAGTAAGACTGGGTGCTGAGGAACTCGGGTCATTTGGAAAGAGGTAGGGGAGGAGATGAGGTAACTTCTGGGTGTCGCTTAGCGATTGGGTAAGGCCCCAGGAAGCGGAGGTCTATCCGTGCACGCTGCTCTGAGGAGGGAATAAGAGGAAGAGCAGGTGGGTCTCAATTTAACACAGCAAATGTTGCAATTTAGCTTTACATTGGAAATAAAGTCGGGCACCGTAAAGCCATGTGCAGCTCTCACAGCATTGATACATTTAAAGGGAAACTCTCCGGGAGAAGGGAAGAGAGGGTGATGCTGTTAGAGTTGGATGGGAAGAGGTTTGAAAGGAGTATAAATTCTGGGTTGGGCCGCGTGGCCTGTTTCTGTGTGAACTCTGTGTATCTCTATGGGCGGAATTTCCTGATCCCTGCCAGCGAGTCTGGAGGTAGGAATGTAGCACATGGCCTAACCACCACCTACCCAACCATCCCTGACTCGTCTCCCATTTTATGGGGGGGGGGGGGGGCTGACAGCCCCTCTCCTCCAGGTCATATGCCCCTTTAAGCCGACTCCCTGGCCTCTCTAACCTGCCCCCCCCTCCCATTCCCCTAATATCCCCTTCACCCCCTTGTGGAGAGGCACCTGCCAATACCCAGACTTCAGGCCTCCCTAACCTCCTGTACTTTGGGGACTGGCTGTAGATCCAGTACCCATACCAACCTCCCCGAACCAGCCTCCCCGAACAGGCGCCGGAATGTGGCGACTAGGGACTTTTCACAGTTGATGGAACCATCAATTCTACGGACACGTGCTTGTAGGATTAGAATAGCGGTTTTAATATACTTGCAACAGAGCCAGCCTGTTAGCCGTTGAACTTTCGATGGACTGGCTGGCTGGCCCTGTGGCACGGATCTTTATACAGCAGCTCCAGGGGGAGGAGTTCTGGGCGGAGCCAAGGGGGGAACCCAGTACAAACTCTCGAGTACTCCCAGAGCTACTCCCCCTGGTGGTCAGGTAGTGCAACTGCACTTACAATATCGGTACATATATACAATGGGAACAGAGTGACATTAGTAACTTATAATACCGTGTGAATCTCATTCACCACATTCACCCCCTGTGAAAACAAATCAAGTCCGGCGGGGGTGGTGTCTCACAGAGTTAGTCTGTCCGGTGGACGAATTGTTCGTTGCGATCTGCGGAGCACCGGGGTTGCAGCCTCTTGCGGTGGCTGGGTGGGTGTTGAGAGCTGGGGTACGATGGCAGACTCCGGGGCGGGTCTCGTCCAAACTTCATACACCTCTGGCTCGATCGGAGACTGGGGGCGCTGAGGGCGGGCTGGTTCTGGCTCGTGGAACCGGTGGGGTGAGCTTGCGGAATCGGGGGCGCGAGGGGGCGGCAGCATAGGGAACGGGGTAAGGGGTTCCTCAGTGGAGGTAGGGGGGGTGGGGCTGGATCCAGCGGGTGCCAGGTCCCGAAGGGATACTGTGTCCTGGCGACCGTCCGGGAACTCCACGAATGCGTACTGGGGGTTGGAATGGAGGAGGCGCACCTTTTCAACAAGGGGGTCGGTTTTGTGCGCCCTGACGTGCTTCCTCAGGAGAACCGGGCCTGGTGTCCTCAGCCACGCCGGAAGTGAGACCCCCGTGGTAGTGCCCCTAGAAAAAATGAAGAGCCGCTCGTGAGGGGTTTGATTGGTCGCTGTATAGAGGAGGGATCTAATTGCGTGGAGCGCGTCTGGGAGGACTTCTTGCCATTGGGAGACTTGGAGTTTTCTAGACCGGAGGGTCAGTAGGACGGTCTTCCAGACCGTCGCGTTCTCTCTCTCCACCTGCCCAACCCTGGGGTTGTAGCTGGTAGTCCTGCTCGAGGCGATGCCCTTGTCGAGCAGGTACTGACGCAGCTTGTCGCTCATAAAGGACGAACCCCGGTCGCTGTGCACGTAGCTGGGGAAACCGAACAGGGTGAAGACACTATGCAGGGCCCTAATGACTGTGTGGGAGGTCATATCAGGGCATGGGATGGCGAAGGCGAATCGGGAGAACTCGTCTATGATGTTGAGGAAATAAATGTTCTTGTTACTGGAGGGGAGTGGCCCTTTGAAATCGATCGCAAGGCGTTCAAAGGGCCTAGAAGCCTTGACCAGGTGGGCCCTGTCTGGTCTATAGAAGTGTGGTTTGCACTCCGCACAGATCGGGCAGTCCCTGGTGACTGCTTTTACCTCCTCGTTGGAGAAAGGCAGGTTTCAGGCTCTGATGTAGTGGGCGAGCCGGGTGACCCCTGGATGGCAGAGGTTATCGTGGATAGCTTTCAGACGGCTGATCTGCGCGCTGGCGCATGTCCCGCGGGATAGGGCATCCGAGGGCTCGTTGAGCTTCCCCGGTTGATATTTAATACCATAACTATAGGTGGAGAGTTCGATCCTCCACCGAAGGAGTTTATCGTTTTTTATTTTGCCCCTTTGCGAGTTGTCAAACATAAAGGCAACCGATTGTTGGTCGGTGATGAGGGTGAACCTCCTACCTGCGAGGTAGTGCCGTTCAATGACGAACAGCCTCCACGATGGCTTGTGTTTCCTTCTCGACTGAGGAGTGTCGGAGTTCTGAAGCGGATAGGGTACGGGAGAAAAATGCAATGGGCCTCCCTGCCTAAGTGTCTGCTAGAGCTACCTCTGAGGCGTCGCTCTCAACCTGAAAGGGAGTGGATTCATCCACCGCCCGCATGGTCGCTTTGGCGATGTCCTCCTTGATGCAGCTGAAGGCCTGGCGTGCCTCAGCAGACAGGGGAAATCGTGTGGCCTTAAAGAGTGGGCGGGCTTTGTCCGCATATTGAGGGACCTACTGGGCGTAGTATGAAAAGAACCCCAAGCACCGTTCGAGGGCCTTGGGGCAATGAGGGAGGGGGAGTTCTAAGAGGGGGAGCATACGGTCCGGGTCTGGGCCCAGGACTTCGTTCTCCACGACATAGCCGAGGATGGCCAGTCTGTTTGAGCGGAAACGTATTTCTCCTTGTTATAAGTGAGGTTTCATTTCTGTGCCGTTTGGAGAAAATGGTGCAGGTTGGCGTCGTGGTCCTGCTGGTCATAGCCGCAGATGGTAACATTGTCCAGATACAGAAACGTGGCCCGCAGCCCGTACTGGTCTACCATTCGGTCCATTGCTCGTTGGAACACCGAGACCCCGTTAGTGACGCCGAAGGGAACCCGGAGGAAATGGAAGAGGCGGCCATCGGCCTCGAACGCCGTGTAGTGGCGGTCCTCTGGGCGGATTGGGAGCTGGTGGTATGCAGACTTCAGATCCACCATTGAAAATAGCCGATATTGGGCGATCTGGTTAACCATGTCTGCAATTCTGGTGAGTGGATACGCGTCTAGGAGCGTAAAGCGATTTATGGTCTGGCTATAGTCGACGACCATGTGAAATTTTCCCCGGTCTTGACGACCACCACCTGAGCTCTCCAGGGACTATTACTGGCCTCTATGATCCTCTCGCTGAGCAGCCTTCGGACCTCCGATCGGATAAAAACCCTATCCTGTAGGCTGTATCGCCTGCTGCGGGTAGCTACTGGTTTGCAATCTGGAGTGAGATTGGTGAAGAGAGGAGGGGGGGGAGATGCGCAGCATGGCTAGGCTGCAGATAATGAGTGGGGGCAGGGCCCCGCCGAAGCTGAGGGTGAGGCTCTTGATGTTGCACTGGAAATCCAGGCCTAATAAGAGTGGCGCGCAGAGGTCAGGCAGGACATAAAGTTTAAATTTTGAATAACTAGCGCCTCGAATTGTGAGCGTAGCAACGGTACGTCCTTGGATTTGGACTGAGTGGGAGCCCGAAGCGAGGGCGATAGTTTGGCTCACAGGAAAAATAGGAAGCGAACATCATCTTCCCAGCTCTGGGTATATGAAGCTACCGGTGCTTCCGGAGTCAAAGAGGCATGGCGTGCTGTACCCGTTGATCTGGACCTCCGCCATCGAACTTCGTAGGTGCTTGGGGCAGGATTGATCTAGGGTGACTGCGTTGAGTTGCGAGCCGCGTGGTGAGTGCCCGGGGATGTCGTAGTCTTCCGAGTGGGCGTCCGGTCGAGTAGATGCCGGTACTTTCTGGCGAGCTTGATGCAGGATCGCTGCGCTGAGTTGCGGGCCGCGTGATGAATGCCCGGGGAAGTCGTAGTCTTCTGATGAGCTATCTGAGCATGGAGATGCAGATGGGGCCCGTGGATCGCACGCGGTGAGCAGCGACGAAGATGGCGTCCAAGATGGCAGCCCCCATGAGTCGCACGTGGCCGGCCGCATGGTGGGGTTTGCCAAGATGGCGGCCCCCATGGATTGTACGTGGCAGGAGGGGGCGGTTTCGGGGCGTAGGCCGCAGAGTTTCAGGCCCCGCGGGCCCGCTGGTGCTGGGAGCGATTTGTTCTCTCTACTGGGGAGTTCGAAACTGGGGCCCTTTTAGCAAGGCACACTCTGGCATAGTGGCCTTTCTTCCCGCAGCTGCAGCAGGTCGCGGATCGGGCTGGGCAGTGCTGCCGCGGGTGCTGGCTTTGGCCACAGAAATGGCAGGCTGGGACTGCTGAGTAGCTGGCTGGAGCAGCTGAGTAGCTGGCTGGGGCAGCCGAGTAACTGGCTGGAGCAGCTGAGTAGCTGGCTGGGGCAGCCGAGTAACTGGCTGGAGCAGCTGAGTAACTGGCTTTGGCAGCAGAGTAACTGGCTGGGGCAGCAGAGTAACTGGCTGGGGCAGCAGAGTAACTGGCTGGGGCAGCAGAGTAACTGGCTTTGGCAGCAGAGTAACTGGCTGGGGCAGCAGAGTAACTGGCTGGGGCAGCAGAGTAACTGGCTGGGGCAGCTGAGTAACTGGCTTTGGCAGCGTGGTAGCTGGGGGGCCGTGCAGCACAGGCCTGGGGGGGTTGTTGGTCGGGGGCCCACGATGAGGTCGCGGGGTCCGCGGGAAACGAGGTGAGGCTGCGGAAGGAGACTTCCCTCGTGGTAGCAGCCTCCACAGTAGTATCTAAGTCCTGGGCCCCCTTTTCTAGCAGTCTTTGGCGCACATAGTTAGATCTATGGCCCGCTACGAAAACACCCCGCACAGCAAGCTCCCTATGTTCAGCCGCGGTAACGGCCTGATAATTAGTCATTAGAGAGATTGTTCAGTTCACGTACAAACTCGGTTAGCGTTTCTGTAGGCCACTGATGGCGAGTCGTAAACACGTGTCGTGCATAAACCTCGTTAATGGGCCTAACATACATTTTGTCCAATATCGCCAGTGCTGCGGTGTAAGAACCGGCCGGATTTAACTGTGTGGAGATTCTGTGGCTTACCCTCGCGTGCAGTAGGCTGAGTTTTTCTTCCTCCGTTGTTCCAGCGGTGCTGGCTTCTTCCAGGTAGGCCTTAAAACATCTCAGTAAGAAGTCTTACAACACCAGGTTAAAGTCCAACAGGTTTGTTTCAAACACGAGCTTTCGGAGCACGGCTCCTTCTTCAGGTGAATGGAAAGGCTTGTTCCAGAAATGTTTATATAGACACAGTCAGAGATGCCCCGGAATGCGAGCACCTGCAGGCAATCAAATCATCAAAGATGCAGAGAGAGAGGTAACTCCAGGTTAAAGAGGTGTGAATTGTCCCAAGCCAGTTCAGTCGGTAGGCCTCTGCAAGTCCAGGCTTGTTGGTGGGGGCCGAATGTAATGCGACATGAATCCCAGATCCCGGTTGAGTCCGCATTCATGCGTGCAGAACTTAGCTATAAGTTTTTGCTCAGCAATTTTGCGTTGTCGCGTCTCCTGAAGGCCTCCTTGTAGAATGCTGACCCGGAGATCAGAGGCTGAATGTCCTTGACTGCTGAAGTGTTCCCCAACTGGAAGGGAACAGTCCTGCCTGTTGATAGTCGCACGATGCCCGTTTATTCGTTGTCGCAGTGTCTGCATGGTCTCGCCAATGTACCACACTTCGGGACATCCTTTCCTGCAGCGTATGAGGTAGACTACATTGGTCGAGTCGCACGAGTATGCGCCGCGTACCTGGTGGGTGGTGTTTCCACGTGTAATGGTGGTGAAAGATGCCCTCGTACGAACGGGATATGGCGCTCGACTCATTGATCGACAGTTCCACCGCGCCACAGCAAAAAACCGCACCGACCTCCTCAGAAGACAAACACGGGACACCACTGACAGAGTACCCTTCGTCGTCCAGTACTTTCCTGGGGCGGAGAAACTACGACATCTTCTTCGCAGCCTCCAACACATCATCAGCGAGGATGGACATCTTGCCAAGGTCATCCCCACACCCCCACTACTGGCCTTCAAACAACCGCGCAACCTCAAACAAACCATTGTTTGCAGCAAATTACCCAGCCTTCAGAACAGCAACCACAACACCACAAAACCCTGCCAGGGTAATCTCTGCAAGACATGCCAGATCATCGACATGGACACCACCATTACACGTGGAAACACCACCCACCAGGTACGCGGCGCATACTCGTGCGACTCGACCAATGTAGTCTACCTCATACGCTGCAGGAAAGGATGTCCCGAAGCGTGGTACATTGGCGAGACCATGCAGACACTGCGACAACGAATAAACGGGCATCGTGCGACTATCAACAGGCAGGACTGTTCCCTTCCAGTTGGGGAACACTTCAGCAGTCAAGGACATTCAGCCTCTGATCTCCGGGTCAGCATTCTACAAGGAGGCCTTCAGGAGACGCGACAACGCAAAATTGCTGAGCAAAAACTTATAGCTAAGTTCTGCACGCATGAATGCGGACTCAACCGGGATCTGGGATTCATGTCGCATTACATTCGGCCCCCACCAACAAGCCTGGACTTGCAGAGGCCTACCGACTGAACTGGCTTGGGACAATTCACACCTCTTTAACCTGGAGTTACCTCTCTCTCTGCATCTTTGATGATTTGATTGCCTGCAGGTGCTCGCATTCCGGGGCATCTCTGACTGTGTCTATATAAACATTTCTGGAACAAGCCTTTCCATTCACCTGAAGAAGGAGCCGTGCTCCGAAAGCTCGTGTTTGAAACAAACCTGTTGTGACTTTAACCTGGTGTTGTAAGACTTCTTACTGTGCTCACCCCAGTCCAACGCCGGCATCTCCACATTAAAACATCTCAGCCAGTGGAAGAAAATTTCTTTAGCCTCTGCATCCTGCGGGTCGAGTTCTAGGCGTCCGGGCTTAAGGGCTGCTTCCATGATTTACTTCGACTGTTTCGTAAGTATATTAAATTGATGGAACCATCAATTCTACGGACATGTGCTTGTAGGAGTAGAACAGCTGTTTTAATATACTTACAACAGAGCCAGCCTGTTAGCCGTTGAACTTTCGATGAACTGGCTGGCTGACTCTGTGGCACGGATCTTTATACAGCAGCTCCAGGGGGAGGAGTTCTGAGCAGAGCCAAGGGGGGAGCCCAGTACAAACTCTCGAGTACTCCCAGAGCTACTCCCCCTGGTGGTCAGGTAGTGCAACTGCACTTACAATATCGGTACATATATACAATGGGAACAGAGTGACATTGGTAACCGTGTGAATCTCATTCACCACAACAGTCATTTTATTTGAAGCCGACTTGTGACAATAAGCGATGGTGTGATGACCCCCCCGAAAGGAGGTGGAAATCTCACCCTTCACCAATGAATACCCTGCCGAATGTTAAATGGCTGTGGGACAGCCTGTATTGGCAGAGATACGTCCCATCCTGACTCATTGGGTGGAGGACTGTGAAACGCGGTCATCCGAAAAATCCTGTCATATGAAACCCCAAAACCTTCCAGGAATGTTGTAGGTGCTGGGGGATTGGTGGATGACGAGGGGGTTGTTAAGTTCCTACTTTAGGGCAGCACGGTAGTACAAGTGGCTAGCACTGTGGCTTCACAGCGCCAGGGTCCCAGGTTTGATTCCCCGCTGGGTCACTGTCTGTGCGGAGTCTGCACGTTTTCCCCATGTCTGTGTGGGTTTCCTCCGGGTGCTCCGGTTTCCTCCCACAGTCCAAGGACATGCAGGATAGGTGCATTGACCATGATAAATTGCCCTTGGTGACCAAAAAGATTAGGAGGGTTATCGGGTTACGGGGATAGGGTGGAAGTGAGGGCTTAAGTGGGTCGGTGCAGACTCGATGGGCTGAATGGCCTCCTTCTGCACTGTGTGTTCTATGTTCCTGTTTGTCTCAGTTTGGGACCATTGCCATCCTGCGATTGCTGCATTAATTCTAAATGGTTCCTTGGTCTGTTATATTCCTTCCCCAGATTAGTCTGGCCGGGTTTTGATTGGACACCGCCATGACGACGCATGTGACACTGGAGGATGCTCTGTCCAATGTGGACCTGTTGGAGGAGTTGCCCCTCCCTGACCAACAACCATGCATCGAACCGCCTCCCTCCTCCATCATGTACCAGGTACGTTTGGATTCCGGGGACTCCCCAAGACCTTGAACTAATGTCCATGGACAACCAATCAACTCCCCCATTGTAACTGATTCACCCCGACCAGTGAATTAGCAGTCACTAAAGGAATAAAATAATGATTGACGTGACTAACCTGTTGTACAAGGCTGAGGCCATCTTCCCGATGTTATGTTGTGCTCTGGTTGGCTGCTCTCATTGATGAAAGTGATCCAACTATTGCAAACAAAGCAATCGATTGTTGGGGATCTGGTCTCCGAATATAGCCGAGTCTCCTGCCGTGCGGGTCATGTGACATCTTCCATTCATACACCACAGAATGAGCACATTTCACTTTTCTATAAAACTCCGCATTTATCCTTCATCCTCAGGCGAACTTTGACACCAACTTTGAAGACAGAAATGCATTTGTTACTGGGATCGCCAGGTACATCGAACAGGCCACTGTACACTCCAGCATGGTAAGTCACTGTTCGCCACTCCGCTCTGTCCAAAGGTAAGTTTGCTTCCGTCTGCAACCAGCTCCCCCTCTGTTATTAACACACGAGGCTTTCAAAGTGGGCAGAGCGGGCCCCCAGCCACTTTGTAGAAAGTCCATGAGGGATACTCATGGACTTCTGGATAACTGGGGCTCTTTCTGGGGAAGGTGGGACCTCTATAGACAGGATGGTCTACATCTGAACCTAAGGGGCACCAATATCCTGGGGGGGAGATTTGTTAGTACTCTTTGGGGGGGTTTAAACTAATTCAGCAGGGGCATGGGAACCTGGATTGTAGTTTTGGGGTGTGAGAGATTGAGAGTAGAGAGGTCAGGAGCACAGATTTGACTTCGCAGGAGGGCGGCAGTGTTCAGGTAGGTGGTTTGAAGTGTGTCTATTTCAATGCCAGGAGTATACGAAATAAGGTAGGGGAACTGGCAGCATGGGTTGGTACCTGGGACTTCGATGTTGTGGCCATTTCAGAGACATGGATAGAGCAGGGACAGGAATAGTTGTTGCAGGTTCCGGGGTTGAGGTGCTTTAGTAAAGTCAGAGAAGGGGGCAAAAGAGGGGGAGGTGTGGCGCTGCTAGTCAAGGACAGTATTACGGTGGCAGAAAGGGTGCAAGATGGGGACTCTTCTTCCGAGGTAGTATGGGCTGAGGTTAGAAACAGGAAAGGAGAGGTCACCCTGCTGGGAGTTTTCTATAGGCCACCTAATAGTTCTAGAGATGTAGAGGAAAGGATGGCGAAGATGATTCTGGAAAAGAGCGAAAGTAACAGGGTAGTTGTTATGGGAGACTTTAACTTTCCTAATATTGACTGGAAAAGATATAGTTCGAGTACATTGGATGGGTCGTTCTTTGTACAATGTGTGCAGGAGGGTTTTCTGACACAATATGTTGACAGGCCAACAAGAGGTGAGGCCACTTTGGATTTGGTTTTGGGTAATGAACCAGGCCAGGTGTTAGATCTGGAGGTAAGTGAACACTTTGGAGACAGTGACCACAATTCGGTGACCTTTACATTAGTGAGGGAAAGGGATAAGTATACCCCGCAGGGCAAGAGTTATAGCTGGGGGAAGGGCAATTATGATGCCATTAGACATGACTTAGGATGTGTAGGTTGGAGAAGTAGGCTGCAAGGGTTGGGCACACTGGATATGTGGAGCTTGTTCAAGGAACAGCTATTGCGTGTTCTTGATCAGTACGTACCAGTCAGACAGGGAGGAAAGGGTAGAGCAAGGGAACCGTGGTTTACCAAAGAAGTGGAATCTCTTGTTAAGAGGAAAAAGGAGGCCTATGTGAAGATGAGGCGTGAAGTTTCAGTTGGGGCGCTTGATAGTTACAGGGAAGCGAGGAAGGATCTAAAGAGAGAGCTAAGACGAGCAAGGAGGGGACATGAGAAGTCTTTGGCAGGTAGGATCAAGGAAAACCCAAAAGCTTTCTATAGGTATGTCAGGAATAAAAGAATGACTAGGGTAAGAGTAGGGCCAGTCAAGGACAGTGGTGGGAAGTTGTGTGTGGAGGCTGAGGAGATAAGCGAGATACTAAATGAATACGTTTTGTCAGTATTCACTCAGGAAAAAGATAATATTGTGGAGGAGAATGCTGAGACCCAGGCTATTAGAATAGATGGCATTGAGGTGAGTAGGGAAGAAGTGTTGGCAATTCTGGACAAGGTGAAAATAGATAAGTCCCCGAGGCCTGATGGGATTTATCCTAGGATTCTCTGGGAAGCCAGGGAAGAGATTGCTGAGCCTTTGGCTTTGATTTTTAGGTCATCATTGGCTACAGGAATAGTGCCAGAGGACTGGAGGATAGCAAATGTGGTCCCTTTGTTCAAGAAGGGAAGTAGAGATAACCCTGGTAACTATAGGCCGGTGAGCCTAACATCTGTGGTGGGTAAAGTCTTGGAGAGGATTATAAAAGATACGATTTATAATCATCTAGATAGGAATAATATGATTAGGGATAGTCAGCATGGTTTTGTGAAGGGTAGGTCATGCCTCACAAACCTTATCGAGTTCTTTGAGAAGGTGACTGAACAGGTGGACGAGGGTAAAGCAGTTGATGTGGTGTATATGGATTTCAGTAAAGCGTTTGATAAGGTTCCCCACGGTCGGCTATTGCAGAAAATACGGAGGCTGGGGATTGAGGGTGATTTAGAGATGTGGATCAGAAATTGGCTAGTTGAAAGAAGACAGAGAGTGGTGGTTGATGGGAAATGTTCAGAATGGAGTTCAGTTACGAGTGGCGTACCACAAGGATCTGTTCTGGGGCCGTTGCTGTTTGTCATTTTTATAAATGACCTAGAGGAGGGAGCAGAAGGATGGGTGAGTAAATTTGCAGACGACACTAAAGTCGGTGGAGTTGTAGACAGTGCGGAAGGATGTTGCAGGTTACAGAGGGACATAGATAAGCTGCAGAGCTGGGCTGAGAGGTGGCAAATGGAGTTTAATGTGGAGAAGTGTGAGGTGATTCACTTTGGAAAGAATAACAGGAATGCGGAATATTTGGCTAATGGTAAAATTCTTGGTAGTGTGGATGAGCAGAGGGATCTCGGTGTCCATGTACATAGATCCCTGAAAGTTGCCACCCAGGTTGATAGGGTTGTGAAGAAGGCCTATGGTGTGATGGCCTTTATTGGTAGAGGGATTGAGTTCCGGAGCCATGAGGTCATGTTGCAGCTGTACAAAACTCTGGTACGGCCGCATTTGGAGTATTGCGTACAGTTCTGGTCGCCTCATTATAGGAAGGACGTGGAAGCTTTGGAACGGGTGCAGAGGAGATTTACCAGGATGTTGCCTGGTATGGAGGGAAAATCTTATGAGGAAAGGCTGATGGACTTGAGGTTGTTTTCGTTAGAGAGAAGAAGGTTAAGAGGTGACCTAATAGAGGCATACAAAATGATCAGAGGGTTAGATAGGGTGGACAGCGAGAGCCTTCTCCCGCGGATGGAGGTGGCTATCACGAGGGGACATAGCCTTAAATTGAGGGGTAATAGATATAGGACAGAGGTCAGAGGTGGGTTTTTTACGCAAAGAGTGGTGAGGCCGTGGAATGCCCTACCTGCAACAGTAGTGAACTCGCCAACATTGAGGGCATTTAAAAGTTTATTGGATAAGCATATGGATGATAAGGGCATAGTGTAGGTTAGATGGCCTTTAGTTTTTTTTCATGTCGGTGCAACATTGAGGGCCGAAGGGCCTGTACTGCGCTGTATCGTTCTATGTTCTATGTTCTATGATACTGAGCGATGTGTAAAAGCTATGAAACTCCAGTGCCCCAGCGCATTGCCACATACTGATATCTGCATTATCACCTTCCTGAGTTTCTCAATTTAATACTGAGTAAACTGTAGTTTGTTCTACCCTCTTATTCATTTATTTATTTATTCATTCGGATGTGGGTGATGGAGGCTAGGCCAGCATTTATTGCCCACCCCTAATTGCCCACAATGGTGGTGGTGGAGCTGCTTTTGAGCCGCTGCAGTCCACGTGGTGTAAGTACACCCGCAGTGCTGTTAGGGAGGGAGTTCTAAGATTTTGACCCAGCGACAGTGAAGGAACAGCCATAAAATCCCAAGTCAAGGTGGTGTGTCTTGCAGGCGATTGTAAGAAGTCTTACAACACCAGGTTAAAGTCCAACAGGATTGTTTCAAACACTAGCTTTCGGAGCACTGCTCCTACCTCAGGTGAGGAAGGAGCTGCGCTCCGAAAGCTAGTGTTTGAAACAAACCTGTCGGACTTTAACCTGGTATTGTAGGACTTCTTACTGTGCTCACCCCAGTCCAACGCCGGCATTTCCACATCATTGCAGGCTATTGTAATCATGAGGAGTCCCAAAAAGGCTTGAACCTGATGACTTAATTTCCAACTAAAGTAAAGCCACAAAGTGGCTTTTATCTGTGGAAATTAACGAACCCCGCTGTTGAGCCTCCGCCCCTTAGCGGGGGAGCATGTACTCCACGCGCCTCACGTGGAGATCAGTCGGGTCATCCCCATGGATCTCATGGGGGTTACAACAAAGGGGAACCTGCGGGTGGTGGTGTTCCCATGTATCTGCCGTCCTTGATCTTCTAGGTTGTTGAGGTTATGGGTTTGGAAGGTGCTATCTCCGGAGCCATGGTGAGTTTCTGCAGTGCATCTTGTAGATGGCACGTAGGGCCGCCACTGTTCGGTGGTGGAGGGAGTGGATGTTGAGGAGGGGTGGAAGAGGTGCCAGTCAAATGGGCTGCTTTGCCCAGGTGCAGAATGTTGATCTGGAGTGAGCTGGAGTCCCAACAATGTAGATCCCCTGGGCACGATTCTCCCAAAAGGGAACAAAGTCCCCCAGTGAGTGCGTTTATCTGCTTGTTTCCAGGCGCTCGCAGCGAATAAGGGGCCTGAACAGGGAATGTGCAGCCGGGGACGTACATCGCCTCCTTTGTACAGTGGGAAAGCTCCACTCTCCGGAGCTCCCCAGGCCCCCGAAGCAATCCCCGACCTTCTCCCCTCAGCCCGAATGCACAATGAGATTCCGCCCACACCCCACACAGGCAACCCCGGCCCGATTGAACACGCTCAAAATATGCCAGCTTGACACTTTGGCAGTGCCCATGCCAGCTGGCAATGCCACCTGGGAAGTGCCAGGCTGGAACCCAGGTGGCACTGCCAATATGCCAGGCTGGCACTGCCAGGGTACAGAGTTGGCACCAATAGTACCAGGGTACCACCCTGCCCAAAAGACATGCTGCTGGGGGCCTTTGGTCCCCTTGGAGAACCCCATAAGCGTTGTTCCATCTGGTCCCCGTTTGTGGATCTCTGAGGCGAGGGGGTTGAATCCCAAAACCTCAGGTACCTCGGGAATCTGCACATTAGACTGAGGCTTACTGCCTCCTCTAATATGCAGATTTGCCAAAAAGTGATCCTGCTCATTGTGGGCGGGATTTGCATCACAACGTCTCGCGAGATCGCGTTGGATTGTACGAGGCGTGGCGAGCTGGGTGGATCCCGGGAGCGGGGTCTCCCAGCTTTCAACAGCCACGCTGCGCCGCGGCGAGCTCCTTTTCAGACGCAGCGTGGCCGTGGGATCGCGCCCCCTGTCTTCCTTTAGAATTTTAATGGTGTTCTTCGCTAAACCTCAACTCCAATGGGAACTGAAGCAGAGAGATACAAACTGAGTGACTCACCAGACCATGGCAGGGGGCAGTTTAGGGTCAATCACGTTGCTTCGTGTTATACTCTTTGTTGTAGCCAACAAAGAGAGAGAATCAGAGGTGGGGACACGTTGAGTTGGTATAACACAGTGCAAGGGGTTTATTTACAAGATGCTACTCAAACAGGTACAAGTGTGAACTCCACAAAAAAAACGCAAAACACTCCCATAATGTCATTGTGGAACACGTGACATTACACCAGCCAATAGTGTTACTCTGATACATACTACTTGAGACTGGAGTCACATTAGGCCCAAACTGGGATAGGAAAGCAGATTTCCTTCCTTTAGAGGCACGTTAGTGAATCAATTGGGTTTTTAGTGACAATCCGGCAGTTTCATAGTCATTTTTGCTGGATGACTAGTAACATAATCACCAGACTGCTTTGCCAATTCTGCCCGGGATGTGATTGATTGGTTATGGCCAGTCCAAAATGTAGAGTGTCCAATTAATTTTTCCAATTAAGGGGCAATTTAGCGTGGCAAATCCATCTAGCCTGCACATCTTTGGGGTTGTGGGGGTGAGACCCACGCAGACACAGGGAGAATGTGCAAACTCCACAGTGATAGTGACAGAGAGCCGGGATTTGAACCTGGGACCTTGATGCCGTGAGGCAGCAGTGCTAACCACTGCGCCTCCCTGCTGCCCTTAGTCCAAAATGATATAGTCACATTGGATAATGACCAATTAGAACGCTTTCATCTATTTCGCATTTTGATGGTGATCTGAACCTGGGACCTTGATGCCGTGAGGCAGCAGTGCTAACCACTGCGCCTCCCTGCTGCCCTTAGTCCAAAATGATATAGTCACATTGGATAATGACCAATTAGAACGCTTTCATCTATTTCGCATTTTGATGGTGATCTTTGCTGAAATATGCTCCGGCTCAACCACTCGGTGTTCCATGTTTTCACCACTCTCTGGGTCGAAACACGTTTCCCTGAATTCCAACTAGGATTTATTCATCATTATCCTATATCTGCAGCCTCTACTTTGGTCTCCGCCCCCCCCCCCCGCCCACCCCCCAATTGGAAACACATTCGCTGTGTCTACCCTTTTGAACCCTTTCATAATCATAAAGCCCTCCATCACATCACCTCTCAGCCTTCCCTCTCACTTCTAGAGAGAGAAAGAAAGCAGCTTGTTTACTCTCCCTGGCTGGTTAGAACCTCAACCCTTGAAAAACTTTTCTACCCTTCCTCCAGTGTCTCTCTCTTTGGGCGGAATTCTCCGTTCCCCACGCCAGGTGGGAGAATCGCGGGAGGTCCGCTCTCGCACCTCCCGCAATTCTCCCACCCACACGACACGCCGCTCGGAGAATCGCGTGCCGCCGTTTTCACGCCGGCCCGCGATTCTCCGACCCGGATGGGCCGAGCGGCCTGCCGTTCGCGACTGGTTCACGACGGCAACAACCACACCTGGTCGCTGCCATCGTGAACATGGCGTGAGATGCCCGTTTGGGGCTTGTGGGGGGCGTACAGGGGACTGAGCACCACGACCGTGCTCGGGAGGGGACAGGCCCGCGATCGGTGCCCACCGATCGTCGGGCCGGCGTCTCAATGGGACGCACTCTTTCCCCTCCGCCGCCCCGCAAGATCAAGCCACCATGTCTTGCGGGGCAGCGGAGGGGAAGACGGCAACCACGCATGCGCGGGTTGGCGCTGACCAACCTGCGCATGCGCAGCTGACGTCATTAGGCCCGGCGGCCGAGTTTCACGGCACAGCGCTCCTAGCCCCCCAGCGGGGGGAGAATAGGGGGCCAGGAGAGGCCTCCGATGCCGTCGTAAACCTCTCTGGGTTTCACAACGGCGTCAGGCCTGGCGGAGAATTCCGCCCTTTGTGTTTTATCGTCTGATCCCAGAAATAAATTCTACTGGGGAAGGGCCTTGGTGATCAACATTGGCTCAAATGATGATGCTGGGGTTGGATGTTACCATGGTTACGATAAGGGGTAGCTGTGTTTTAGGTTTTTTTTTCAGAGGTGGGGGCGGGGGGTTTAATTGTCATCACTTCTAGATGATCAACATTATCAAACAGGGAGTGAATTTTGAGGTCAACGTGTCTGGCAAACCCAACCCTACCGTTACTCTCTGACAGTCACTGGCAAACCCAACCCTACCGTTATTCTCTGACAGTCACTGGCAAACCCAACCCTACCGTTACTCTCTGGCAGTCATTGGCAAACCCAACCCTACCGTTACTCTCTGGCAGTCATTGGCAAACCCAACCCTACCGTTACTCTCTGGCAGTCATTGGCAAACCCAACCCTACCGTTATTCTCTGGCAGTCACTGGCAAACCCAATCCTACCGTTATTCTCTGGCAGTCACTGGCAAACCCAACCCACCAGCACAATACTACCCGCTGCACCATCGTCAGGCAAAGTTAACACCATAATTAATGGGATAACGATCTTTCTTTTTCCAGAATGAGATGTTGGAGGAGGGGCATGAATATGCGGTGATGCTCTACACATGGAGGAGCTGTTCGCGAGCCATTCCCCAGGTAACATTAACGTTCACGTCATGGTCGAGAGATTCATACAACAACAAGCTGCATTTATATTGTGTCTTTTGACCTTGTAAAATGTCCCAGGATGCTTCCCAGGTATGAACTACCCCAACAAAGTTTTGACACGGAGACAGGCGGCCAAAGGGTTAAAGAGGTGGGATTCAAGGAGCGTCTTAGAGTAGGACAGAGAGAGAGAGTCAGGGAGGTTTGGGGAGGATATTCCTACACTTATAGAGCTGTAGGCAAAGCTGCCAATGGTGGAGTGATTAAAACCAGGGATGTGCAAGAAGACAGAAATGGAGGAGCAGAGTACTGCGCAGGGTGAGGCCCTTCAACCCATTGTGTTAGTGATGGCCCTTTGAAAGCGTCCGTTCTCCACAGCCCTGCAAGGTGCGAATTTTTAGTATTTACTCAATTATCTTTTGGATGTTTCATTTGAATCTGCATCCACAATCCTTTCCCCATGGCTCAGTGATGGAGCCTTGTACATTGTATTACAGTGTATTTCCCTGATACATATTGCCCAACACCTTGGTGTACAGGGCACAATTTCAACATTTGTGGATGATCCAAGACGTGGAAGCATTGAGTACTGTGAGGAGAACAACGCGGAACTTCCAAGGGCGTAGACAAGTTGGTGGTATGGGCGCGCAGGTGGCAGATGAAGATCAATGTGAAGTGATGTATATTGGGAAGATGAACGTGGGGACAGAACATGAAATAAAGGACACAACCCTAAAGGGAATAGAGGAGCAGAGGGATCTGGGGGGTATGGGTGTATAAATCATTGAAGGTGACAGGACAGCTTGAGAGAGTGGTTCACCAAACATTTAGTATCCTGGCTTTTATTAAGAGGGGTTATGGTGAACGTGTATAAGACACTAGCTTGGCCTCAGCTGGAATCTTTTTTTAAAATATTTTTTTTATTCTCCTTTTTCACATTTTCTCCCAAAGTTACACCCAACAATAAACAATAATCAGTAACGAATGTAATGTCAATCCCCATATCAATAACGATCCCATCCTCCCACCAAACCCCAGACATCAGCCCGCATGTTAACATAAACAAATGACAAAAAGGAATCAGGAATCACTCATAGTCACCATTAACACATATAGTCCCCCTCCCCCCAACCCACCCAGCCCCCAACTGGGGTCCAATTCTCGAAAGTACATACTGAATAATGCCCATGAATTGTAGAACCCCTCCATCCTCCCCCTCAGTTCAAATTTGACCTTTTCAAGCGTTAAGAATTCCAGCAGGTCCCCCCCCCCCCCCCCCCCCCCCCCCCCGCCACGCCAGGGCACAGGGTGGAGTGGTTGATCTCCACCCTAACAGGATCCACCTTTGGGCGACCAACGAAGCGAAGGCTACAACATCTGCCTCCTCCGCGCCCGTTTCCAACCCCGGCTGGTCCAACACCCCGACAGCCCTGAGGGCCCGGGTCCAGTTTCACGTGCACCACTTTAGAGATTACCCTAAACACCTCCTTCCAGTAATCCTCCAGCTTTGGACAGGACCAAAACATATGAACGTGATTAGCGGGGCCTCCCCCGCAACGTTCACACACATCTTCTACCCCCTCAATGAATCGGCTCATCCTCGCCCTTGTAAGGTGTACTCTACACACCATCATCAACGCCTTCTCCTCCTCCAAAATAGCCCCGTAAACCACCGAAACTACCCCCTTCTCCAGTCCCCCTGTCGTCAGCACCTCCTCCAGCAATGTGGAAGCTGGCTCTACTGGGAAGCTCTGTATCTCCTTCCTGGCAAAGTCTCGAACCTGCATGTATCTAAACATTTCCCCCTGCTCCAGCCCATACTTCGCTCCCAGCTCCTTCAATCCCACAAAACGACCCCCAAGAAACAAATCTTTTCGTTTCCTAATTCCTTTCTCCTCCCATCTCCGAAAATATTCATCCCACCTCCATGGCTCAATTCTGTGGTTCCCCCGTATTGGCATTTCCCTTGACCCTGCCCCCAACCCGAAGTACTGTCAAAACTGACTCCAAATTCTCAACGAAGCTATTACTACCGGACTCCCTGAGTATCTCCCCGGGGCTGTCGGGAGCGGCGCCGTCGCTAGCACCTTCAATCCCGACCCCCTACCCAAACTCTCCTCCATTCTGACCCATTGGGAGTCAACCCCTCTGACCCAGCTCCGTACCTTCTCCACATTCGCCGCCCAGTAATAATACATCAGGTTTGGGGGACCCAAACCCCCTGCCTGCCTTCCCCTCTGTAGCAGCACCTTCCTCACTCTGGCCATCTTCCCTCCCCATATGAACGAGGTAATCATTCCTTCAATCTCTCTAAAAAATGCCTTTGGCAGGAAAATCGGCAGGCATTGAAAAATAAACAGGAATCGCGGCAACACATTCATTTTAACCGCCTGTACCCGACCCGCCAGTGACAGAGGAAGACCATCCCACTTTGCCAGACCGGCATTCACCCTCCCCACCAAACCAGTGATGTTGTACCGACTGAGCACCCCCCCCCACCCCCAATCTCGGGCAACCCGCACCCCCAGGTATCTAAAGTGAGTCCCTGCCTTACGGAATGCACCCCCCCCCCCGACCCCCCGCACCCCCCCCCCCCCCCCCCCCCCCCACCCCTGCCCCCACTCCTGGCCGAGACGCCACAAAATTTTCACTCTTGCCCAGATTTAATTTTTACCCTGAGAAAGACCCAAACATCCGAAGCAGCTCCAATATTCCCCCTATTGACACACTTGGTTCCGACACGGATAGTAACAAGTCATCGCCATATAAGGACACCCTATGCTCTATCCCCCCCACCGCACTATCCCTTTCCAGACCCCTGAACTTCTTAATGCGATGGCCAATGGCTCAATTGCGAGTGCAAACAGCAGGGGGGACATAGGACATCCCTGCCTCGTCCCACAGTGGAGAGGAAAGTATTCTGAGCTGATGTTGTTTGTGCGGACGCTGGCTCTCGGCTCCTTATATAATAGCTTTACCCAGTCCACAAACCTGGGTCCAATTCCAAACTGCTCGAGAACTGCCATCAAGTACCCCCATTCTACCCGGTCAAACGCTTTCTCGGCGTCCAATGCCACAACCACCTCTGTTTCCTTCCCCCTCTGCCGGTACCAAAACCAAGTTCAATACCCTCCTAATGTTCAAAAAGAGCTGCCTCCCTCTCACAAACCCCGTCTGATCTTCACCCATCACCTTCGGGAGGCACTCCTCCAGCCTTCCTGCCAGGAAGCTGGAATCTTGCATCCTGTTCTGGGCCTTGCACTTTAGGAAAGATGTGAAGGCGTCAGAGAGAATAAAGAAAAGATTAGGGGCAGCACGGTAGCATGGTGGTTAGCATAAATGCTTCACAGCTCCAGGGTCCCAGGTTCGATTCCGGCTTGGGTCACTGTCTGTGTGGAGTCTGCCCATCCTCCCCGTGTGTGCGTGGGTTTCCTCCGGGTGCTCCGGTTTCCTCCCACAGTCCAAAGATGTGCGGGTTAGGTGGATTGGCCATGATAAATTTCCCTTAGTGTCCTTAAAAGTAAGGTTAAGGGGGGGGGGGGATTGTTGGGTTACGGGTATAGGGTGGATACGTGGGTTTGAGTAGGATGATCATTGCTCGGCACAACATCGAGGGCCGAAGGGCCTGTTCTGTGCTGTACTGTTCTATGTTGTATTCCCGAGAATGGTTCCCGGGATGAAGAACTTCAGTTATGAAGACAGATTGGCAAAGTTGGGACTATTTTCTTCAGACCTGGGGGGAGATTTGAGAGAGTTATTCAAATCCTGAGGGGTCTGGAGCGAGTCATAGAGAGATATTTCATAGAATTTACAGTGCAGAAGGAGGCCATTCGGCCCATCGAGTCTGCACCAGCTCCTGGAAAGAGCACCCTACACAAGGTCAACACCTCCACCCTATCCCCATAACCCAGTAACCCCTCCCAACACTAAGGGCAATTTTGGACACTAACGGCAATTTATCATGGCCAATCCACCTAACCTGCACATCTTTGGACTGTGGGAGGAAACCGGAGCACCCGGAGGAAACCCACGCACACACGGGGAGGATGTGCAGACTCCGCACAGACAGTGACCCAAGCCAGAATCGAACCTGGGACCCTGGAGCTGTGAAGCAATTGTGCTATCCACAATGCTACCGTGCTGCCCGAGTCGATAGGGAGAAACTCCCCATTGCTGAAAGGATCAAGGCCGAGAGGGGTCAGATTTCAAGTAATTGGGGGGGGGGGGGGGGGGTTGGCACGGTGGCACACTGGTTAGCACTGCTGCCTCACTGCACCAGGGACGCGGGTTTGATCCTGGCCCCGGGTCACTGTCCGTGTGGAATTTGCACATTCTCCCCGTGTCCTCGTGGGCCTCACCCCCCCCCCCCCCAACCCAAAAAGATGTGCAGGGTAGGTGGATTGGCCTCTCTAAATTGCCCCTTAATTGGATTTTTTTTTAAATGGGTACTTGATGTACCATCAATTGAACGCGAGACGAGTTGCTGAACAAAAGTATGGCTTTAATCTACTAGATGTTAGCCCTGCGGTCGATTACAGTAGAAGGACGACCGCCGGGAGTACTAGGTATTTATACCCCGCCCTGGAGGCGGGGTTAACTCAGCCTCTCGACCAATCGGGGAGCCATCACATGACTGGTCTCAACCAACCGGTCGAGAGGCACATGACCAACCAGGGCCAATGGTAAGCTGGTGTTCTGCACCAATGGCAGGCAGCTATGCTAATCATACCACCACAGTACTCTAAATTTATTTTTAAAAAAGGTTTAAAGTAATTGGCAAAAGAAACAAAAGTGATATGAGAAAATATGCAGGGCGGCGGGGGGAAGGCAGGGGAATGGCACTAAGTGAATTGCTAATTCGGAGAGTCAGTGCAGAAACGATGGGCCGATTGGCATTGTAACAATTCTGTGAAGTTAAAGTCTCCCACAACTTACCTTTGGCATTACCTTTGTTACAAGCACCTATTCTTTCCTGATTACTACTCTGCCCAATACTGTAGCTACTGTTGGGGAGCCTGTAAACCAATCCCACCAGTGCTTTTGTCCAGTGTTAATTCCTATGTCCACCTTCTGAAGCAAGATTCCTCCTCACAAATGGCCTTACCTCATCCCTTATTATCTGGGCTACCCATCTCAATTCTTCAAAATGTCAAATGCTCGGATATTCTGAAGGCGGAAAGATGACGGATGAGGCAACTTGTTGTCGGCTGATCCAGAATTCACTCCCCTGGATAATTGCTACCTTTGTTAAAACCCCCCAGGTCAAGTGCAATGAGCAGCCAAACCGTGTGGAGATTTATGAGAAGACTGTCGAGGTGCTGGAACCGGAGGTCAACAAGCTGATGAAGTTCATGTATTTCCAGGTAATGAGCCACTGAGATGTGCCTGAGGGCGGCCTAGGTGGAGAATGTGGGAAACTTTGCCGATTGATGACGGCCTCCTGCTTTCCTTCAGAAAGAATGTTGGAATCTTCAGCGTTCGCCTGAATGACAGCGAAAGCATTGCTTTGACATCTCATCAAACCTCCGCCAAAATAATCAGGCAGAATCTTTGATACCCACCCGAGGGAGCAGATGGGAAACGCACGGACGGGGTACCGGGGAATCCAGCCCAGTGTCTTCATGGAAAAAACTGCACCTGTGACTGTGCAGCACTCCCTGTTGCTTCCCTCTTCTGAATCATTGATGTATATTGCAAATAGCCGGGGCCTAAGTATTGATCCCTGCAGGATTTCACTGGTCACTGCATCTCACTCTGAAAAAGACCCATTTATTCCTACTCTCTGTTTCCTGTCTGCTAACCAATTCTCAATCTGTGCCAATATATTACCCCCAATTCCCTGTGCTTTAATTCTGCACACTAATTTGCAACTTAATCAAAAGCTTTCTGAAAATCCAAAGACACCACATCCACTAGTTCACCCTTATTTATTCTACGTCCTCAATAAACTCTAGTATGTTTGTCCCTTTCATAAATCCATGTTGACTTTCCCTAATCCCCTTGTTATTTTCCAATTGTTTTGTTATTGCATACTTTATAATAAATCGACTAGCATTTCCCCCACAACTGCTGTTAGGTTAACAAGTCTGGAATTCTCTGCTTGCTCCCTACCTCATTTTTGAATCATTGCAGCACTCTGACAGTGCAGCACTCCCTCAGTACTGACCCTCAAACAGTGCAGCGCTCCCTCAGTACTGTCTCTCCGACAGTGCAGCACTCCCTCAGTACTGACCCTCTGACAGTGCAGCGCTCCCTCAGTACTGTCTCTCCGACAGTGCAGCACTCCCTCAGTACTGACCCTCTGACAGTGCAGCACTCCCTCAGTACTGACCCTCTGACAGTGCCGTCCTCCCTCAGTACTGACCCTCTGACAGTGCAGCACTCCCTCAGTACTCACCCTCTGACCATGCAAGACTCTCTCAGTACAGCCTGGATTTGAGCTCCAGCGTGGTAGCACAGTGGTTAGCACAGTTACTTCACAGATCCAGGGTCCCTGGTCCGATTCCCGGTTTGGGTCACTGTCTGTGTGAAGCCTCCACAGTCTCCCCGTGTGTGCATGGGTTTCCTCCGGGTGCTCCGGTTTCCTCCCACATCCAAAGAAGTGCAGGTTAGGGAGATTGGCCATGATAAATTGCCCTCAGTGTCCAAAAAGTTTAAGTGGGATTACGGGGATAGGATGGAGGTGTGGGCTTGGGTCGGGTGCTCTTTCCAAGGGCCGATGCAGTCTCGATTGGCCGAATGGCCTCCTTCTGCTCTGTAAATGCTGTGATATTCCAATCTGTGGGAGTGGGGGTAACATCCAAGACCATCTTAATAGAATGTCCCTACAGTGCAGAAGAAGGCCATTCAGCCCATCGAGACTCCGTTGACAGTCCAATAGAACCCTCTACCTAGACCCACTTCCCCGCCCTGCCCCCACCTAACCTTTGGATACTAAAGGCAATTTATCACGGCCAATCGACCTAATCTGCACATCTTTGGACTGTGGGAGGAAACGGGAGCATCTGGAGGAAACCCACGCAGACATGGGGAGAAAGTGCAGACTCCGCACAGACAGTCACCCAAGGCTGAAATCGAACCTGGGTCCCTGGCGCTCTGCGGCATCAGTGCTAACCTCTGTGCCACCCTGACTCTGAGACTACCCGGTGAGTCATGGACATCATTGAGAGTTGTTCTGATGAAGGAGGGGAAATATCTGTTGTTTTGATTTCCCATTTGATAACCTCCCTTCTTACTCTTGATTTCCCCCAGTTTGCTGGGAGTGACTCTGGCATCATGAACAGAAACCCCATTGTTTGATCTTTTTTGCATCAGTTTAATGCGGGTCCATTTTCCCTGTTGTTTGAACGCAGCGCAAAGCGATAGAACGCTTCTGTAACGAGGTGAAGAGGCTGTGTCACGCAGAGAGACGCAAGGACTTTGTGTCGGAGGCCTACCTGCTCACCCTCGGCAAGTTCATCAACATGTTTGCTGTGCTGGACGAGCTGAAGAACATGAAATGCAGTGTGAAGAACGACCACTCGGCCTACAAAAGGTCAGTGCGCCAATTAGCACAGGAACAGACGGAGGCCATTCAGCCCCTCGAGCCAGTTGCACAGGAACTTGAGGAGGCCATTCAGCCCCTCCGAGCTTGTCACACAGCAACAGGTGGAGGCATTTCAGCCCTTTGAGCCTGTTGCACAGGAACAGGAGGAGACCATTCGGCCCCTCCGAGCCTGTTGCACAGGAACAGGAGGAGGCCATTCAGCCCCTCGAGCCTGTTTCTCCATGTGATGTGATCCCCAGTAAATAATCCGTGAATCTCAGTGTGGAACGCTTTAATTGGCCCGCCTTCAGTAGATTTTAAGAGGAAATTTCCACAACCTTCGCGTGACAAAGTGTTTCAACTCTCTGCTTAACTTTCTAAATTCGAGGGATTTTTAGTTGCCGGGGGCGGCGGGGAGGGGGTGCGGTGGGGGGGGGAGCCAGGGGGGTAATGTGGTGATGAGTCCAACCCCTCGTATAATTCAGCCCTTTATTTCAGTTTTGACTTGGTTTCACCGTATCTTTCAACAACAGTGCATTCGGGGGGGATGGGGGGGGATTGGGACCCCTCCAGTGTGTGTTGAGGAGGGGCGAGTGGTAACTGGACCCCAGTGTGTCTCACCCTAGTGAGTGGTATTTGAAATGGGGGCGGGGCGGGGGGGGGGGGGAGGGAGAGGACTGGACCCCAGTGAGGATCAGTGTGTTTGAGGGGTGGGGAGAGGGTACTGGATCACATTGAGGGTTGTGTGTTCGGGTCGGGGGGGGGGGGGGAGGTAGTCAGACCCCAGAGGGGGGCAAGAAGAAAATAGGAGATATGGAATAAAATAATCTAATTGATTTTGGAAATATCTGCTGCGGAATCTGAGACCTTACAGTGAGGTGACGCAGTTCAGCTCTCTGGGACTGTGTAGGGAATGACTGACACACTCTGAGTCTTGAACCATTGCAGGGCTGCTCAATTCTTACGGAAAATGGCCGATCCCCAATCCATCCAGGAATCTCAGAACCTCTCCATGTTCCTGGCGAATCACAACAGAATAACCCAGGTAAAAGTGGGAGAGCGCGGAGGGGGGAGGGGGGAGGGGGGGGGGGGGGGAGAGTGAGGGAGTGAAGGAGAAGAGGGGGAGGGGCGGGAGGACAAGTATCTGAATGGGATGATCCATATTGGAATAATATGAGAAAGTTGGGAATTAAGGTTCAGATTCATTAAAATCTGTATCGGGGTTAGGCCAGGCTGGGATGTGAATAGAGACATTTCCAATTGAACATCTTGATGCCTTCATACAACGTCTGAGCTCGTCTCAGATCTACTGTGGGTGGGTGGCCCGGGGTTTGGGGGGGGGTGGGGGGGGGGGGGGGGAGATTGTGGGCCGGGGGTCTTCGTTGGGGAGAGTCCAACAGGGTTCAGGGGTTATGGGTCGGAGGCTGGGCTGATGGATCCCTGACCGAGGCTTGCTGTGTTTCAGTGCCTGCACCAACAGCTGGAGGTGATCCCCGGATACGAGGAGCTCCTGGCCGATATCGTCAATATCTGCGTCGATTACTACGAGAATAAAATGTACCTGACCCCCAGCGAGAAACACATGCTGCTGAAGGTAACAGAGGTCGTTTAGTGTCACGTGGAACTCGCCCACAGTTCATTCACATGTGATACATGTGTCTCTCCAGAATCCGTGTACCAGGAGTGTACAGGATGGATGGAATAATCGCTGTCTGTCCATCCAAAGATAGGCAGATTAGGTGGATTGGCCGTGATAAAATTGTTTAGGGATGTGAAGGTTAGGTGGGGTTACGGTGTTACAGGGATAGGGTGGGGTAATGGGGTAGGGTTCTCTTTAACAGGGCCAGTGCAGACTCAATGGGCCAAATGGCCTCCGACTGCACTGTAGAGATTCTTTGGTCCTTGACAGCCATCCAGATGCCCCATGTCCCTCTCCATGGAGGGGGCGGGAGAAGGACAAGTATCTGAATGGGATGATACATACTGGAATAATATGAGAAAGTTGGGAGTGAACGTTCAGAATCATTAAAATCTGTATCAGGGTTAGGCCAGGCTGGGATGTGAATAGAGACATTTCCAATTGAACATCTTGATGCCTTCATACAATGTCTGATTGGATTGGCCAATGGACAGGAAACAGACAGTGGAGAGAAATGGATTATTTTCAGATTGGCAAACCGCAACTAGCGGAGTGCTCAAGGATCAATATTGGGGCTTCAATTACTTGTGAATGTTATCAATGATTTGGATAAAGGATGACTATATTGTAGCCTGATTTGCTGATGATACAAAGATGGAGAGGAAATAAAGTTGTGAGGAGGATACAAAGAGTCTGCAAAGGGATATAAATAGAGACAGGTCGCCTCAGCTTTTCATTCATTCATTCATCAGGACAAGCACAAGAGTGCCAAATTTCAAATGATCCCAACACGTATACTATAGGAGAAAAGGGTGCTGGTTGGTTGGCACGTTGACTCTGTTTGGAGAAAATAATGGGGAACTATAGGCTCCCAAAATTCCAGGCTAATTCAAAAAGGTACAAAGGTACAAAGCTTGAACATATTCCTCTTGTTTGCAGAGAATGGATCCCTGCATATCCCAAGCATAAATGAACCTCATTACGAGTGCGCCTGATTATCTTACATTGGTTAGAGTAGCTATCAGTGCACTCAGGAGTGTTCAGAATGTGTACCTTTGGTGGAGAGGGTGAAGATAGGAGATGGGGTGCTGATCAAGCAGTCTGCTTTGTCCTGGATGGTTGGTAAAGCTCCTTGAGCGTTGTTGGAGCTACATTCATCCAGGCCAGTGCAGAGTAGTCACAATCCTTGTGCCTTGTGGATAATAATAATAGTAATATTTTACTGTCACATGTATGAAGTTACTGTGAAAAGCCCCTAGTTGCCACATTCCAGTGCTAGTCCGGGTCAACTGGTACGGGAATTGAACCTGCGCTGCTGGCCTTGTTCTGCATTACAAACCAGCTGTCTAGCCCACTGAGCTAAACCAGCCCATATAGCCAGGCTTTGGGAGGGGGAGGGGGGGGGGGGGAGAGGGGGTTCAGGCGGTAAAGTTACTCGCCACGTGATTCATAGCCTCTGACCTGCTCTTGTAGCCACAGTTTTAATATGGCCGAGGAGCGGTTGAATAAACTCGGTTTGTTCTCACTGGAACGACGGAGGTTGAGGGGCGACCTGATAGAGGTCTACAAAATTATGAGGTGCATAGACAGAGTGGATAGTCAGAGGCTTTTCCCCAGGGTAGAGGGGTCAATTACTAGAGGGCATAGGTTTAAGGTACGAGGGGCAAGGTTTAGAGGAGATGTACGAGGCAAGTTTTTTTACACAGAGGGTAGTGGGTGCCTGGAACTCGCTGCCGGAGGAGGTGGTGGAAGCAGGGACGATAGTGACGTTTAAGGGGCATCTTGACAAATACATGAATAGGATGGGAATACAGGGATACGGACCCAGGAAGTGTAGAAGATTTTAGTTTAGATGGGCAGCATGATCGGCAAGGGCTTGGAGGGCCGAAGGGCCTGTTCCCGTGCTGTAATTTTCTTTGTTCTTTGTATCCCTGTGCTAACCATACTTATCCTCCATCGACAGGTGATGGGGTTTGGCTTGTATCTGATGGACGGCAATGTAAGCAACATCTACAAACTGGACGCCAAGAAACGGATAAACCTCAGTAAGATCGACAAGTTTTTCCGGGTAAGAAGCGCATTTCGCTGACTCCCCCGCCCCAGCGAGGTCAGGGAACGTCCAGCAAGCACGGAAAATTATGACTGTTTCTATTTCTGTTCTGTCGGCCTCAAGGGAGATAGATGGTCTCCTCCCTGATGTATTTCCTCAGAAGATAAGAGAACATTAGAAATCAGAACAGGAACAGGCTATTCGTCGACCTAGTCACTGGAAACAACAATAGCAAACCCAGCCCTGTCGACCCTGCATTTGGGGGATCTTGCCAAAGTTGGGAGAGCTGTCAAGAAACAGCCTGGTGTTCACGGACTCAAACTTTACAGATAATGTCCCAGACATCACCATCACCATCCCTGGGCATTCCTTGTCCACCGGCAGGACAGAGGCACATCTGCAGACAGTCGGGAGGGAGTTGCTGGGGAGTTCTTAGCATTGTGTCTGATGGTCGTGCAGTTACAATCCTAAAAAAGAATTAACAGATTTGTCAACCACAATTTCCCTTTCATAGAAAACGTCATGATTATGCAGATTAGGTGCTCCATTACCACAAACCTAATAATAGATTTTCCTACGGGTGAACTCTGTTCATTCCAATGATTGTGTGTTCAGGAATGAGTTTGAAACTAGCCTGTACCTAAAATCAGCTTTACTTCCAAGACGGCAAAATCACAGACTCTCCCAGTCATTGAGTAAACTCATTTATATACTCTTACAATGTTCCCGAAACCTTCCCGAGGTGGGAACAGCAATGCTTAACTACCAAGTTAAAGTATGTATTTCATTGCAACACAACTTCAACATTAACAACCCTGGCCTGTAGTTCCCAATTCCTTTCTTGAATAGAGGAGTTGCATTTGCTACTTTCCAGTCCATTCATACTGGAACGTGTTTATTTGTTAACCACAGTGGTCGGCACTGCTGCCTCACAGCGGCAGCGACCCAGGTTCAATTCCAACCTCGGGTGACTGTGTGGAGGTTGCACGTTCTCCCCGTGTCTGCGTGGGTTTCCTCCGGATGTTCCGGTTTCCTCCCACAGTCCAAAGATGTGCAGGTTAGGTGAGTTGGCCATGCTAAAATTGCCCCTTAGTGTCCAGAGATCTGTAGGTTAGATGGGGTTATGGGGATAGGGTGGGGGAGTGGGCCTAGGTAGGGTGCTCTTTCGGAGGGTCGGTGCAAACTCAAGGGGCCAAATGGCCCTCCTTCTGCACTGTACGGATTGTATGATTGTTTGACGAATGAAAATCCCCAAAGCCAGGCGATAGCCTCTTCATTTGCTGAGTTTAAAATGATTAGTCCGCAATGGGTCAGTGTTCACGTTGCGCACCCAGTACCCAGGCTACCCTGGGAAAGTTAATGGTTCTAAAAAAAAAAATTTTTTTTAATTGCTTATTGTCACGAGTAGGCTTCAATGAAGTTACTGTGAAAAGCCCCTAGTCGCCACATTCCGGCGCCTGTTTGGGGAAGCTGGTACGGGACCATCAGACTGAATTCCATAAAGCAAAACCTCACTGGATGTCTTTCTGCTGGAATAACATTATTCAAAACTGACTCTCAACCAGTGTTAAAATAGTGAGCTGAGATTGGGTAACTCATTAAAAGTTGTGCAGCGTGCTCGTCCACACCTTTGACCTGTACACCACAATCTAGAACATTCTGTCACTTCCCATGACGTGACTTAACCACGTTTGGGGTGGGTCTGGAGGAGGGGCTCTTGACTTTACCGGATATCTCAATTTGTTTAGATTGTTATCAAGGAAATTGCTGCTAACACTAAACATCCTGCAGAGCCCCTTGCTTCAACGGCCTGAACATTTACAAGGAGCATATAGAGCAGTGGGGAAGGTGAAAAACAGATAAGCGAGTTTGATGCTGGAAATGAGAAGATGTAACGACCAAGAAAGATTCAACAGGCTGGGTCCTTTTTGTCTAGAAATGAGAAGCAAGAGGGATGACTCGATAGTTCTCCAGGATTATGAAAGGGTTTGATAGGATGGCACAGTGTCACAATGGTTAGCACTGCTACCTCAAAGCGCCAGGGACCCAGGGTCAGTTCCGTCCTTGTGTCACTGTCTGTGCGGAGTCTGCACGTTCTCCCCGTGTCTGCGTGGGTTCCCACCGGGTGCTCCAGTTTCCTCCCACAGTCCAAAGGTGTGCAGGTTAGGTGGATAGGCCATGCAAAAATTGCCCCTTAGTGTCCAAAAAAAAGATGTACAGGTTAGGCTAAGGGGTTATTGGGATAGGTTGGGGGACTGAGCTTGGGTGGGGTGCTCTTTCAGAGGGTCGGTGCAGACTTGAAGGGCCGAATGGCCTTCTTATGCACTGTAGAGATTCTCTGATTCTCGGATACATGTTGAGAAAATGTTTCCACTTGAGGGGGGGGGGGGGGGGGGGGGGGGGGGATTGCTGTTCCAGAACGAGGGACTTCGGGAGAAACGCCTTTAACCAGAGAGTGTTGAGAATGTGGAACTCGCTCCCACACAGAATAGTTTTGGTGAATAACATTGGCGCAGTTAAGACGAAGATAGGTAAATACGTACGGGGAGGAAGGAAAGGGAGCAGATGTAGCAGAGTGGAATGAGTCTCGTTGGGAGAGTCAGTACCAGCACATGAACACATTGGGCTGAATGGCCTGTTTCTGTTCAGTAAACCCAATTGTAATTCCATTGAGAGCTTGGCTGGGTTCCTGCGATGGCTGCTGGCTTGCTGACATACAGAATGTCCTGTAGATTGCCCTGCGAATTGTGTGTGAATTTGTGGGTTTTAATGGCTGTCAACTTCTCTCTCTCTCTCTGTGTTCTCTTGCAGCAGCTACAGGTGGTGCCTTTATTTGGAGACATGCAGATAGAGTTGGCCAGATACATTAAGACCAGTGCTCACTATGAGGAGAACAAATCTAAGTGAGTGCGAGCCGTAATGTAACCTGGGCCCGTCGCAAGCCTGGAGGTGACGAGTATCCTTGGTAACCGGTTGACCGGAGGACACTGTGAGGAGGAAGGCAGGGCTGACCAAAGGCGAGCTCGAGCTCCAAGAACTTCCTACCCAACCCAGTATTTTCCGGGTGGGAAGTGGCTCGGAGCTCAGCTGCAGCTAAGTCGTAACTGCCTCCCTTGTCTGTCCGTCCTTTTTTTTTACACTTTAAAAATAAATTTAGAGTACTCAATTATTTTGTTCAATTAATGGGCAATTTAGCGTGGCCAATCCACCTACCCTGTACATCTTTGGGTTGTGGGGGTGAGACCCACGCAGACACGGAGGGAATGTGCAAACTCCACACGGACAGTGATCCAGAGCCGGGATCGAACCCGGGTCCTCAGCGCCGTAGGCAGCAGTGCTAACCACTGCACCACCATGCCGGCCCTCCCCTTGACTGTCCCAACTGGGAGATGGCAGAACAAGGTTCATTTCGGACAGACAGGTGTGTTATTGAGGCCCAATGAGTATCGGGAGGGTCGGATAGAACCTTTCTCCAGACTCTCCACTCCACTCAGTACAAGGTAGATCCAGTTAAAAAAGGCACTTCAGCCTTTTTCATCCCATTGCTGAGGGGGCTGCACTGCTGGAGGTACGCTACTGAGGGAGTGTCGCACTGTCAGAGGGTCAGTACTGAGTGCTGCACTGTCAGAGGGTCAGTACTGAGTGCTGCACTGTCAGAGGGTCAGCACTGAGGGAGCGCCGCACTGTCAGAGGGTCAGTACAGAGGGAGTGCTGCACTGTCAGAGGGGCAGTACTGAGGGAGTGCTGCACTGTCAGAGGGGCAGTACTGAGTGAGCGCTGCACTGTCAGAGGGGCAGTACTGAGGGAGTGCTGCACACTCAGAGAGTCAGCACTGAGGGAGTGCTGCACTGTCAGAGGGTCAGTACTGAGGGAGTGCTGCACTGTCAGAGGGTCAGTACTGAGGGAGTGCTGCACTGTCAGAGGGTCAGTACTGAGGGAGTGCCGCACTGTCAGAGGGTCAGTACTGAGGGAGTGCCGCACTGTCAGAGTATCAGTACTGAGAGAGTGCCGCGCTGTCAGAGGGTCAGTACTGAGGGAGGGCTGCACTGTCAGAGGGTCAGTTCTGAGGGAGCACTGCACTATTAGAATTGGAGATTCTGCTTCACAATGATAAACAGTCTCAGGTGAACATAAACAAGTAATGGGTGGCACAGTGGTTAGCACTGCTGCCTCACAGCTCCAGGGACGCAGGTTCAATTCCGGCTTCAGGTGACTGTAGGTGTGGAGTTTGCACTTTCTCCCCGTGTCTGCGTGGGTTTCCTCCGGGTGCTCCGGTTTCCTCCCATAACCCAAAGATGTGCAGGTTAGGTGGATTGGCCACGCTAAATTGCCCCTTAATTGGAAAAAAAAGAATTGGATACTCTACATATATTTTTTACATATTGCCCTGACATATGAAATTGCTGAAGTAATATTGCGTAATGAGGACCTAATCAAGGGTGAGCAACCATCCCGTATCTTATTGTCCGTTAGTCTGACTGTCCGGTGGCCTGTTAGCAACCCCTTTTGTCCCATATTTCTGGGGCAGCCTGTGGGAGGCAGCCTGGGAGTCTCAGTGGTTTGCAAGTCTATGGGTGCGATTCACGCCCCCCCCCCCGTTTGTGGTGGACGGGAAAGATGGCGGGAGCAGAGTATCCAACCGGAATCCCCAAGCCGCTTTAACGCCGGAGGGATTTACTGTTGCCATTGACCCCGCCAATGACGTAAAGGGGTTCCTACCATGAAACATCAGGAACCCGCATTACCATCCATTTAAATATAATTTACGGTCTTCCCAGCTTTATTATTCTTCCCCCCCCCCCCCCCACCAGCCCCCCTCCCTCACCAAACACTTATGGTTACCTGCCTCTCTGTACCCCAAATGCCACTCGCCCCACCCCACTCCTTAGTCGAAGATTTCCCACACTTTATTTCATTAAGGTTGGTCACCCGACCAATCATGATAATACATGGCTTAGAAAGGATGGACGCAAAGAAACTGTTTCCGTTAGGCGAGGAGTCGAGGACCCGTGGGCACAGCCTTAGAATTAGAGGGGGTAAATTCAAAACAGAAATGCGGAGACATTTCTTCAGCCAGAGAGTGGTGGGCCTGTGGAATTCATTGCCGCAGAGTGCAGTGGAGGCCGGGACGCTAAATGGCTTCAAGGCAGAGATAGATAAATCTTGATGTCGCGAGGAATTAAGGGCTATGGGGAGAATGCTGGGAGGTGGAGTTGAAATGCCCATCAGCCATGATTGAATGGCGGAGTGGACTCGATGGGCCGAATGGCCTTACTTCCACTCCTATGTCTTATGGTCTTATGGTCTTATGATCAGCTTTGTGTGAGACTCTGAGCCCACTGTTTTCCCAGCGGCGTATCCCTCCTAAAGAGCGGCATTTCCATGATGGAGAGAGGCGTCTACGACGTGTTCAGCTGGGAATACGGCAACGCTGGCGGCATTCCCGAGTCCGTGCTGCCTCACTTGAAACATTCCTGCGCGATTGCCTGCAGCAATTGAGATAAAAACGGAAGGAATACCCTAACCTCTCGCCTGTTCCACTGGCACTCGGTAAAATACCAGTCAATTATTTTGTGCTTGTGGGCTGAAATTATGTAGACATTACCCTCGCCATCATGTTGGGTAAGTTGGGATTCAACTTTCCGTCAAGAATCGTTTGGATGAGCGCATTTGTAAAATTTGACAGGAACAAGCACAGCCGGGTGGCGATATCGAAGAAGAATCCTTCATTTCCTATTGGAAAGTATTGCTTGACATTATGTAAGAGCTGTAACCTGGCACGCTTTTACTAATAGGGCGGGAAATAGATTCAACATCAAAATGAGCATTTTTACTGATTACCCACCCATGAGTAACCTATTAAACATGAAAATGGCTTGAGGAACTAAACTATACCTCTTCATATCTCCTCTCACCTGCTACTGAAATGCTCCTTCGTGCCTTCATTACCTCTAGATGTGCCTATTCCAACGCACCCCTCACTCATCACCCACATTTGGTACTCTGTAAATAAGATCCAATCCAAAACTGGACATTAACTCGCACCCAAGTCCCCATTCCCCGCTCAATCCCGTGTTCCCTGACCCACACTGGCTCCCAGTCAAGCAATTTCAATGTTTGTTTTCAAAACCCACCTTGGCCTTGCCCCCCTCTCCCGATCTCTGCAGCCTCACAATCCTCCGCTAATTGTGGCCTCTTGCGCACCTCCAGATTTGAATGGCTCTATTTTCTTTAATTAGTTTAGAATACTCAATTCATTTTTTCCCAATTAAGGGGCAATTTAGCGTGGTCCATCCACCTGCCTTGCATGTCTTTGGGTTGTGGGGGCGAAACCCACGCAATCACGGGGAGAATGTGCAAACTCCACACGGACAGTGACCCAGAGCCGGGATCGAACCTGGGACCTCGGCGCCGTGAGGCGGCAGGGCTAACCCACAGCGCCACCGTGCTGCCTGAATGGCTCCACCTTTGGTGGCTATGCCTCCAGTTACCTGGATCCCAAGCTCTGGAATTCCCCGCCCCACACCTCTCCATCTCTCCACCTCACGTTCCCCCTTTCGGACGCTCCTCAAAACTTACCTCTTTGACCGAGCTTCAGGTCACCTGACCTCCTCGTGCCTTGTATGACTTGGGGTCATCCGTACCTTCTTTTGAAATGTTCCTGTGGATTCCCCGGGATGTGCCATTAAAGGTGCCATGTAAATATAAGTTGTTGTTGTACTGGTCCCTGGGTGCTATCTTTTTAAAAAATCTTTTTATTGACATTTTCATATGTAAACCGTTCTGCACATTGTTGGTCACTGTACAATACAGAAAGGTTTGTTTTTTCCTTCTCTTAATTTTCCCCATTTACATTCTGCTGCCCTCTGGCTCGGCGTGTGGTCCTCCTCCCCCCCCCCCCCCCCCCCCCCCCCCCCCCCCCCCCCCCCCACCATTGTCACGGAGAAGGCTGTCCAGAACCCAGCTTTCTTAACAAGTAAAATATTTGTTTGACGTGTGAGAGAGCTTTGAAAATTCATCGCGTTGGTGCATGTGTGTAGCGAAAGAAATGCAGAACCTTCCGGAACCTGTGGGGGTGGCCAGATCCAGGCGGATTGGCCTTTGAAACCAGCCTAAAGGATTTGCAGACTACACGTGCATGAGTAGCACTGATTTAGTTCATTCTGTCCACCCGCCACTGATATAATTGGTATGAGGAGTCACGAGAGTCCCTTTCCATGTCTTCCTGAGCCTGGACGCAAGGTAGCACAGTGGTTAGCACAGTTGCTTCACAACTCCAGGGTCCCAAGTTCAATTCCGGCCTCGGGTGACTGTCTCTGTGGAGTCTGCACGTTCTCGTCCCCATGTGTGTGTGGGTTTCCTCCGAGTGCTCCGGTTTCCTCCCACATCAAAGACGTGCAGGTTAGGTGGATTGGCCATGCTAAATCTTGCCCCTAAGTGGAATTACGGGGGTAGAGTGGTGGGTTTGGATTGGGCCGAGGTAATGTGCTCCTTCAGAGGGTCGGTGCAGAATCGATGGGCCGAATGGCCTCCTTCTACACTGTTGGGATTCTATGATAATATATAGATAAATAATGTATAAAGGAAAGAAAAGCTTTATTGAAGGGAGGAAGCACTTTGTTCTTGTATACACAAACAATAAACCCCCCCAAACGGTCTGTTCCACGACAGTGACACATGTTACCATGCCCTCGGAACTTTAAAGTCCCAATTTACCAACCGGATGATCACTACAGTCAGTCACTCCGTTTCTGGCTCTTCCTCTTGTCTTGTGTGGTTGATGGTTCTGCCTGGTTGCAGCCCTGGGTCTCCGAGGCAACGTTCCTTCAAACTGAATTTTCAGCCTCATCCCAGTCTCTGGAAGCCCTGCGACGCAGTCCTTCCCAAGACAAGTCTCACCTCTGACCAGTTCTTCTCACAGGTCCCACAAGGTGAAGCAGACTTTGCAAAGCTCAGGTTACTTACACAGCCGCTGACGGTGCCTCCTCCTCTGCCATCGATCAGGCGTTACGTCCGTCGATCAAAATCCATCTTCCGATGCTTCAGGTGACCTCACCAGATCAGATTACTCAGCGACTTGGCCTGTAGCAAAGGGTCACCGAATACCACAGAACAGGACATCTGAAGATATATATTGTTTAAACTTATTTTAGTATTCTAGCTTGAGAAAGTAACAGACAAAATCGCAGCCTAAACAGCTACGCTGCTCAGTACAGACAACATCTTAAAAAAAAAGGTCACTACTGTATTACTAATTAATTAATTAAAGCACAGCGATCACGGAGTTAAGATCAATGTCTGTCAAGTCCGAAAATACAAAATGACTTTAAATATTAGAAATCAAAGCAGAGGGGCAGCACGTTGGCGCAGTGGGTTAGCCCTGCTGCCTCACGGCGCCGAGCTCCCAGGTTCGATTTGGGTCACTGTCCGTGTGAAGTTTGCACATTTCTCCCCGTGTTTGCGTGGGTTTTGCCCCCCGCAACCCAAAAGATGTGCAGGGTAGGTGGATTGGCCATGCTAAATTGCCCCTTAATTGGAAAAAATGAATTGGGTATTCTAAATTTTTTTTTTTTTAAAAGACATCGAAGCAGAGCAGAAATAAAATGCAAATTACAAAATAGCAAAAGTTAGTGGCTGCGGCCCTCAGGCGTACTCCCAGTGAAAACAGACACAGCCAGACACAGCCAGACACAGCCAGACACAGCCCTTTCTGTTGTAGCTGGGAACGGAAATTGAAGTTAACCCTCAAGGTGGGGTCAATGGAAATAAAGGGGAGGGAGAAGCAGAATCTGGAATTCCAGTTCCTGGTAATCATAGAATCATAACATTTACAGTGCAGAAGGAGGCCATTCGGCCCATCGAGTGTGCACCGGCCCTTGGAAAGAGCACCTCACTCAAGCACACACCTCCTCCACCCACCCCCTTAACCCAGTAATTAACCTTTTTGGACACTAAGGGCAATTTATCATGGCCAATCCACCTAACCTGCACGTCTTTGGACTGTGGGAGGAAACCGGAGCACCCGGAGGAAACCCACGCACACACGGGGAGGACGTGCAGACTCCTCACAGACAGTGACCCAAGCCGGGAATCGAACCTGGGACCCTGGAGCTGTGAAGCAACCGTGCTAACCACTGTGCGGCCGTGCTGCCCGTAAATCAGTATGGAGCGGATTTACTATATGTACCTGTGTAAACGTCGGGTTTCTGAGGCCAGATATTTGGACAAAAGGGCCAGGCCTTCGACTCGTACCCGAGTAATTATTGAGGAGTTGAAATCCATGCCAGTTGATGGGAACAGCCGACTGCGTTGGCTTGGTGGTTGCTGGCCATGGTTCTGAATTCGGAGCCTGTTTCTCACACAAATGAAATCAAAGTGCCGCCAGATGCTGGAATTCCGAAACAAAAACCAGAAAATTGCTGGAAAAACCCAGCACCTGTGGAGAGAGAAACAGAGGGCTAGATTCTTCCACCCCGCCCGCCGCAAGACCGGCCCGGGACGCAGACCACGTAAAGGTCCATTGACCTCGGGCGGGAATTTCTAGTCGCGGGATGGGCCTGGCCGGAGTTAACGTTCCGAGTCTAATAAGATTCTTCTTCTATTCCTGGCGGTTTAAAGGGAAAAAGAGGTTCAGTGAAAAAGACTCACTGGACTATTCTAGCCAACTATCCGTCCAGCGATCCAACACAAAGCAGGTGAAGCATGAAAAGGCTTTTGGGGCCAAAGGTCAGGGGTCGGCTTATTCACACAATGCCTGGAAAACTAAGAATTTTGTGGCCCAAGGTTGGGGGTAGCCTCTTATGAAATCGGCTATTACTTGGGTAAATATGGCAATCTCCTGCGAACAAGTAACTCACTGAGTTGGATGGTGATGGTGTCAGGGGTGAGAGTGTGAAATTGTAGGCAGGGCGGGGTGGGGGAGAAGGTAGACCCCTGAGGAGTGGAGACTCCAGGTTCCTCTTGTTGGATGAGGAGAGACTATTCCTCCTGCAAAACTATAAGCCTTCATGAAATGTAAAATAAAACCTGCATTGCCCGGCATCTCCTGCCTCGATACAAACTAACTGAGCAGTTTAGCAAGGATTCCGATAAGTAAGGTTCTGAAGCCAACGATACCATCATCCGCGGCTGTCCCACTTTAACTAGGTCCTTGTCTGCCCCAGGGTGCTTTTCCTATATCTGAATTCCAACAGTTAAAACGGGAAGGTTCCAGCGAGGGGCGCTAGTGGGAACTTGGTGCAGCAGACACCACCTCTGTCGCTGCAAATTTAATGGCCCCTTGGAGCCGGATTAAATTCCATCCTGGGCAGTCTTTTCCGTCTGCTGACCGGCTCAGTGGTCCGTGGCCAGTGCCTCTCCCAGTCAGGGAGGACTGTGTGTTTAATGCTCCGTCTCTTCACACAGGTGGACCTGCACGCAGAGCAGCAGCAGCCCGCAGTACAACATCGTGTGAACAGGTGCAGATCCGAGATGACCACATTCGCTTCATCTCCGAGCTCGCCCGTTACAGCAACAGTGAGGTGGGTGTCCCACGGAGCCTGCTTAACATCACAGAATTTCACAACACTCAAAGAGGCCATTCAGCCCATCATGCCTTTGAAAGAACTATTCAGTTAGTCCCATTCCTCCCTGTATTTCGCCCATAATCCAGCAAATTTCCAGCCTGGATTTCATGTCTTCCTTCTGTGCCATTATGGCGATGGAACCTTTCTCTTCAGGTTTTTTGTTTTTCACTATTCATTCATGGATGTGAGCATCGCTGGCTGGGCCAACGGTTGTTGCCCATCCCTAATTGCCCTTGAACTGAGTGCTTGCTCGGCCATTCCAGAGGGGCAGTTAAGAATCAAACACATTGATGTGGGTCTGGAGTCACGTGTAGGCCAGATCGGTTAAGACAGCAGATTTCCTTCCCTAAAGAACAGTAGTGAACTTGATGGGTCTTTACGACAGTTGAGGGTAGTTTTGAGGTCTCCATTATTGATGGATTTCGCTCATTGAATCAAAATTCCCCCAGTTGCTGTGGAATTTGAATCAATCTCCCCGGAGCAGAGCCTGAGTCTCTGGGTTACTGGTGCATTGACATGACTCCTCTGTCACTATCTAGTTTTATCAAAACCCTTCACGATTTAATCACTCTTCGCCTTCTGTGCTGCAGAGAAGAATAATCCTAGTCTCTCAGCAAGACCAATGTCCCTCATCACCCACGCCCTTTCTGGTCAAACCTGCCATCTTACCAAAAGCATGGCACCCACAATGTTCCAATATTCTAGCTCAGCTCTAACCAGTGTTTTTTTCAGCTTTTCATCCTCAAGGGTTCGAAGACGATGATATTTGGCACCTACTTGGCACTTTGCCCAAATCATCGTCCTCAGCCTGAGGTGTGAGGGAGTGCTGGATGCTCACCTCTGTCTTTCAAAGACTGGGGCCTCCCGCTCTGTGTACTTCACCGCGACACTGGGCTCACCGCGACACTGGGTTCACCGCGACACTGGGTTCACCGCGACACTGGGTTCACCGCGACACTGGGTTCACCGCGACACTGGGTTCACCGCGACACTGGGTTCACCGCGACACTGGGCTCACCGCGACACTGGGTTCACCGCGACACTGGGTTCACCGTGACACTGGGTTCACCGCGACACTGGGGTCACCGCGACACACTGGGCTCACCGCGACACTGGGCTCACCGCGACACTGGGTTCACCCGACACTGGGCTCATCGCGACACTGGGCTCACAGTGACACTGGGTTCACCGCAACACTGGGTTCACCGCGACACTGGGCTCACAGTGACACTGGGTTCACCGCGACACCTCACAGTGACACTGGGTTCACCGCAACACTGGGCTCACCGCGACACTGGGTTCACCGTGACACTGGGCTCACCGCGACACTGGGCTCACCGTGACAGTAGGTTCACCGTGACACTGGGTTCACCGTGACACTGGGCTCACCGCGACACTGGGTTCACCGCGACACTGGGTTCACCGCGACACTGGGTTCACCGTGACACTGGGCTCACCGTGACACTGGTTCGCCGCGACACTGGGCTCACATGACACTGGGTTCACCGCGAGACTGGGCTCACCGCGACACTGGGCTCACCGTGACACTGGGCTCACCGTGACACTGGGCTCACCGCGACACTGGTTCACCGCGACACTGGGTTCACTGCGACACTGGGCTCACCGTGACACTGGGTTCGCCGCGACACTGGTTCACAGTGACACTGGGCTCTCCGTGACACTGGGCTCACAGTGACACTGGGCTCACCATGACACTGGGTTCACCGCGACACTGGGTTCACCGCGACACTGGGCTCACCGTGACACTGGGTTCACCGCAACACTGGTTCACCGCGACACTGGGTTCACCGTGACACTGGGCTCACCGTGACACTGGTTCGCCGCGACACTGGGTTCACCGTGACACTGGGCTCACCGCGACACTGGGTTCACCGCGATACTGGGTTCACCGCGATACTGGCTCACCTCGACACTGGGCTCACCGTGACACGGGTTCACCGCGCACTGGGTTCACCGCGACACTGGGTTCACCGTGACACTGGGTTCACCGCGACACTGGGTTCACTGCGACACTGGTTCACCATGACACTGGGTTCACCGCGCACTGGGTTCACCGCGACACTGGGTTCACCGTGACACTGGGTTCACCGCGACACTGGGTTCACTGCGACACTGGTTCACCCATGACACTGGGCTCACCGCGACACTGGGCTCACCGCGGCACTGGGTTCACCGCGAGACTGGGTTCACCGCGACACTGGTTCACCATGACACTGGGTTCACCGCGACACTGGGTTCACACAGACACTGGGTTCACCGCGACACTGGGCTCACCGCGACACTGGGTTCACCGCGACACTGGGTTCACCATGACACTGGGTTCACCGCGACACTGGGTTCACCGCGACACTGGGTTCACCATGACACTGGGTTCACCGCAACACTGGCTCACCGCGACACTGGGCTCACAGTGACACTGGGTTCACCGCAACACTGGGTTCACCGCGACACTGGGTTCACTGCTACACTGGGTTCACCACGACACTGGGTTCACCGCGACACTGGTTCACCCGCAACACTGGGCTCACCGCGACACTGGGTTCGCCGCGACACTGGGCTCACCGTGACACTGGGCTCACCGAGACCTGGGCTCACCGCGACACTGGGTTCACCGCGACACTGGGCCACCGTGACACTGGGTTCACTGCGACACTGGGCTCACCGTGACACTGGGTTCACCGCGACACTGTTTCACCGCGACACTGGGTTCACTGCTACACTGGGTTCACCGCGACACTGGGCTCACCGTGACACTGGGCTCAACGCGACACTGGTTCACCGCGACACTGGGTTCACCGTGACACTGGGCTCAACGCACTGGTTCACCGTGACACTGGGCTCACCGTGACACTGGGTTCACCACGACACTGGGTTCACCGCAACACTGGCTCACCACGGCACTGGGTTCACCGCGAGACTGGGTTCACCGCGAGACTGGGTTCACCGCGAGACTGGGTTCACCGCGACACTGGGTTCACCGCGACACTGGGTTCACCGCGACACTGGTTCACTGCGACACTGGGCTCACAGTGACACTGGGCTCACCGCGACACTGGGTTCACCGCGACACTGGGCTCACAGTGACACTGGGTTCACCGCGACACTTGTTCACCGCGACACTGAGTTCACCGCGACACTGGGCTCACCGCGACACTGGGTTCACTGCTACACTGGGTTCACCGCCACTGGGCTCACCGTGACACTGGGCTCAACCGACACTGGGTTCACCGTGACACTGGGTTCACCGCGACACTGGGTTCACCGTGACACTGGGTTCACCGCGACACTGGGTTCACCGTGACACTGGGTTCACAGTGACACTGGGTTCACCGTGACACTGGGTTCACAGTGACACTGGGTTCACCGCGACACTGGGTTCACCGCGACCACTGGGTTCACCGTGACACTGGTTCACCGTGACACTGGGCTCACCGTGACACTGGGCTCACCGTGACACTGGGTTCACTGTGACACTGGGTTCACTGTGACACTGGGTTCACAGTGACACTGGGCTCACCGTGACACTGGTTCACCGTGACACTGGCTCACCGCGACACTGGGTTCACCGCGACACTGGGTTCACGGCGACACTGGGTTCACCGTGACACTGGGCTCACCGTGACACTGGGTTCACCGCGACACTGGGTTCACCGGACACTGGGTTCACCGCGACACTGGCTCACCGCGACACTGGGCTCACCGCGACACTGGTTTCACAGTGACACTGGGCTCAACGCGACACTGGGTTCACAGCGACACTGGGTTCACAGTGACACTGGGTTCACCGTGACACTGGGTTCACCGCGACACTGGGTTCACCCGACACTGGGTTCACCGCGACACTGGGTTCACCGTGACACTGGGCTCAACGCACCTGGGTTCACTGCGACACTGGGTTCACCGCGACACTGGGTTTCACCGCGACACTGGGTTCACTGCGACACATGGGTTCACTGTGACACTGGGCTCACCGCGACACTGGGTTCACCGTGACACTGGGTTCACCGCGACACTGGGTTCACGTGACACTGGGCTCACCGTGACACTGGGCTCACCGTGACACTGGGCTCACGGTGACACTGGGCTCACCGCGACACTGGGCTCACCGTCACCTGGCTCACCGCGACCTGGGTTCACCGTGACACTGGGTTCACCGTGACACTGGGCTCACCGTGACACTGGGCTCACCGCGACACTGGGTTCACCGCGCACTGGGTTCACCGCGATACTGGGCTCACCGCGATCTGGGCTCACAGTGACACTGGGTTCACCGCGATACAGGGCTCACAGTGACACTGGGTTCACTGTGACACTGGGTTCACCGTGACACTGGGTTCACCGCGATACTGGCTCACAGTGACACTGGGTTCACTGTGACACTGGGTTCACCGTGACACTGGGTTCACTGTGACACTGGGTTCACCGTGACACTGGTTCACCGTGACACTGGGCTCAACGCGACACTGGGTTCCACCGCGATACTGGGTTCACCGCGATACAGGGCTCACCGTGACACTGGGCTCACCGCGACACTGGGCTCACCGTGACACTGGGTTCACCGCGATACTGGGCTCACAGTGACACTGGGTTCACTGTGACACTGGTTCACCGTGACACTGGGTTCACCGCGTACTGGGTTCACCGTGACACTGGGTTCACCGTGACACTGGGTTCACCGTGACACTGGTTCACCGCGACACTGGGTTCACCGTCACACTGGGTTCACCGTGACACTGGGTTCACCGTGACACTGGGCTCACCTCGACACTGGGCTCACCGTGACACTGGGCTCACCCGACACTGGCTCACCGTGACACTGGGCTCACCGCGACACTGGGCTCACAGTGACACTGGGCTCACCGCGACACTGGGCTCACAGTGACACTGGGCTCACCGCGACACTGGGTTCACCACGACACTGGTTCACCGTGACACTGGGTTCACCGTGACACTGGCTCACCGTGACACTGGGTTCACCGCGATACTGGGCTCACCGCGACCCTGGGTTCACCGTGACACTGGGTTCGCCGCGACACGGGTTCACCGCGACACTGGGTTCACCGTCACACTGGGCTCACCTCGACACTGGGTTCACTGTGACACTGGGTTCACCGTGACCTGGGTTCACGGCGACACTGGGTTCACCGTGACACTGGGCTCACAGTGACACTGGGTTCACCCGCGACACTGGGTTCACCACGACACTGGTTCACCGCGACACTGGGTTCACCGCGACACTGGGTTCGCCGACACTGGGCTCACCGTGACACTGGTTCACCGCGACACTGGGTTCACCACGACACTGGGTTCACCACGACACTGGTTCACCGTGACACTGGGTTCACCGCGACACTGGGGTTCACCACGACACTGGGTTCACCGCGACACTGGGCTCACCGTGACACTGGGTTCACCGTCACACTGGGCTCACCGTGACACTGGGCTCACCGTGACACTGGGTTCACCGTGACACTGGGTTCACCGCGACACTGGGCTCACCGACACTGGTTCACCGCGACACTGGGCTCACCGTGACCTGGGTTTCACCGTGACACTGGCTCACCGTGACACTGGGCTCACTGTGACACTGGTTCACCGTGACACTGGCTCACAGTGACACGGGTTCACTGTGACACTGGTTCAACCGTGACACTGGGTTCACTGTGACACTGGTTCACCGTGACACTGGGTTCACCGTGACACTGGGCTCAACGCGACACGGGTTCACCGCATACTGGGTTTCACCGCGATACTGGTCTCACCGTGACCACTGGTGTCACCGTGACACTGGGTTCACCGTCACACTGGGCTCACCGTGACTGGGCCGTGACACTGGGTTCACCGTGACACTGGGTTCACCGCGACACTGGGTCACCGTCACACTGGGTTCACGTGTGGGCTCACCGCCACTGGCTCACACGTGACACGGGCTCACCGTGACACTGGGCTCACCGCGACTGGGCTCACAGTG